>NC_135665.1:623202-923202 GCF_964188315.1 Podarcis muralis | reverse complement strand
TGGACCTAATTGTCAGGGGTCCCTTTAATATACCATAACTGACTAGAAAGCATCCAAAAAAGATGTTGGGAAATTGGATTTTTTAAAGGCAAAATAATATTAGAATTGATGCTGTCTGAGATGTACAAGGGAAACTGTGTTTTCATGGTCAGGAACTTGGTAAAGTCTTTTTTGTTTTGTTTTGTTTGTATTATGGATGTATTTTCTGTATTCTTTTATTAACACTATTGTTAATAATGGCCTTTGGCTGGAACTGAACTGAACTGATTTTAATGTAATATTTGCAGTTGACTAATCTTTGGTGAATTTCTGTTTACAGTACAGTATTAAGTAATTAACTACATTTTCAGCTCACTCCTTCTCTAACTTGGGTACCTCTGGGTATAAAGGTAAAGGTAAAGGGCATCCTGATCAAATTTGCAGATGACACCAAACTGGGAGGGGTAGCTAACACCCCAGAGGACAGGATCACACTTCAAAACGACCTTGACATATTAGAGAACTGGGCCAAAACAAACAAGATGAATTTTAACAGGGAGAAATGTAAAGTATTGCACTTGGGCAAAAAAAATGAGAGGCACAAATACAAGATGGGTGACACCTGGCTTGAGAGCAGTACATGTGAAAAGGATCTAGGAGTCTTGGTTGACCACAAACTTGACATGAGCCAACAGTGTGACGCGGCAGCTAAAAAAGCCAATGCAATTCTGGGCCTCATCAATAGGAGTATAGCATCTAGATCAAGGGAAGTAATAGTGCCACTGTATTCTGCTCTGGTCAGACCTCACCTGGAGTACTGTGTCCAGTTCTGGGCACCACAGTTCAAGAAGGACACTGACAAACTGGAACGTGTCCAGAGGAGGGCAACCAAAATGGTCAAAGGCCTGGAAATGATGCCTTATGAGGAACGGCTAAGGGAGCTGGGCATGTTTAGCCTGGAGAAGAGGAGGTTAAGGGGTGATATGATAGCCATGTTCAAATACATAAAAGGATGTCACATAGAGGAGGGAGAAAGGCTGTTTTCTGCTGCTCCAGAGAAGTGGACACGGAGCAATGGATCCAAACTACAAGAAAGAAGATTCCACCTAAACATTAGGAAGAACTTCCTGACAGTAAGAGCTGTTCGACAGTGGAATTTGCTGCCAAGGAGTGTGGTGGAGTCTCCTTCTTTGGAGGTCTTTAAGCAGAGGCTTGACAACCATATGTCAGGAGTGCTCTGATGGTGTTTCCTGCTTGGCAGGGGGTTGGACTCGATGGCCCTTGTGGTCTCTTCCAACTCTATGATTCTATGATTCTATTCTATGATTCTAAGGTACCCCTGCCCGTACGGGCCAGTCTTGCCAGACTCTAGGGTTGTGCGCTCATCTCACTCTATAGGCCGGGAGCCAGCGCTGTCCGCAGACACTTCCAGGTCACGTGGCCAGCATGACAAGCTGCATCTGGCGAGCCAGTGCAGCACACGGAACGCCGTTTACCTTCCTGCTGGTAAGCGGTCCCTATTTATCTACTTGCACCCGGGGGTGCTTTCGAACTGCTAGGTTGGCAGGCGCTGGGACCGAACGACGGGAGCGCACCCCGCTGCGGGGATTCGAACCGCCGACCATGCGATCGCCAAGTCCTAGGCGCTGAGGTTTTACCCACAGCGCCACCCGCGTCCCTACCTCTGGGTATAGAGTGGTATATAAATTCAATTAATAATAATAATACCTAAAGACCATGGGTTGTATCTAATGCTAGCTGTACTCAGAGTCGACTCACTGGAGTTACTAGACATGACTAATTTAGGTTCAATTAGTTGGATATAACTGACTAATTATGGCAGTTCTGAACCTGGGTGTGTACCTGAGACTGTGCTACAAGTTGAATTCTAAATCATAACTATACATAATTCTTATGTAAAAGCTAGCAATCTGCTGATCAAGTAACAGTGTAAAATAAAATCTTACCTTTTTCCTGACAAACTATCAAAAGCATGAAGATCTAAGACATCAGAGATGTCAACTCTAAGAAAAAAACAAATAAATTTACTTTTCCCCTACTGAAGTGTTTTATGGGTTGCATGCAGCCTATGGATGAGCAGAAGGCCTCTTTTATAAAAAGGCTTTCCCACTTTCCTTCTCTCCCCCGCCCCCTGCAGCCCCTGAAAAGCTTCTCTTGATGGTCAAGGGACTCTCAATAAATGTCTGGGATCTAGTGGGGAGAGGCTGTCATATTAAAAAGACAACAGCAAAACAGAGAAAGGAGACCTATGGAGTGACCACTTCTTTTTAATTTAAAGCAAGACCTTTTTCTAAGAGAAATCACTGTAATGCACAGATAACAGCATAAGCAAATATTCTCTTTCATTTATGGCCAGCTGTGTTTGAACTATCTGCTCTCTGCAGTGCTCCAAAATCTGTCTTCAATAGAAGAAAGGAAGCATGAATGGAATGTAGGGGCTGAAAAAAGCATATCACGGTTACAAGTAGTAAGGATATTTTGAATTCCTAAGGCTCAGTTCAGACATAGGTGGAAACACAGGCACCAACTCCTAGGGGCCAAGGTCCCTTGAGAGCCCACCCTAAAATATTTGAGGGGGCCAGCCCCCCAGTTAATGGGCATTGCCATTCAAATGGTGTGTGCGCACCGCAACTTGTAACTGATTATATAGGGCAGGGCTTACCTGGGCTCCCTCAATATTTTATTCAAGTTGGCACCTGTGGTAGGAAAATACAGTTTCCTGGACTGTATGAGTTCAGGAAATGAGCCGCTGTGAGCCTTGGACTTGCATGCTCCTGCTCCTCCTCTTTTGAGCTTTTGTAAAAGAGAAGTTTTTAGTTTCAAACTAGCCACAGTACCCTGTAACATCAAAACCTGGGGAACTGCAGTTTTAATGCTGGGTTGAGAACAAGCCAGGATCTTAAACTTTGATTTTAACCTGGCTTGTTCCTACGAAGCAGTTTAAATATAGTTTAAGAACTAGAAAAAAATATTTGTTTTTTATTTAGTTTTAAAATATACAACAAAAAATCATATTTCTGTCTCAGTTTTTAAAAAATATATTCAACAAGCAACTACATATCACTCTTAGAAAATATTCTGCTTTGGACACACAATGAAGTTATCAGATCTTAAGAATTGCTCAGCACCTCCTACCAACTTCTACTGCTGGTTCTGGAAGCTGAACTCTTTTGAAAAGTGTCATATACATTGGCCATATTAACAATACTGTTTATACAGTGTCCTGTGGGAAGAATAGCTCTGATCAATAGAAAATGTAAAATATTGGCAAGGTAATATACCCACAGAATAACTGTGCATTAAAAAAGGTGAGCTATAGTACTTTATATTTTGAGTCCCCTTTAATAGAATTTTAAAAAGTTTTTGAAGCTATTTTAACACTTTCCTCCTTCCTACCTGAACAAAAGAATTGCAAGGACGGTAATCCATATAAATTAACATGGCCATCACTACAGAGAAGAATCTTCATAGAGCAACTGTTTAGCACAGGGCAAAGCCTCCAGAATGGAGCAGATTGAAGGCAGAATTTCTAATAAGTTATATCAATGGTTCTGTTAACAGGATTAAATGTCTTGAAATGCAGTATTCAGCTGATTACCTTGCAATATATATATATATATATATATATATATATATATATATATAGCTTGTGAACTCATGTATAAAGGTAAAGGTACCCCTGCCCGTACGGGCCAGTCTTGCCAGACTCTAGGGTTGTGCGCCCATCTCACTCAAGAGGCCGGGGGCCAGCGCTGTCCGGAGACACTTCCAGGTCACGTGGCCAGCGTGACATCGCTGCTCTGGCGAGCCAGAGCCGCACACGGAAACGCCGTTTACCTTCCCGCTAGTAAGCGGTCCCTATTTATCTACTTGCACCCGGGGGTGCTTTCGAACTGCTAGGTTGGCAGGCGCTGGGACCGAACAACGGGAGCGCACCCCGCCGCGGGGATTCGAACCGCCGACCTTTCGATCGGCAAGCCCTAGGCGCTGAGGCTTTTACCCACAGCGCCACCCGCGTCCCCTGAACTCATGTATATACACCAGCAAAAATGTTTGTTGCACTGTATTTTGGTGTTGCTGTCAGGTAAAATATAGGATTGTCACACATGACCTTTGATGCCCACACAATTGCCTACCTCAGAAAATATATAAAATATATTATCTCGCTCCACTTTATACTGTGCGATTCATACAAGGAAGAGGCCTGCACTGCTATAAAGTCCATTATGCTTGCTTATGGTGCTTAGGAAAATACTTCCTAGAATGAATAGGATAGTTAATATGATACAACGAAGAAAATTTACTAGCTTTAGAAGCATTTCTAGCTTTAGAAGCTTACTCCCCCCATGACTGATAATAATGAGACACAAATTACCCTACTGAATGTTTGAAAAACTAATTTACAAAATACAAAATACAAACTATTTAAGGCTGTATAAACAGATATATGACAGTATCTAGTGACTGCTAATTTTCAGCCTGTTTTGCATTGAGCTACTCTTTACAGCATTTAGGATGCTGATTATGTTGGTCTGAATGTTCTTCTCTCAAAAAAATAATTTATTTGAAACTTTAACCTTATCTTTACTGGACTACATGCTTTTTATTCCTTTCCCTACCAGTGTTAGGTTTTAAAATCTGACATTATAACAAAAAATCAGCAAATATTCAGTCATTGGATTATAACAAGGAAGTTTATGTAAACTTTCAATAGGTTTCCTCATTAGTTTTCCTCTGCCCCTTTTTGGGTGGGGACGACATTTTCAATCCAAAGTAGCAAGGCTACAAAGACTTTCACTGCGAAACAGCTACATAACAGCCACTTAAATTATTGGGGGAGGGGGGGAAATAATATTTTTTCATATTTCTTTCAATGTATCTACTTTCCTTTGATGTAATTCTTTAAGCATACTTATAATGGAGGGCTTGGGATCATGATTTATGAATTCCCTATGGAACTCTGAGCTGCTAGCTAACCAAGGGGCTTTTAGAGTAGGATTTTTTAATTTCTGATACCAACTCCTAATTTGCAGATAGGACTTAATTCAAATTAATATGGAGATTACAGTATTTACAAATGACCCAGTTGGACACTGTTGGAACAGAACATCTGAGTAGGCAAGCCTTTACTTTGAATACTACAAAAAGCTCTTGGAAGGCTACACCAGCCTTGCTATGGTCCTTAGTAAAGCGGAACAGACAAAATAATCTTCTTGTCTTCCACACAGTCTCCAGCTTCCAGGCAACAGGAATAGTCAGAGAAGGAAACCAAACCAAAACCAACTGGGTACTGCCTATGGGCCATATGTTGCCTTTCTTGATCAAATATACATTTCAGATCAATATGTAGCAATCACAAGAGGAAGGAAAAGTGGCAATAACTATTTCTGATTTACATTATCATTACCTGGATCTCTTAGTTTCTAAAATTTTGACAACTCCATTTATTGACCTAACATCATTGAAAAAAGAGAACAAACATAAATTTAGATTGTGACAAGAACATTTGTACCCAGCCATATATATCTTTACCTATATCTGATACTCTTCAATGCTGGGAGCGTAAGTTCTCAAGAAGTAAAGACACTAACAAAACCCTGCAAACTCCATGCACAGTTTGTGAGGATCTGGGGCAAGTCAAGGAAAAACTGGGGGTAGAGGGGTTTTCAGCCTAATGGTGTCAAACTTCAGAATCATGGCGCACTGTGGGTAAGCATGGACACATCTGTCAATTTAGTTTTCAATCCATTTCTCATTTTTCCAACCGTAAGTTCAGTTCACTCCTGTTACATTCCCCCCCCCTAAAACATATGCATGAAAATTTGTATGCATTCTTCTGCACAGAGACATTTCTGCAAGTAATGTTCCCTAATATAATGTGGTTTTGTATGTTGTGCATACTTATGCATTTTGTGCATACTTTTTGGTTGCACTAAACATTTGGATAAGTTCAAATTTTGAAGGATACCTATTTTTGATTCATTTATTGGTTAGGGATGTAGAATATAGGTACAAACCATTTTTTATTCCACCCCCAACTACACGCAACTTTTTACACTCCTTAAATTGTGTCCAAATCTGTTAGAACATGCCACTGCCCCTCTTTTTATAAGGCCACAAATGCCTGTATTTCAGAATAACTTGAGTACTGATCATTTCTCCTTGAAAGACTGACACTGATCCATGTAAAACCCATCAGAATTAAGAAAGGATTATGCAGCTACTACATTAACACTTTAATCTGCTTGATGCAAGCAAAACATCAAGCTAGCAGCAAGTAAATACAGCTGACTGCTCTCAAGAAAGAAAGCATACACTTTCCTCTTGAGTCCTAACCCATACTGTCATAGTAATCATGCAATCTGCAATTCTAGTTGCTACCAGGCATAGATAGGAAACAGGTAGGAGTCGAAGAAAAATTCACCAGCACCTATATTCTTGCTTACCTGACAGCTGTTCTCAGTTTCATCAGTGCTTCTTGAGAAACCAAATCAGTTTTATTGAGGATTATAAGATCTGCTAATGCAATCTGTCTACACAAGAAAGAGTGAACTCATGAATAGGAGGTGCAGGAGTGAACTCTTCATTGTCTATCAATACAGGATTTATCTTTTTGTCACTGTTAACAGAAATTCCATTTATAACGTATTGGCCTAAATATAAGCTGCACTTTCCCCCCAAATTCCAACCATAAAAAGTTAAATGTGTGGCTTATATTCGCGACCTTATGGCATGCAGCCTGGAGTGCAGGGCAAACAGGGCCAGGAGCGTGGCGAAGCAGCACATAGTTCCACATTCTCTCCCCCAAGGCAGGGAAGGGAGAGAACCAGGAAGGGGAAAAGGGGAAAGGCCGCTGGCAACGCAGCGCAGTCCCCCCCCCCCCCCAAGTATGCAGCCAGGAGCAGCGAGGAATGGAACGGCTTATATTCGGGTATTTTTTTTTCTCCTCCTCCCCTCCAATTTTAAAGCTGCGGCTTATATTTGGGTGCAGCTTATATTCGGGCCAATATGTTATATCAAGACTAGGGGTGTGTTATGATGCTGCAAAACCCTTCACATAAATTGCCCAAGTAAACTTTACCAAGCTCAGTAGTAGATGGGGGTGGGCTGAAGTTGAGAAAAGGTGTCAGAAGTATTTATGGAGTTCATGACTAAAGTGAGATTTGAATCAGGGATATCCCAGTTCACACTTTTAGCCACTGTCCTATGCAGTTTTTCTCTTATTCATGTCCTTAAGAGCAATTTGTCTAAATGGCTAGCATCCATCATTTTAAAAAAAGATACAGTGAAATGCTGCTGGCAACTTGACATTAAATTGGAGTACAAATCAGAAAAAATGAATACTGGAAATGAAATTTAACAAAATAAAACTACCACAAAGAAACTGGTACAACAGGATAAATCCACAAAATGAAAACAGCTAGAAGAAGTGAGTCAGGTCTAGAAACTAAAACTCAAAATTAATAATGTCCTTGGTCAAGGCTGCCTTCCAATACTATGCTTCCCAATAAACAGTTCAGGATTCACACACATAGAAAATGGTCGTTGTAGTAATACCTAGCTGCTTCATTGATAAGGCCACTGGGTTTTTCTTCTAAGAGATGCTAAACAAAGATTTTAAAAAAAGACAGTTACAATAGGAAAATTGATTTCATTATTAACTGAATTGCTGACAGATACTGAAGGCACTTTATGCCGCAACTATTGAGGGCATCATTTAGCTCTTCTGTTCAGACAAAAATAACTGATTTAGAAGGAAAGCTTGGGTTACTTGCAACCATGAATTTACACATACAAAGTCTTAAGGACCATGTGCTTCAAAGGATGTGAACTAGCTTAAGAGACAGTATGCAAGGTGAAATGCTTTGAGGCTCATGTTGTCCAGCTGTCATAATTCAAAGACTTTTGGATCTGTCTCAATACTTCTGACTTCGAAACGTTTACAGATGGTTTTTGCACAGAAGACAAAATCCATGGGTTTGTGTGTCCACAGAAGTAATAAATTTATTAATTCAACAGTGTACGGTATTGGGACTAGATGACCCTTGGGGTCCCTTTCAACTCTACAATTCTATGATTCTATAATGTACATACTACGTCATTATGTTCATGCCTGTTTAAAAGTAATTTCTATTAAGTTCAGGGAGAGCTTCCCCCATGTAAATACGTATAGGACTGCACAGTTAACTTATTCATCTACATGATTATCCATGTTCCAGGACCATAATTGAAATAATTTTAGATTTATGCATATGCTTCAAGCTTTACATAGCAGTGAGAGTTATACTAACGTACATCATGGGCACCCAAACTGTAACAAGTGCGTTCCATCTACAGCCACTGAATAAATTTATTTACTTTTCACTAACTTTAGGTAAGGAGTAACTTATTTACAAACAGCAATGTTTCAATAAGGAAATTCAATATAAATATTTTTCTAATGTAGGCAATTTTTTCAGCACCCCTGAATGGGGAAAAAAGAGCAAACTTCTTTTAACTAGTAGAGGTTGCTGCTACTTTAAACGCTACTGAATCCTCAAAACGATTTCATTGCACAATGTCTATTTTCCTGACATCTCCAGTCAAAACTGTTATCTGACTAAGTGGTTTGTGCAATAACAGGATGACGAGAACAAGACCTCTCTTTTGACCTTTTCTCTGTAACTCCAACATTCATTTATTCTTCTGCATGAAATACTGTCAGGCTTTGTAGATTGGCAAAGAAGAGTGTTAATAGCATCGCTTTAGGTCCTCAGAGTTGTGACCTGTCACTGCAAGTTGTCCAATCATTTGCCTTTTGATTAAAACATGAATATTTCAGATTGCTGGGTGACAATCCCATTAGAGTGACAGCCCATGATATCAATTACCACATCCATTTCAATTTGGCTTGCAAGCCACAGGGTACAATTTCTCAGCTTTACATGGACTAGGCTAGATCCATGAAGCATGACACCTCTAAATTGCTGCCTATTATCCTAGTGTCATTGTTGTATTGCCTCCAGAATTCTTTAAATCACAAGCCAAGGTGGACGTCAAGCTTTGAAACGGGAGGAATTGGACAAGGGCACAAAGTTTCTACACAAAGCAAAAGTTATTTATTTGGCATATAACTGACAAAATTTAAAAGCTGCTATCACACTGACAGCATGTCAAGCTTTGTATCTGTTTATTGATTTAAGAATGCAAGATGATGCATTGAATTCCAAAGCTACTGAATGTGTTGTTGTTGTTGTTGTTGTTGTTGTTGTTTAGTCGTGTCTGACTCTTCGTGACCCCGTGGACCAGAGCACGCCAGGCACTCCTGTCTTCCACTGCCTCCCGCAGTTTGGTCAAACTCATGCTGGTAGCTTCGAAAACACTGTCCAACCATCTCGTCCTCTGTCGTCCCCTTCTCCTTGTGCCCTCCATCTTTCCCAACATCAGGGTCTCTTCCAGGGAGTCTTCTCTTCTCCTGACGTGGCCAAAGTACTGGAGCCTCAGCTTCACGATCTGTCCTTCCAGTGAGCACTCAGGGCTGATTTCCTTCAGAATGGAGAGGCTGGATCTTCTTGCAGTCCATGGGACTCTCAAGAGTCTCCTCCAGCACCATAATTCAAAAGCATCAATTCTTCGGTGATCAGCCTTCTTGATGGTTCAGCTCTCACTTCCATACATCACTACAGGGAAAACCATAGCTTTAACCATACGGACCTTTGTTGGCAAGCTGATGTCTCTGCTTTTTAAGATGCTGTCTAGGTTTGTCATTGCTTTTCTCCCAAGAAGCAGGCGTCTTTTAATTTCGTGACTGCTATCACAATCTGCAGTGATCATGGAGCCCAAGAAAGTAAAATCTCTCAATGTCTCCATTTCTTCCCCTTCTATTTGCCAGGAGGTGATGGGCCCAGTGGCCATGATCTTCGTTTTTTTGATGTTGAGTTTCAGACCATATTTTGCGCTCTGCTCTTTCACCCTCTTTAAAAGGTTCTTTAATTCCTCCTCACTTTCTGGCATCAAGGTGTCATCTGTGTATCTGATATTTCTTCCGGCAATCTTAATTCTGGCTTGGGATTCATCTAGCCCAGCGTTTTGTATGATGAATTCTGCATATAAGTTAAATAAGCAGGGAGACAATAGACAGCCTTGTCATACTTCTTTCCCAATTTTGAACCAATCAGTTGTTCCATATCCAGTTCTAACTTCTTGTCCCACATAGAGATTTCTTCTAGCTTCTTGTCCCACATAGAGATTTCTCAGGAGATAGATGAGGTGATCAGGCACTCCCATTTCTTTAAGAACTTGCCATAGTTTGCTGTGGTCGACACATTCAAAAGCTTTTGCATAGTCAATGAAGCAGAAGTAGATGTCTTTCTGGAACTCTGGAACTCTCTAGCTTTCTCCATAATCCAGCGCATGTTTGCAATTTGGTCTCTGGTTCCTCTGCCTCTTCTAAATCCAGCTTGCACTTCTGGGAGTTCTCGGTCCACATACTGCTTGAGCCTACCTTGTAGAATTTTAAGCATAACCTTGCTAGCGTGTGAAATGAGTGCAATTGTGCGGTAGTTGGAGCATTCTTTGGCACTGCCCTTCTTTGGGATTGGGATGTAGACTTGATTGTCTCCAATCCTCTGGCCACTGCTGAGTTTTCCAAACTTGCTGGCATATTGAGTGTAGCACCTTAACAGCATCATCTTTTAAAATTTTAAATAGTTCAGCTGGAATACCATCACTTCCACTGACCTTATTATTTGCAGTGCTTTCTAAGTCCCATTTGACTTCACTCTCTAGGATGTCTGGCTCAAGGTCAGCAACCACACTACCTGGGGTGTACGAGCCATCCATATCTTTCTGGTATAATTCCTTTGTGTAGTCTTGCCACCTCTTCTTGATGTCTTCTGCTTCTGTTAGGTCCTTACCACTTTTGTCCTTTATTATGGTAATCTTTGAACGAAATGTTCCTTTCATATCTCCTATTTTCTTGAACAGATCTCTGGTTCTTCCCATTCTGTTGTTTTCCTCTATTTCTTTGCACTGCTCGTTTAAGAAGGCCTTCTTGTCTCTCCTTGCTATTTTTTGGAAATCTGCATTCAATTTCCTGTATCTTTCACTATCTCCCTAGCATTTTGCTTGCCTTCTCTCCCCCGCTATTTGTAAGGCCTCGTTGGACAGCCACTTTGCTTTCTTGCATTTCCTTTTCATTGAGATGGTTTTCGTTGCTGCTTCCTGTATAATGTTACGAGCCTCCATCCATAGTTCTTCAGGCACTCTGTCCACCAAATCTACTGAATATTATACATTAATTATTTCAAAGCCTTTTTGGAGTCTTTCTTTCTTTGCTCACTAGGATAAGAATAAAATCTGTTTTTATTTTTGTGTATTCTAAAAAAAAGATGCAAGGAACAAGTACTTTACTGAGTAATGATTGCAGTCTTACTACTTTACCTGTAGTCCATACTTTGCATCAACAACAGATATGATACCTGCAAAAAGAAGTTTGTAGATAGGAATTTGAACTTGAGAAGCACAAACAGCAAAGTGAAGTCAAAGTTGCTATTCAGCTTTTCTACATAGAGATAGGAAAAACCATCAGAGATCTCTAAACCAGTGGTCAGCAACATATGGCTTGGCTTTGGCCTAGTTTTATGTAGGTGATAAGGAGTCTAAAAGAAGAGAAGGAAAAGGGAGTGGGAAACAGGATTGGGGAATCAAAGTGAATGGAGCAAAGGAAGGAAAAGGGAAGAAAAATCCTTTGCAAGTGTCTAGTTCAGACCTCCAGCAAGAATGTAGTGTCCCTCATCTATCAGCCTGTTGGAAGGGGAGGAAGAGAAGAGAGAAATGGGATGACCCCGCCCACTTTTGGTTCTGGTCCTGCCCACTGCTAGAAGGCAGCCCTGACAAAACTAACCATAAGACAATGTGACCCTCAACATAGAGGCTCCCTATCCATGCTCTAAACTATAGAACCTAGTCATTTTACCCACCTTCACGCATACTGTCTAAAATCATTAGCACACATTATGCACATTGCTATCTTGAACTCATAATGCACATACACTAGATCATGGGTAGGCAAACTAAGGCCCAGGGGCCGGGGCCGGCCCAATCGTCTTCTAAATCCGGCCCGCAGGCGGTCTGGGAATCCGCGTGTTTTTACATGAGTAGAATGTGTGCTTTTATTTAAAATGCATCTCTTGGTTATTTGTGGGGCATAGGATTTCACTCTTCTTTTTTTCAAAATATAATCCAGACCCCCACAAGGTCTGAGGGACAGTGGACCGGCCCCCTGCTGAAAAAGTTTGCTGGCCCCTGCACTAGATTAAAGAGGCTTGGGAAGAGGGAGAGACCTTTGACACCAATGTAAGCTGGGGAGGGAAGAGAGAGGGGAAGGGGAGGAACTATGTGTGAATGGATATGTGAGGGGTGAGAAGAGTGTGTGCGCATGTATAAGAAACTACAACTGTGCCCCCACCCACTGTCTGCTCTGTGCCAACACACTGCAGGGATGTATCCTCCCCCCAAAGAATGTGGCCCCTGTGGGAACAAAGTTTCCCAAACATGCACTAGAAAAACAATTGAGTAACTTGGATTTAATTTCTTACCATCAAGATAAATGTCACTTCCTAATTCAGCATCAACCCAAAACATGGAGGCAACAGCACCTATCAATACATAGCTCAGAATATATATGCATCACAAAAGGCAGGTTTTAAAAAACTGGTTGAAAAACTGTTACTTTTCTGCAATTCTTAAAGGCTAAAGAAAATCAGAAAGTTGGGGGGGGGGGGCAACCCAGTGGCTATATTTAGGCCACATCAGATTTTACTTGCCCTAAATTATTCAAAGGCACGTAGAAACATATATTTGATCTACATTACCAGTACTGAAAACCTCTGGCCAGTATCTTGGGCAGTTTTTTTGCACTTAAAACAGCACCATTGTTAAGAAGGCAACATTTTTAGCCAGCCTACCTTCAAATTGTGCATTGATAAAAACACCATGGCTT
The DNA here is from genome assembly GCF_964188315.1 of Podarcis muralis. Classification (NCBI taxonomy): domain Eukaryota; kingdom Metazoa; phylum Chordata; class Lepidosauria; order Squamata; family Lacertidae; genus Podarcis; species Podarcis muralis. The sequence goes on along the minus strand of NC_135665.1, from coordinate 910,220 downwards.
AGATATTACAATTGTCATTTCTGACTTGTAGCTGCCATCTGTATGCATGGGAGTGCTCTTTCCCCTAAATTTAAAAAAATGTTCAGGACAATTGTCTCTTAGAAGTTATGGCTATAGACATCAATAATACATACTTTCAACCAGGCATGTAACACTATTATGGAACAAAAGTGTTTAGAAATTATGAACTGAAGAATGCAATTACTAGGTCTGAAATCACACACTACTCTTACCCATGGCTGGAGTTAACTATTATATACAGAATTAAATTCTTCTCACCAATACGATTTTATGGGAGCAACTCCAACCTACAGAAAGAACCACGGCTGCAATCCTAACCATGTCTACTCTGAAGTAACCCCCACTGAATTCAATGGAGCTTACTCTTGGGTAAGTGAAGTTAGGATTGTACTCCAGATCATCACACCTGTAAAGTTTTAAAACATATTGGATTCCCTGGAGTTAAGGGATACCCATTTTTAATAAAGAACAGTCTGAAAATTATTTAGTAAGAATCTGTAAAATTCTTTATCTTTCCTTTGTGGAAAAGTGTGAATACATGAACATTTATTACTGAACAGTAAAGAAATAACAAAACTTCTGCAGGATGCTATATTTTGAAAAATAAGAAATCAAAATTTGTATTGACGTTCAACATGCACTTATGTCACAACATGAAGGATGCAAGAAATAGACAGCAATGAAAGTATTTTTTTTCAAAAGCTCACAAATATAATTGATTCCAGGGCTGTCTTAAAAAACGAAACACACAGGCATAAAAAATAACAGCTGAAGACTGCTGTCCACCCGAGGTGACAAGATGTGGTCTCCCAAGCATCACTGGGTGTCACGACTAAAATACCTGTCAGCTGTTTACAGTGATTACTCATGCAATATACAGCAAGGGCCACAGAATCTATTGATTTCTTTCTCAAATGCCTTAATAGTTTTTCAACTAAACTGAAATAGGATTTGTGTATAACAGAAACAGAATCAATGTTATTTCTTTTGAAGAAAATTATTTAACCATTACAATTATTTTGCTTTGAAATGTAGAGTGTCAGTCTCCTTAACATGAAACAATTGAATTGCAAAAAGGAATTTTATTCACCCTCCTAGCCAACAGCTCAGAGGTTTAATTAAAATGGCCCATAAAATTTAGGCAGCTTTTATTCATCACAATGACTGTTTAGGCTTTATTTTTTGCAACGACTATGTACTGCTGGACTAGTAAACAACAAATATGCAACTTCAAGAAGGGTTTAAAAAGCATATTATACTAGAGTACATTTGATTTCACTGAAGCCCCCAAGGGGCTAGAATTAAATAAGAAAGATTCCATCTAGATTCTGTATCTTGTTATAGGTCTAGACACACAGCTTTTCCCATGGAAAACAGGGCATACAGCCAAATCCTGAATATGAATTCTTAAGCAATTTTTTTTTTTTATCCTGGCTTTCTCAGATTAGCTTTTAGACCAAATATAATTATAGCTGTTGTGGGCTGGTCTGAGATGTTTTGTCACAGTAAGCAAAATGCTCAAAAAGGTAAAGGTAAAGGTACCCCTGCCCATACGGGCCAGTCTTGCCAGACTCTAGGGTTGTGCGCTCATCTCACTCTATAGGCCGGGAGCCAGCGCTGTCCGCAGACACTTCCGGGTCACGTGGCCAGCGTGACAAGCTGCATCTGGTGAGCCAGCGCAGCACACAGAACGCCGTTTACATTCCCGCTGGTAAGCGGTCCCTATTTATCTACTTGCACCCGGGGGTGCTTTCAAACTGCTAGGTTGGCAGGCGCTGGGACCAAACGACGGGAGCGCACCCCGCCGCAGGGATTCGAACCGCCGACCATGCGATCGGCAAGTCCTAGGTGCTGAGGTTTTACCCACAGCGCCACCCGCGTCCCTCTTATGCTCAAAGCCACCCCCAAAGTCGCCACACAAGTGTCCCCTCACCTGCCCCCACGCTACTGCCAATGCAGCAGCAAGGGCGCAGCAGTGAAGGCAACAGTACTGTGGCAGCAGTGTGAGCCAAGGTGTAGCAGGGCTGGGGGGCAGATCTGCCACCCAAGGCAAATGGCTTCACCTCGCCTCGCTGACAAGCCACTCCTGGATACCATAAATGTGTGTCTGACTAGAGGATTGAGAGGAGCAAGAAGATTTTGCATTGATGTTGCTCTTTATGGTTTCAAAAAATGCTCTCTCTGTTTGTGGTTGGCTAGTGTGAGAACAGGATGCTGGACTAAATGGGTCTTTGGTCTGATCCATCAGGTTCTTGAATTGTAGGGGTTATAAGATGCACTATTGACAGAAAGGATGGTTGTTGTGGAATCACCTTTGGCTACTCTTGTTTCCTGACAATTCCATTCTTTTTCTTTTGTATCCAAGCTACATCTACATCCTGACAGACAGGCACAACGGAATACCCAATGCATTTCTGCTCATCCCATAAAGAAAAATTTCAACCCAGATTCTCACAACACAATCCTAACCACATCCTACTGAATTCAATGGGGCACTCTTAATCCATCCCCTTCCCCAAATTATATTTACCTGGATCTGCCAATCCAGTTGTCTCTAGCAAGATGTAGTCAAACTTGCCTTTCTTCTGCATTAAATTTTCAATAGCCTTCAAACCATTGTCCCTGATGAAAAAAGAAATCATTTAAAAGGAATTATCTTTATTGCTATTTATGCTACAGTACTTTCTAAATGAAACACAATACTATCCTAAAACCTATTTAGTATCCAAATTAGAAATCTACATGGTAATAAATTTTATTGTAATTCACTCATAGAACTTTGGTTATTAGGCAGTAAAAAGTGTAGCAAAGTGTAGCAAAGAAATAAAATAATAATAAAATAATAAGTTCATCAGGGCTTTTAAAAAACTTTTACGAACTGCAGTACCTCATACCCTGTAATTGGAAGCTTGTTTTAAAAATCCATCCTAATTTTTTTAAAAAAGTGCTTCCACATATCCAACCTGCAGCACATTTCTGCTATCTTGCATCTTCTTCAGTATACAGTGGTACCTCGGGTTAAGTACTTAATTCATTCCAAAGGTCCGTACTTAACCTGAAACTGTTCTTAACCTGAAGCACCACTTTAGCTAATAGAGCCTCCTGCTGCCACCGCACTGCTGGAGCACAATTTCTGTTCTCATCCTGAAGCCAAGTTCTTAACCTGAAGCACTATTTCTGAGTTAGCGGAGTCTGTAACCTGAAGCGTATGTGTCAGGGGCTCAGGAGCAGAGGCACAGGAAAGGGAGGAAATAAGAGAGCGAGGGGGAGGAATCCGAAGGAAATGTTAGCGATGACAGCGGCCCGAGGTCTCTGAGTCTTTCCAGCGAATCGGAAGATTCACAGAAAGGGGCTCCCATGGTCAGAGCAAGGGGGGTGCCTAGGGGGAGACCCCAGGAAGAAGGGGCCAGAGGGGACTCAGAGAGCAGCAGTTGGAAATCAGGACCAGCTTCCCCACCAGAGCGCAGTAGGGGGGAGGAGTCCCAGGTATCGGGATCAGGCGGCTCACCGCCAGCGGGAGGAGATGAGTCAGGATTGGCCACGCCTCCATCGGAGAGCGAGGAAACGGTCAAGAGGAAGGTTGGAGGCTGGGCGCGCGCACCAAGTTCAAATGTGCAGGAGGGCGGCGCAGTTGGTAGCCCGGATAGGGAGCCAGGTCCTAAAGCCCGCAGAAAGGAGGGACAGGAGTCAGGGGGGTCAGTGTCAGCGTCAGAAGAGTCCAGAAAGGAGGAGACCCCGGGGGGCAGAAGGACCCAGAGGAGAAAGGAGAGACGGAAGAGGTGGAGTAAGGTTAGAGTCTTAAACTGGTGTACAGGGAGTGGAGACTCAGACGGAGCTTCGCCGGTCTAGCTTCTAAGACGTAGAGCTGGGCGTTGCGGCTTGGAAATGGAAACTGTACTTCAATAAAGACTTTTGTACATCACTACCGGCTAGTGTTGGTCCTCTGTGAGCTGGGACCTGGAGCCAGCTCTGACAGTATGTAACCTGAGGTACCACTGTATTCATTGGTTTCAATATGAAATCATTAAAAAAGCAACTAATTTTCAGGTTTGGTCCTACAGAGGCTAATGTTATTTATTTAAAACACAAATGAATTTTCATCTAGCTCAGCTTGCAAAAAATATTATTATTAAGTCTCCCTATAAGCCATTTTTCTCATATTAAAAAAGAATAGGAATAATGAGAAAATGTACACAAAATCAAAGTCCTTGATGCTTCTGAGCTTCCTGAAGGAGGCAGTGGTAAGGCCCCATCCCTTCTCGACACAGAGGTATTGAATAATGCCTGGACAAAAACGCCCCCTTTTGCATGGTGACCTCCAACAGCATCTGAATGAAGCTGTCCAGACACATTTCAATCTGGACTCAGACCCAGGTTCAGAATTAAATAGATTTGGTCTCTCAAACTGATGACCTTTCTGAAGAAAGGGATGGAGGACTGTGACCCTGTTAATTCTCCTCAATCTCTCCATGGCTTTTTATGCAACTGATCCTGTATTCTCCTAGGCCAGCTTCTGTGGGCTGGGAGTTGGAAACACCATACTACAAGACCTCTGCTTTTATTCGCAAGACCAACACCAAAGAGCAGCACTGGGAGACCTTTGTTTAGTTCCCTGGCACTTGTGCTGTGGGGTCCTGCAATCCCATCTTATCTCTACAGCTTTTTAGCATTTATATGAAGCAGTTGAGATCTGTTGCCCAGCAGCTTGGAGTATAGTACCATCAGTATGCTGATAACATGCAACAAGTCAGGTGATAGACTGGTATCTGGAGGCAGCAATGGATTCATGAGGACCAATAAATGGAAGCTGAATCCTGGTAAGATGAAGAGATTGATGTTGAGTGGTTCCTCGTGTTGGGAGATGTCTGTTCTGAAGAGAGATCCTTCTTCTGATGTTTGTAACTTGTGGCTGTTGTTGGAGTCATCACTGCCACTTGGAACTTAGGTGTCTTTTGTGGCAAAGGAACACCTATGCCTATCTCTGGCTGGTTCACCAGCTTTTTCTTTACCTGAACCAAGATAGCATGGCTATAGTACTAAGTGCTCTTACAACCTCTTGCTTAGACTACTGTAAAGCTCTCAACTTGGGGCTGTCCTTGAAGGTGGTCTAAAAACTCCAGGTGGTGCAGAATGTGACCTCCAGCTTGTTGACTGGCTCCACAAAATGGGATCATGGAATAGCTCAGTCAGTAGAGCAAGAGACTCTTAATCTCAGGGTAACAGCACAGAACAGGCGCTCTTGAATAATGGCACCCCAAATGCAGAGCTCCCTCCCCACATTTGTCCTCTACTGTTTTTAGGCATCAGCTTAAGTTGCATTTGTTACTTCAGACCTATGGGAATTGATGTATGATCTCAACTGCTTTGAGGTCTTTGATCTTTGAGGTCTTTTTCTGATACTTATTTTCTTTATTGTTGGCTCTTATATTCACTGTGTTTTAAGTAGGTTGCTATGTACTGCCCTGTGAATCTTTGGGTTGAAGGCAGAACACAACTTTAATAAACAGCAATATATTATGTATTTTTTTTAACACTGGAATTCTCACCAACTGGTTCCTGCCACAGGAGAACTACTTAATAACTACAGGAGAATCATGCTGAACTATGAAGACACATGAGTTAAAAGGAAAAGGATCAATTTTAAAGTCAGTGGTTGTTGTTTTAAAAGGTGAAAGGTAAGGTAAAGGACCCCTGGACAGTTAAGTCCAGTCGAATTTGACTATGAGGTGCAACACTCATCTCCGCTTTCAGGCCGAGGGAGCCGGCATTTGTCTGCAGACAGCTTTTCCGGGTCATGTACTGGTATGCTTTCGAACTGCAAGGTTGGCAGGAGCTGGGTTTGCAAACTAATGGGAGCTCACCCCATTGTGTGGATTTGAAATGCCGACCTTGCGATTGGCAAGCTCAAGAGGCTCGGTGGTTTAGACCACAGTGCCACATGGGTCCTTTACCTTACCTTTAAAAAAACCCTTACTTTACAGAACAGCATAGACATCCATTTCTGAGTTCCAGCCATTCTTCATAGAGTTCTCCACCCTGACTTACAGCCAAGGATTTTTCCAAGGCGCTTCCTGAAAATACAAGAAAAATACTACCGTAACATTGTGTCTTACACTCAATTTTCATTCTTTCTGATAAACATGAGAGAGCAGGTACAATGATCAAAACTCCAGCAGTCACAAAGCAGAATCCAAAATGTCTTGGCTTATATTCTTCTCGGACCAAGACATTATACCTTTAGCCAAGGGTGGCCAAAAAAATCCTAGTCTAAGTCCAAATCAAACTCCATTTTAATTAGGCTGAGAACCTTTCATACTTTATACCATCTTATACTTCAGTTATAACATACTAACATGAATAAGAGGTAAAAGGAAAATATAGTAAGAAAGAGGAAACTCTTCAGACAATTTGTATTGCTGAGCCTCTCCTCTAAACTAGATGAAGACCATGGATTGATGTCTGAATGAAGACTGACAAGTGAGGTGTGCACCTTTTACTAAAGAAAATGAGAATTCAGGTAGGGTTTAATTTTGTTCCACACCTCATAAAGAGCAGTCTAGATTATAATATCCTATAACAATGCCATCCCAGCTGATCAAACAAGGTACTTCATACCTTGAAAAGTCAGCTGAGAACCTTTGTGCTGGTTGAAAATACTATGTATTCAGCCTACAGGGATTAGTCTAATACCAAAGAGCACCCAAACACATACGGCTGGGTGAGCAGATGTACATGTTTCTAAGCAACAACTGTACTTCAAATAATTTAAAAGATAAAAAATGAGTTTTTTCCTCTCTCAAGGATGTAAGTGTGCAAAGTGTTTCAAGAACATTTTTATTTTTACAAGATTTAGGCTCTGATATACAAAACTTTTTTGTTTTATGCATAGTTATACATACCTTCACCAAATTCATTTAGAATAATTGCTATCCTCTTGTTGTGCTGTTCCGTCAAAATATAATTAAGAAGAGTGGTTTTTCCAGCACCTAAAAAAACAGAACAAACTTTTTATGCAAAGAAAATGCATAAATACATATATACAACTTAGAAATAAAAATATGCTTTCAAATAGAACTTTACAGGCAGTGACCAGAACATCCTGAAATGTTAATCTTAATTCCTGATCGCTTCACAAACATTGCACATATTGTCTTAAGATGGACCTCATGTTCTTAATATAAATTTATGGGACACAGCACATTTTTCAAGTTACACTAAAAACATTTCTTTCTTTGCTTCATCATGTAATTTTAACACCCAGTATGTGTGTGTGTTTTGATCACTACAAACTCATTTCCCAGTACTTATAAACAACTACACCGAACAATGGAAAACTCCTAGATTTGATATCATGGCATATCTTCAGAAACTTATGAAACCAACTTTGAAACTAGGAAATAAACTTCAATGTACTTTGGTCAAATTTCTGGGGGCTAAAAAAATGCAATTTTAATAAGTTCTTGATTCAGTTAAAGTTATAGAAATGTCTTTGAGTTAAAAATAATGATGTTTCTTAGTGGTCAAGAAGCGCACCATGACTCTACCCCCTTAAAAGATGCCAAGGCGCCATCATCACCTTGCTGTCATAGAACTCAAAAACTTATCTGTGATAGCAATTTAGCCCTGTACAGATGCTCAAATCCTGCAAAGTAGGGAATCAGCATCATGACTGATATTTGCATCTTGACTTCTGATTTACCTAGAGATTATACAATGCATGTAAGCTTCTGTGCAAATTTAGGTGATGGGCTGCTGCAAACTAATTCTCCATCTCACAAAGAGAACCAGTATAAGGCATTTCTTTGCTTCTAAATGCAGGCTTTATGCTCCAACAACTGACCTGAACATCCTTGCTCTCTAATCACATCACGTCAACAGCACAGGGATTTAATTCATAACACAATTTATTTATTTTTTTACATTAGTTTAAATTTCTTACATGAACTCTACTATACTCTTCTCTAGTATAGAGCATATACAAGGAAAACAAGACAAGTGCAAAAATTGTTGTAATACTACTTTTAAATAAAACAAATCATAGTTCCATATAATAATAAAAATGCATTATTAAGCACCCTACAGTGACAATTTGGCATACAGTTTATTACCTAAATAGCCAGTAATAATGGTAACAGGAATCTTATATGGAATATCCTGTCCTGCATGGTCCTTTATCTGCTGTTCTCTTATTGGAATCAGCTCAGGGCAATCCTCTTCTTCCTCCACAGTAGAGCCTTCCATTTCTGAGTCACTATAACCACCTGCCAATCAAAGACAACAGTTAAAACCAATGGGGAAGGGCTCAAGAAGGGAAGCCTTTAAACGCTAGGAACCAGAGGGCTGTGAATAAGAGACCCTGAAACCCTAACTCTTCACAACCATGTGTGCTATGCCTCATTTTTGCCCCTCACATATTCCTCATTGAAGCATCATGCAGTTTCCCCCTAAATCTATATAAAAGCCAGTCTCCTACCTTGCAGCACAATAAAGCAAAACAATCCAGAATGGAGCCATTCAGATAGGAAGAGGCCAAGTTTTGCACTTGAACACAGCCTCACAGGAAGCAAGAACCTGCAGACCATGTGATCGCTGACATCAACACTGTGTGCAGTACCTACCTCCACTGAAGGCATAGCTGGGGGGGAGGGACATGCACCTGTCACCATTCTGTCTGGCTCTCTTGCAGATTTGGAATGCCTCAACAACAGTTGTTTTAAACTACTTTCTTTTGACCCCCAAGTGTTCAGAAAATTCTGTCAAAATCCTCAATCATTGAAAACTAGGAAGTTACATCAGGGAGAATCTTTCATACGGCTGAAATATTTTGCAAAATTACAAAGAACATGATCTTTTTCCATCTTATTTTAAAAAGTCTAAAGTAAAATATTTAATGAAAGTATTTTGCAAAAATATATTCTGATTATTTCTACTTTTAGTTTAACGTTTTTATTTGTTTACTTGATTGGGGGGAGGCCGCTGCCCCCCCAACCCAAAGGGCAAATATCCAGCGCTCCAGACGGCACATTCAGAGGGTGTTCTCACCAGGGGCGAAAGCTGAGAGGAGCGAGGCCTGGAGGCTGAAGAATAATGTCGTCACCCTTTTCGACTCTTCGGAGCCAGAGATACAGTAATGCCTGAGGTGAGGATTAGAAACGCCAAGCAGATTTCGGGGGGTCGGGTCCCTCGGCGGAATTCCTCTCTCCCTCGCGACCGCAAAGGAGATCCGGAAGCCCCGCGCAGATCTCGCGGGACCCCCCTGCGCGAGGAAACCCGCTACACTCTGCACATGCGCAGGAGATCGCGCAGAAGGGGCACCTATTGGACGGACAGCCGCCCTGCCTTCTCTCGCGCACCTGCAAGCTCCGCCCCGTCGCCTCGCCGCTTCCTACCCAGCCACGCACGCATGCGCGCCTCAGCTTCCTTCCCAGGCGAGGAACGTCGGTTCCTTCCTGCTGCCGTACAAGAGGCTGCGAAGGGCCGCGTCATTGGAGACGTCAGAGGGCATCTTGCCATGTCGGCATCGGCGTCACAGGAAGAAGGTTCGGGGAGGCAGCGGACCCCTCCTCTCACTCAAGGAATTCTGGGCCCTGTAGTTTACAGAGCTTCAGCTCCCGGCGAAACTTCACAAACCAGAATTCTATAATTGCACCTTTTTAAAAAGAAACACACACACCCTTCAGTGAATTAAAAAAACAGGATTTTAAAATCAATTGTGAAAGACTTGGGTGCTTGGGTGGATTGTTCTGCGCGGCAGTAAAGGTAAAGGTACCCCTGCCCGTACAGGCCAGTCTTGCCAGACTCTAGGGTTGTGCGCCCATCTCACTCTATAGGCCGGGAGCCAGCGCTGTCCGGAGACACTTCCGGGTCACGTGGCCAGCGTGACATCGCTGCTCTGGCGAGCCAGAGCCGCACACGGAACACCGTTTACCTTCCCGCTAGTAAGCGGTCCCTATTTATCTACTTGCACCCGGGGGTGCTTTCGAACTGCTAGGTTGGCAGGCGCTGGGACCAAACAACGGGAGCGCACCCCGCCGCGGGGATTCGAACCGCCGACCTTTCGATCAGCAAGCCCTAGGCGCTGAGGCTTTTACCCACAGCGCCACCCGCATCCCATTCTGTGCGGCAGTACCAGGCCCCTTATTGTGGATGGAGCACAGTGGGGTGGATGTTCCTGCAGAAAAGGTGCTTTGCCCATAGCTAAGGGTGGAAAGAGCAATGGGTTGGTAGCATTAGAAACACCCGTCTGAAATGGCAAATTCTTCCATCCAGCCATATGGAGCTATGCTCCATTCCTGAATCAGAGAAGCTGGTTATAGTTTGGTCATAGCTGTCAACTTTCAGATTTGAAAATAAGGGATCAGCAGCCTCACCTGTCCCAGGGACAGTCTACGGGTTATCTAACAATCCGGGATAGCAGCGGGAAGCAGCGGGAAACAGCGCTGGAATAAGGGGATTTCCCACAAAAAAAGGGAAGGTTGACAGCTATGAGTTTGGTTTTCACGTGGCTTTGAAAAAGTGCCAATAGTCTCCAAATCAGCCCCACATGGAAAGACGGCTGCTCATGAACACTGCTTCGTGTGAGTCCCGCCAGGCAAACTGTGAGTGGGGGTGTAGCAGGGGCAGGGCCGCAGGGGTGGCTGGCCAACAATGGTCAGAGAGAATTGAGCGGAGGCAGGGCCCAATGAAAGCAAGGAAGATTTTATTTTTCATTTGCAACAGAGGAGTGAGGAGGACCTGGAACAAGGGTGTGCAATAACTTTTAAAGATTTTGGAAATTGCCCCGTCCCTTAGTCAAAGACTACCCAAAAGTATCATACACATGTCACAGAAAAAGGCAGTCTAAAACAGAAATTCAAAAATGTGGCTTGTCTCCTGTCTGACAAAATTGGTCACCGGTGGCCTCTTTTGAGATGGTAAATACCTTAGTTCTTGAATCCAGGTAACAGGCAGTGAATGTCCTATGTGAGTGCCTGGAGGCGGTTGGAGGATGGATAATAATAATTTATTTATACCCTGCCCATCTGGCGGGGTTTCCCCACCCACTCTGGGCGGCTTCCAATAAAGATTAAAAATACAATAAAACATCAGTCATTAAAAACTTCCCTAAACAGGGCTGCCTTCAGATTTCTTCTAAAGTCAGATAGTTGTTTATCTCTTTGACATCTGATGGGAGGGCGTTCCGCAGGACGGGCGCCACTACCGAGAAGGCCCTCTGTCTGGTTCCCTGTAGCTTGGCTTCTCATAGTGAGGGAACCACCAGAGCTGGATCTCAGTGTCCAGGCAGAGCGATGGGGGTGGAGACGCTCCTTCGGGTGTACTGGGCCGAGGCCGTTTAGGGCTTTAAAGGTCAACACCAGCACTTTGAATTGTGCTCGGAAACGTACTGGGAGCCAATGTAAGTCTTTCAAGACCGGTGTTATGTGGTCTCGGCAACCTTTCCCAATCACCAGTCTGGCTGCCGCATTCTGGATTAGTTGTAGTTTCCGGGTCATAGAATCATAGAGTTGGAATAGACCACAAGGGCCATCGAGTCCAACCCCCTGCCAAGCAGGAAACACCATCAGAGCACTCCTGACATATGGCTGTCAAGCCTCTGCTTAAAGACCTCCAAAGAAGGAGACTCCACCACACTCCTTGGCAGCAAATTCCACTGTCGAACAGCTCTTACTGTCAGGAAGTTCTTCCTAATGTTTAGGTGGAATCTTCTTTCTTGTAGTTTGGGTCACTTCCAAAGGTTGCACCACGTAGAGCACATTGCAGTAGTCCAAGCGGGAGATAACTAGAGCATGCACCACTCTGGCGAGACAGTCCGTGGGCAAGTAGGGTCTCAGCCTGCATACCAGATGGACCTGGTAGACAGCTGCCCTGGACACAGAATTAACCTGTGCCTCCATGGACAGCTGGGAGTCCAAAATGACTCCCAGGCTGAGCATCTGGACCTTCAGGGGCACAGTTGCCCCATTCAGGACCAGGGAGTCCCCCAAATCTGTCGGCCCCCTGTCCCCCAAGAACAGTACTTCTGTCTTGTTAGGATTCAATCTCAAGCCATTAAATCCATCCTCCAACCGCCTCCAGACACTCACACAGGACATTCACTGCCTTCACTGGTTCCAATTTGAAAGAGAGGTAGAGCTGAGTGTCATCCACATACTGATGAACACCCAGCCGCAACCCCCTGATGCTCTCTCCCAGCAACTTCATATAGATGTTGAAAAGCATGGGGGAGAGGACGGAACCCTGAGGCACCCCACAAGTGAGAGCCCAGGGGTCTGAACACTCATCCCCCTCCCCACCACTTTCTGAACACAGCCCAGGAGGAAGGAGCGGAACCACTGTATAACAGTGCTTCCAGCCCTTCTAGACGGTCCAGAAGAATGTGATGGTTGATGGTATCAAAAGCCACTGAGAGATCCAACAGAACTAGGAAACAGCTCTCACCTTTGTCCCTAGCCCGCTGGAGATCATCGAGCAGCGCGACCAGGGCAGTTTCAGTCCCATGATGAGGCCTGAATCGCGAATGGAAGGGATCCAAATGGTCCGCTTCTTTCAGGCGTGCCTGGAGTTGTTCAGCAACTACTCGCTCTATACCTTGCCCAAGAATAGAAGATTTGAGACTGGGTGATAGTTGGCCATATTGGCCAGGTCTAGAGATGTTTTTTTAAGAAGCGGTTTGATAACCGCCTCTTCCAGCAGGTCTGGGAAAACTCCCTCACAAAGAGAAGCATTCACCACCCCGCCAAGCCCATTGCCCAGCTCTTCCTGGCTCACTTTTATAAGCTAGGATGGGCAAGGATCAAGGAGACAGATGGTCAGTTTCATTTGTCTAAGCAGCCTGTCCACATCCTTGGAGGTAACAGATTGGAATTGATTCCATGCAACTCAACCAGACAGGGCTCTAGCACTCTCCTACCCTGGCCCTGCTCCCATGGTGGAGTCTACCTTTTCCTGAATCTGAGCGACTTTATCTGCAAAAAACTTTGCAAAATCGTTGCAGGAAATATTTTACCAGACCCTGGTGGCAAACGTGGTTCAGTTAAATTGTGAACCACCTGAAAGAGTCTCCTGCTACTATTTTCTGCAGATGCAGTAGAGGTGGTGAAGGAAGTACACTTTGCCCTTGCTATCACCACTTGGTAGGCTCGACGTTGAGCTCTAACCCATGTCTAATCCGGTTCAAAATGAGTTTTCCGCCACTGGCACTCTAGCCATCTCAATGACTGTTTCATCGCCCTCAGCTCCAGGGAAAACCACAGGGCTGTCCGGGCTCCATACAATTGGAGGGGGCGCTTCGGAGCAAGACAGTCGATAGTCCTGGTAAACTCTGCATTCCAGCGGGCCACCAGGGAATCAGTTGAAAGGCCATCAACATGGGATAAAGCATCCCTTACCACTCTCTGGAAACCATTTGGATCCATTAAGTGCCAGGGGGCAGACCATCTGAATTGGTCCCACCTCCCTGCAGAGGGGAAGGGCCGCAGAGAAGTCCAGTTGCACCAGGAAGTGATCTGACCATGGCACTTCTTTTGTTTCGCTTTTACTTATTGTCAGATCACCCACATCCATAGAGGTAAACACCAGGTTTAAGGCATGTCCGTGACTATGAGTTGGGCCAAACTTATTCAGGGACAGCCCCATGGAGGCCATGCTTTCCACGGAGTCCCGAGCAGCCCCGTGTAAGGTTGTGTTGACGTGGATGTTAAAATCCCCCAGGACAACCAATCTACGTGTCTCCAGGAGAACATCTGCCACGACCTGAAGCAGCTCGGGCAGGGAATCCTTGGTGTAGCAGGAAGGTCAGTATACCAAAAGGAATCCTGCACTTCCCCTATTGCCCAACTTCCAGAACATGCACTCAGAAAACTGGGTCTTCCCAATAGGATGCCTGGTGCAAGCTAATGACTTCCTAAAAATCACTGCAGCCCCCCCCTCCCCACCCACATGACCTGGGTTGCTGTGCGTAAGAGAAACCTGGTGGACAAGCAGCAGCAAGAACAGGTCCATCTGCTTCACCCCACCAAGTCTCTGTTACACATGCCAGGTCAAGTCCTCCATCCACGATCAAGTAATGGATGGCAGTGGTCTTATGAATCATTGACCTTTCATTGCACAGCAGCACCTTCAGGTCATGTGTTTCTCCCTTGCTGATTCCAGTATCCATTCGCTCAAGACCAGACCTGGAGGCAGGGATAGTCCTCAAACAGCGACTAAATCTGCTTCCTTGGTAATGACATGGTCTGGTCTTAGCGTAACTCCTCCTCCTACTTGTGACCACCGAGATCAGATGTCCCAGTGCCCCCCCCCCCCGTGGAACCTGCCCCAGCCATTCTGTTGGCTGGGGCCCACTCACATCCAGCCTTGACCCCGCCCCTTAAAACAAAACACAAACTATACAACAGCTAATACAACAATAAAAAACCAAACAAAACAGTAACAATTATACTAAAATTAATCCCCAACCAGTTGTTCATCCCATCCCCAACAAAGCAAAAGGGAAGGGGGGAAATGAAAAAAAACTTTAAATGCCACAGACTGCTTAAGAACATTTTAAAACACATTAGACACTTGGAACAGGGAAGCAATCCGAAGGCAATATCATTGACTAACCTAGTATAGTTATTTTAAAATATTTCTATCCCACCTGTCCACATTTCAGCCTGTAAAGTGGTTATAAGAATAAATCACATATCCAGGATTCCTACTTGCTTAACAGAAATCGGGGGGGGGGTGTTTGGTTTGGTAATTTTGCTTCTCCTTGTGCCCTCTCCTAACCAAGGCTAGGTGGTGAGAACAAACTGGGAGAGCTGTAACCTTGAAGGGCTGATAATAATAAGCTGAAATAACTATTGTTTTGAGAACAAGCCAGGAAACTGGCTGGTATAGAAATAGTATAAAATAATTTAGAATAACCAGAAAACAGGCAGCCGCAGCTACAGCAACAAGAAGGGCATCTGTGCAGGACATACCTGATAGACCTGTCTCCCCAGAAATGGCAGACTTTTTGTTAGAATTTTTAAAAGATATGTTAAAATATCAGGAATTAATTGGCGAAATAATACGCAGGATGAATAAACTGAAAGTAAAACAAAGTGGAACTATGAGGGAAGTCCAGGGGAGTGGGGCAGGAAAAAATGGAAATATTTCATAAAGGATGTATATATAGAAAAAATAATAAAAACTATTTTTAAAAAAAGATATATTAAAATAAATGCAAAAACATTCTGAAAAGATGGTAGCGGAATTGGGAAAAAATACCAAGATGGTCACAGAGATGACCAATAAACTAGAGAATTTGACAACAACAAGAAGAAGAATATTTGGACCTCTCTGTGAAAGGTTTGGAGGCCAAATCTCAAAAAATTGAAAGTGACAACACTGATTTGAGAAAAGAGCAGGCAACAATAAGGGGGAACATGGCAGAACTCTCTGGTAGGATCAGTCTGAAGACAGTTTAGCATTTTTGGAGATGAGGCAGAAATCACAGGTATTGAGAATGAGGGGTGTGCCAGATGAGAGGGAAGAGGACCTCAAAGTTTATCTAGCCAAGGCAATTGCCAATTGGCTAGGTGAAGAACAGGATTACATTTTGGATGCAATTGACAGCTGTTTGGGGGCGAGGTCTAAATTGGTTAAGGCCAGGAAATTAGCTGGAGACTGTTTGGTGACTTTTAATTCCAAGAAGTTAAAGGACGCTATAGTCCAAAATAATTATACAAACAGACTCCAGATTGAAGGAAACCTGATTCTCATGCTGAAAGAAATTCCCGCTTGTTTGTTACAGAAACGAATTCAGTACAGATTCCTGACAGATGTTTTGAAAAGAGTCAACATACAATATAAATGGGAATTTCCAGAAGGAATTTCCTTTACATATAAAAGACAAAGACACAGATTTACCAACATAGATCAAGCACAGGACTTCTGGCGAAGACATATGAGAGATTGTGACAACCCATATACACCAACTGAACCAGAGGGAGCAACAGGAGGAATAGGAGAGGGGACAATGGGGGGAAATAGATAATTTCAATAATCAAGAAGAGAAGGAAAAAAGACTCTAGGAAAAAATGGCAGATTTAAAAGTGTGGAATTGGAACGTAAATGGTCTAAACAATAAAGCTAAAAGAAACAAAATTGAACATATAATTATAAAGCAAAATATAGATCAGAAGTCAGCAAACTTTTTCAGCAGGGGGCCAGTCCACTGTCCCTCAGACCTTGTGGGGGGCCCCGGACTATATTTTGAATAAAAAGATGAACAAATTCCTATGCTCCACAAATAACCCAGAGATGCATTTTAAATAAAAGCACACACTCTACTGATGTAAAAACACCAGGCAGGCCCCACAAATAACCCAGAGATGCTTTTTAAATAAAAGGACACATTCTACTCATGTAAAAACACAGATTCCCGGACAATCTGCGGGCCGGATTTAGAAGGCGTTTGGGCCGGATCCAGCCCCCAGGCCTTAGTTTGCCTACCCATTATATAGATGTAATATGCCTACAAGAGACCCATGTAGCAAGAAGACATAAAAGAGTTTTAATTAATAAAAAGTTAGGAATGGAATTTATAACAGCAGACAAATAAAAAAGAGGCATTTTTTTTACATTAAACAACAATCTGAGCCTTTTTAAAAAAAGATGAGGAAGGAAGAGTGATTGCAGTACAGATAGTAGTACAAGGTGGAAAAATCTTATTAAATGGAATCTATGTCCAAACTTTTTCAAAGAGGGCCAGATTTGATGAAGTGAACAAGCTGACTTTTTAGGATTGAAGTGAAGCTTTTGGGGGGGATTTTCGCCCAGTTATTGAGCTTTTTTTAGAATTGAAGTTGTTGAGCTTTGGAAACATATTTTTTGTAATATGCTGATCAAAAAATGATCTTAATAGGTGATTTAAATAGGGTGTTTTCACTTGAAATGGACAGAACAATTATAAAAAAAGAGACTAAAGAAGGGAGACTCCCAACAAGTTTGTTTTATTTGGCATACATTTGATAGATGTATGGAGAGTCAAATATCCTCTAGATAGAGAGTTCACGTTCTTCTCACATGTGTATGAAAGTAGTGCGAGAATTAATGCAATGTGGCTCTCAAAGGAATTAGAACTAAGAGTAAAAAGAAACCAGAACTATTGCCAAGAACATTATCAGACCACAATCCATGAATTTTAGAATTGCAAAATGAAAAACATTCCACTTTTAGATGGAAATTAAATGAAGATCTGCTAGACAACCAGAATATGTTAGAAAAGGCAGAAAAAGATTAGGGGACCATTTTGAGTTAAATTTAAATCAAGGAATTTTGCAGATTTATATAAGATAGGACCAGAAAAAAAGATTGAAATAGAGGAATTATTGAGAGCAAGTAAATTAACAAAACTCCCAGAAGAGACGTTAGTAATTCTAAATGCCCCCAAAACATGTTCGGAGGCATTGGAGGCATCAATTTGGCAAAAACAGGAAAAATGCCAGGACCAGATGGATTGACAGCTAAATACAGTGGTATCTCTGGTTGCAAATGGGATCCGTTCTGGAGGCCCGTTCACAACCTGAAAAGAACGCAACCTGTGTCTGCGCGTCTGCACATGTGTGGGTCGCGATTTGCCGCTTCTGAACATGTCATCATTTTGCGCATCTGCTCATGTGCAAGCGGCGAAACCCCGAAGTAACCCTTTCCGGTACTTCCGGGTCGCTGCAGGACGCAACCTGAAAACGCGCAACCTGAAGCAAATGTAACATGAGGTATGACTGTATTATAAAAAATTATACAAACAATTATTAGCACCATTACAAGTGACAATGAATGAAATTTCAAAGTTTGGGGAGGTGCCGGACACGTGGAGAGAGACTTACATAACTTTAATACATAACAAGAGACAGATCTGACATCAATAAAAAATTATAGGCCAATTTCGCTATTAAATAATGATTATAAACTGTTTGCTAATATTCTGGCCAACAGGATGAAAACAACATTAAAGGGAATTATACATCATGATTGGAGCAGGAACTGGCAAGCCACTCCAGTATCCCTGCCAAGAAAACTCCATGGACAAAGACAACAGGCATATAAAAGTTATGACGCTGGAAGATGAGCCCCTCAGGTCGGAAGGTGTCCAACATGCTACTGGGGAAGAGCGGAGGACAAGTACAAGTAGATCCAGAGCTGATGAAGCGGCGGGGCCAAAGCGGAAAGGACGCTCAGTTGCAGATATGCATGGAAGCGAAAGGAAAGTCCAATGCTGTAAAGAAAAATATTGCATAGGAACCTGGAATGTAAGAACCATGAACCTAGGTAAGTTGGATGTGGTAAAAAATGAGATGGCAAGAATAAATATTGACATCTTGGGCATCAGTGAACTAAAATGGACGGGAATGGGCGAATTCAGTTCGGATGACTATCATATCTACTACTGTGGACAAGAAACCCGTAAAAGAAATGGAGTGGCCCTCATAGTCAACAAAAGAGTGGTGAAAGCTGTACTGGGATGCAATCTCAAAAATGATAGAATGATCTCGATACGAATCCAAGGCAGACCTTTTAACATCACAGTAATCCAAGTTTATGCACCAACTACTGGTGCCGAAGAAACTGAAATTGACCAATTCTATGAAGACTTACAAGACCTTATAGAAGTGACACCAAAGAAGGATGTTCTGCTCATAATAGGGGATTGGAATGCTAAAGTAGGGAGTCAAGAGATAAAAGGAACAACTGGCAAGTTTGGCCTTGGAGTTCAAAACAAAGCAGGGCAAAGGCTAATAGAGTTCTGTCAAGAGAACAAGCTGGTCATCACAAACACTCTTTTTCAACAACACAAGAGACGACTCTACACATGGACATCACCAGATGGGCAGTATCGAAATCAGATTGATTATATTCTCTGCAGCCAAAGATGGAGAAGCTCTATACAGTCAGCAAAAACAAGACCTGGAGCTGACTGTGGCTCAGATCATCAGCTTCTTATAGCAAAATTCAAGCTTAAACTGAAGAAAGTAGGAAAAACCACTGGGCCGGTAAGATACAATCTAAGTCAAATCCCTTATGAATACACAGTGGAAGTGAGGAACAGGTTTAAGGATTTAGATTTGGTGGACAGAGTGCCTGAAGAACTATGGATGGAGGCTCGTAACATTATACAAGAGGCAGCAACTAAAACCATCCCAATGAAAAGGAAATGCAAGAAAGCAAAGTGGCTGTCCAACGAGGCCTTACAAATAGCGGGGGAGAGAAGGCTAGCAAAATGCGAGGGAGATAGTGAAAGATACAGGAAATTGAATGCAGATTTCCAAAAAATAGCAAGGAGAGACAAGAAGGCCTTCTTAAACGAGCAATGCAAAGAAATAGAGGAAAACAATAGAATGGGAAAAACCAGAGATCTGTTCAAGAAAATTGGAGATATGAAAGGAACATTTTGTACAAAGATTTCCATAATAAAACACAAAAGTGGAAAGGACCTAACAGAAGCAGAAGACATCAAGAAGAGGTGGCAAGAATACACAGAGGAACTATACCAGAAAGAAATTGATGTCTCGTATACCCCAGGTAGTGTGGTTGCTGACCTTGAGCCAGACATCCTGGAAAGTGAAGTCAAATGGGCTTTAGAAAGCATCGCTAATAACAAGGCCAGTGGAAGTGATGATATTCCAGCTGAATTATTTAAAATTTTAAAAGATGATGCTGTTAAGGTGCTACACTCAATATGCCAGCAAATTTGGAAAACTCAGCAGTGGCCAGAGGATTGGAGAAGATCAGTCTACATCCCAATCCCAAAGAAGGGAAGTGCCAAAGAATGCTCCAACTACCGCACAATTGCACTCATTTCACACGCTAGCAAGGTTATGCTTAAAATTCTACAAGGCAGGCTTAAGCAGTATGTGGACCGAGAACTCCCAGAAGTGCAAGCTGGATTTAGAAGAGGCAGAGGAACCAGAGACCAAATTGCAAACATGCGCTGGATTATGGAGAAAGCTAGAGAGTTCCAGAAGGACATCTACTTCTGCTTCATTGACTATGCAAAAGCCTTTGACTGTGTCGACCACAGCAAACTATGGCAAGTTCGTAAAGAAATGGGAGTGCCTGATCACCTCATCTGTCTCCTGAGAAATCTCTATGTGGGACAAGAAGCTACAGTTAGAACTGGATATGGAACAACTGATTGGTTCAAAATTGGGAAAGGAGTACGACAAGGCTGTATATTGTCCCCCTGCTTATTTAACTTATATGCAGAATTCTTCATGCGAAAGGCTGGGCTGGATGAATCCCAAGCCGGAATTAAGATCGCCGGAAGAAATATCAACAACCTCAGATATGCAGATGACACAACCTTGATGGCAGAAAGTGAGGAGGAATTAAAGAACCTTTTAATGAGGGTGAAAGAGGAGAGCGCAAAATATGGTCTGAAGCTCAACATCAAAAAAACGAAGATCATGGCCACTGGTCCCATCACCTCCTGGCAAATAGAAGGGGAAGAAATGGAGGCAGTGAGAGATTTTATGTTCTTGGGCTCCATGATCACTGCAGATGGTGACAGCAGTCACAAAATTAAAAGACGCCTGCTCCTTGGGAGAAAGGCGATGGCAAATCTAGACAACATCTTAAAAAGTAGAGACATCACCTTACCAACAAAGGTCCGTATAGTTAAAGCCATGGTTTTCCCAGTAGTGATATATGGAAGTGAGAGCTGGACCATAAAGAAGGCTGATCGCCGAAGAATTGATGCTTTTGAATTATGGTGCTGGAGGAGACTCTTGAGAGTCCCATGGACTGCAAGAAGATAAAATGCATCCATTCTTAAGGAAATCAGACCTGAGTGCTCACTGGAAGGACAGATCGTGAAGTTGAGGCTCCAATACTTTGGCCACCTCATGAGAAGAGGAGACTCCCTGGAAAAGACCCTGATGTTGGGAAAGATGGAGGGCACAAGGAGAAGGGGACGACAGAGGATGAGATGGCTGGATAGTGTTCTCGAAGCTACAAACATGAGCCTGACCAAACTGCGGGAGGCGGTGGAAGACAGAAGTGCCTGGCGTGCTCTGGTCCATGGGGTCACGAAGAGTCGGACACGACTAAACGACTAAACAACAACAACAATACATCATGATCAGGTAGTTAAGTAAGGCCAACATGGAATGAAACTGACTGTAAGATGTAATAATGAAGCAAAATTTGGTATAAAACTGATAATAAGAGTATTAAGTTGTAAGGTTATAAAAATAAGATAATAATTACCTAAGCAGAAGTAGTAAATATTTAAAAGGTTCTTTAACTCCTCCTCACTTTCTGCCATCTAGGTTGCGTCATCTGCATATCTGAGGTTGTTGATATTTCTTCCAGCAATCTTAATTCCAGCTAGGGATTCATCCAGCCCAGCCTTTCGCATGATGAATTCTGCATATAAGTTAAATAAGCAGGGAGACAATATACAGCCTTGTCATACTTCTTTCCCAATTTTGAACCAATCAGTTGTTCCATATCCAGTTCTAACTGTAGCTTCTTGTCCCACATAGAGATTTCTCAGGAGACAGATGAGGTGATCAGGCACTCCCATTTCTTTAAGAACTTGCCATAGTTTGCTGTGGTCGACACATTCAAAAGCTTTTGCATAGTCAATGAAGCAGAAGTAGATGTCTTTCTGGAACTCTCTAGCTTTCTCCATAATCCAGCGCATGTTTGCAATTTGGTCTTTGGTTCCTCTGCCTCTTCTAAATCCAGCTTGCACTTCTGGGAGTTCTCGGTCCACATACTGCTTGAGCCTTCCTTGTAGAATTTGTTTGGATCTACAAGGCCAAACTTGCCAGTTGTTCCTTTTATCCCTTGATTCCCTACTTTAGCGTTCCAATCCCCTATAATGAGAGGAACATCCTTCTTTAGTGTCATTTCTAGAAGGTGTTGTAAGTCTTCATAGAATTGGTCAGTTTCAGTTTCTTCAGCACCAGTAGTTGGTGCATAAACCTGGATTACTGTGATGTTAAAAGGTCTGCCTTGGATTCGTATCAAGATCATTCTGTCATTTTTGAGATTGCATCCCAGTACAGCTTTCGCCACTCTTTTGTTGACTATGAGGGCCACTCCATATCTTTTATGGGATTCTTGCCCACAGTGGTAGATATGATGGTCATCTTAACTGAATTCGCCCATTCCCGTCCATTTTAGTTCACTGATGCACAGGATGTCAATATTTCATAGAAACATAGAATCATAGAGTTGGAAGAGACCACAAGGGCCATCGAGTCCAACCCCCTGCCAAGCACTCCTGACATATGGTTGTCAAGCCTCTGCTTAAAGACCTCCAAAGACGGAGACTCCACCACACTCCTTGGCAGCAAATTCCACTGTCGAACAGCTCTTACTGTCAGGAAGTTCTTCCTAATGTTTAGGTGGAATCTTCTTTCTTGTAGTTTGGATCCATTGCTCCGTGTCCGCTTCTCTGGAGCAGCAGAAAACAACCTTACTCCCTCCTCTATGTGACATCCTTTTATATATTTGAACATGGCTATCATATCACCCCTTAACCTCCTCTTCTCCATGTGGAGTTTGGAACTTAACAGGTTAAGTTGTTCCCATGATGCCACAACATTCTGACGTCAGCTTTCGAAGCTGGGAGGAGTTTGGGAGGAGTTTGTTGCCATTCCTCTCTGTGCTGTGAGGGGAAAGGACGCAGTTTGTCATGGCTGCAAGTAGTCCTGGATTTTCCGGAGAATTGTTGGAATAAACAACTGTAAATAGACAAACCTGTACTCTGTATGTTTGTCAAAGGACGTGATAGCTTTCCCGCTGTGTTAACTCTGCTACGGCGTGACTGGAGCGGCAGAAGGAGCAGAGGCACTCAGAGGAAGTGTGCCGGACCTGCCGGAGCTAATTGGGGATCGTAAATCCAATTAGCGGGGTCATGCGTAATCAATCAACTTGACAGGTTATGGGTAACCTTAATCACCGATCGTAAAGCTATCACTGCAGACTGCCGGGACGCTTTCAAGTTTGCGGTTCAGAGCAAAGGAGCTGGGGCAGGAGGTGGTGAGATTTTTGCCTGTTGCTAAGAGAGCTGCGGAGCTGAGAGCTGAGAGCAGCAAGGAATCGTTTCTCCACGGACGGGTGCCGGATAAGCTGGTGAGTGAGCTTGGGGCCCCTTGGGAGAACGGAAGAAGATGGCGGACGGCCATGATTCATTCTCCGTGCCTTTCGAAAAATTAAACGGCCAGAATTGGGCGGAATGGAGTCGAAAGCTGAAGGCCTGGCTGGTAGCCAAGGGTCTGTGGGAGGCGGTCCTAGGGCCTCCACTGCCTCCACCAGCCGCCGGAGCTTCGGCTGCAGACATTGCAAATGCGCATCCTTCGCAGAGAAAAAATCAGAAAGCCCTGGGAGCTATAGTGCTCAGTTTGGAGGGCTCACAGTTGCCCCTTGTGGAGGGTTTGGACTCTGCGCATGAAGCTTATACTGCTTTGGAAAGGGAGAGCAAGTCTGGCGCAAGCAGCTCCACCGGAAGCAAGGGGGGGGGCCAGGCCAGATGAGAGCTCTGTTCAGGCTTTTTCCACTCGTCGGTGCTATGTGTGTGGATCCAACAGCCATTTCAAAAGAGGCTGCCCACAGAGAGCGAGGGCAGCTGCACAGGAAGGCTTCAAGGACACCTTCCATGGGAATCAGTCGGGTTTCCATGGTAACCAGTCTGGAAGAGGAGGCCAGCGTGGGAACGCAAGAGAAGGACGTGGAAAACAACGTGAGGAGGCTTATCAACTCACAGCCAGTCTGGCTTTGTTTGAGGACAGCTGTGAGACAGGCTCAGAGCTTTGTTTTGTAATAGACTCTGCAGCGAACTGCAATTTGATTCCAGAGACCCCTGCTGTCGAGATGTGGAATTGCAAGGCGATTCCGGCTGGGAAAACTGTACTCTTTGCAAATGGGCAGAAAAAGAATGTAACTAATGTTGTGAATGTGCATGTGTTTGCTTTACAGGAGACGTTGGAGTTTTGTACCGTTCCTGGGATGCACCACTGTCTTTTATCTGTGCCTTATTTGTTGAAAAAGGGGTTTAAGGTTTGTTTCGAAGATGCTGTCTGCACAATCTCCAAAGGAGGGAGGATATTTGCCAAGGTTAAAAAGGGGCAGAATGATCTCTTTATTCTTAAATCACCTCTGGAGGGTGAGGGGAAGGTTGGGAAAGCACAGGCTCTACGTGCTGAAATCAACAATCATGTGACATGTGCGCATGCGTGGCATGCAAGAACAGCTCATGGTTCTCTAGAAGAACTACAGGTGCTGCCTGAGGTTTCCAAAGGTTGTGAAATTACAGAATGTGGATGTGCTGTAAATTGTGAAACTTGCAAACTGGCAAAGGTAAAAGGATGCAGTTATCCAAAAGTGGAGAGGGTAACCACAAAACCTTTTGAACTGGTCCACATAGATTTGTGGGGTCCTGTAAGGGAAGCGAGTCTGGGAGGTGCAAGGTTTCTGCTGACGGTGCAGGATAATTTTACGCAGAACACCTGGACCCATGGTCTCAAATCCAAGGATGATGCAGCACAGCTGATCAAAGGATGGATTGAGGAGGTGGAACAAAGGTTTTCCACCAGAGTGCAAGCAGTCACCAGTGACAGAGGAGCTCAGTATACAGGGTCTGCTTTGCAGAAATTCTTTCACAAGAAAGGGATACGTCACACAGTGACTTCACCCAATCAGAGGGGGGTGGCAGAGCTGAGAAGTGAGGCTCTGGTTAAGGCTGCACAGGTGATGCTGGCAGATTCTGAGTTACCTCCAAGGTTTTGGCTGGAGGCAATCAAGTATGTGGGCTTCACCTGGAATCGTACCTACAATTCACTAGTAGGTGACACACCCTTTGGGTTGTTGCATGGCAGGAAACCCCAGATTCATTTTCTGCGTATGTTTGGTGCAAGTGCATCTGTGCCGGTACCTACTGCTTTGCAGGGGCCAGATGGATCCAAGTTCCGGAAAATGATCTTCTGCGGGTATGAGCCAGAAGCACGTGCATGGAGGTTTGCATATCCATCAGGTGATCAGAGTAAGGTGCTGATCAGTAAACACGCTGAGTTCTATGAGCAGGATAAAAGGTCAAAAACTGCTGTCATGCGTGATGTGCTCTCAGAATGTCTATCTGATTCTGAGGAGGAAAGGGAGGCAGAGGCTGATCCCGGTGATGAGGACCAGGTCCAAGATCAGGGTTCAGAATCGGATGATGACGATCAGGTCGCTGACCAAAGTCAGGAGCAGGAGGAGGTATCTGTAGCTTCTCCACAAGATGTTAAGAGAACACCCAAAAGCGGGCCCAGTTCTCCTGTGAGTGTAATGGAGAGGATTCGAAAACGCTTTAAGTCAGAGGGGGAATCCCGTGATGCTGAGGACACATTTTCTGGTGGCGGTGAGTCAGAGGTAACATCTGAGTTTGTGCCCAGAAGGTCCAGTCGCACAACAAAGGGTATTCCACCTGAAAGGTATCAGGCCACAAGTGCGTGGGTATGTTTCGCACAGTGTGATTCTGGGAGTGTTGAAGGGGTTCAACAGGTGCCGGGGAAAGATGCCGGAAAGAGGCACAAGGCAAAGGGAAAGGTGTTGAACTCAAAAAGGTCTTGTCAGAATGTGCGGCAAGGGGGGGTGTGGAGTTTGGAACTTAACAGGTTAAGTTGTTCCCATGATGCCACAACATTCTGACGTCAGCTTTCGAAGCTGGGAGGAGTTTGGGAGGAGTTTGTTGCCATTCCTCTCTGTGCTGTGAGGGGAAAGGACGCAGTTTGTCATGGCTGCAAGTAGTCCTGGATTTTCCGGAGAATTGTTGGAATAAACAACTGTAAATAGACAAACCTGTACTCTGTATGTTTGTCAAAGGACGTGATAGCTTTCCCGCTGTGTTAACTCTGCTACGGCATGACTGGAGCGGCAGAAGGAGCAGAGGCGCTCAGAGAAAGTGTGCCAGACCTGCCGGAGCTAATTGGGGATCGTAAATCCAATTAGCGGGGTCATGCGTAATCAATCAACTTGACACTCCAGGCTAAACATGCCCAGCTCCCTTAGCCGTTCCTCATAAGGTATCGTTTCCAGGCCTTTGACCATTTTGGTTGCCCTCCTCTGGACACGTTCCAGTAGGTCAGTGTCCTTCTTGAACTGTGGTGCCCAGAACTGGACACAGTACTCCAGGTGAGGTCTGACCAGAGCAGAATACAGTGGCACTGTTACTTCCCTTGATCTAGATGCTATACTCCTATTGATGCAGCCCTGTGATGGCCTGGGATTCCGATTCTGAGAGCGAACCGGAGGAATCCCAGCCGGCACAGGAGTCCCCGCCTCCAGGGCCGGCTGAACTGGGGCAAGTCCTAGATTCTGAGGAGCCTGCACCTGTGCCAGATCCTCAGGAGCAGGCACCAGGTGAATCCATTCTGGCCCCAGAGGTGCTTGGGGACTCAGTGTCTACAGTGAGCTTCCCCCGGGACCCAGTAACCCTTTGGCCTCTCCTGAACTGCAGAGGCTTAGGGCAGAGAGGCGAAGGGAACTGGTTTCTCCCAGGAGGAGTGCTCGCCTTAAGGCCAGGAGAGGCGGGGCTCCTGGGGCCTGGGACCACCCCTGGCCTTAGAGAAGATAAAGGCCAGTCAGCCCGGTCCCAGGGTGCGGGAGCAACGTCGTTATTGAAGAGCTGTTTCGGCCAGCATCCAGTCCTGTTCCTCCAGTGTTCCTGTTCCCCGCCCGGCTTCCTGCTTCTGACCTTCCAGTGTTCCTGTTCCCCGCCCGGCTCCCTGCTTCTGATCTTCGAGTGTTCCTGTCCCCGCCCGGCTCCCTGTTTCGGACCTCGCCTTGCACCTTGTGGACTATTACCAGGCTAGTGACTCAGGACTGAACTTTGACTACGATAACAGTAACCTTCCCCCGGGACCAGCACAAGCCCAGAATTGCATTGGCTTTTTTAGCTGCCGCGTCACACTGTTGGCTCATGTCAAGTTTGTGGTCAACCAAGACTCCTAGATCCTTTTCACATGTACTGCTCTCAAGCCAGGTGTCCCCCATCTTGTATTTGTGCCTCTCATTTTTTTTGCCCAAGTGCAATACTTTACATTTCTCCCTGTTAAAGTTCATCTTGTTTGTTTTGGCCCCAGTTCTCTAATCTGTCAAGGTCGTTTTGAAGTGTGATCCTGTCCTCTGGGGTGTTAGCCACCCCTCCCAGTTTGGTGTCATCTGCAAATTTGATCAGGATGCCTTTGAGTCCATCATCCAAGTCGTTGATAAAGATGTTGAATAAGACCGGGCCCAAGACAGAACCCTGTGGCACCCCACTAGTCACTCTTCTCCAGGATGAAGAGGAACCATTGATGAGCACCCTTTGGGTTCGGTCAGTCAGCCAGTTACAAATCCACTGAGTGGTAGCATAGTCCAGACCGCATTTTACCAGCTTCTTTACAAGAATATCATGGGGCACCTTGTCGAATGCCTTGCTGAAATCAAGGTAGGCTACATCCACTGCGTTCCCTTCATCTACCAGGCTTGTAATTCTGTCAAAAAACGAGATCAGGTTAGTCTGACATGACATATTTTTCAGAAATCCATGCTGACTATTGGTGATCACAGCATTCCTTTCTAGGTGCTCACAGACTGTTTGCTTAATGATCTGCTCCAGAATCTTCCCTGGTATTGATGTCAGACTGACTGGGCGATAATTATTTGGGTCCTCTCTTTTCCCCTTTTTGAAAATAGGGACAACATTTGCCCTCCTCCAGTCTGCCGGGACTTCGCCTGTTCTCCAGGAATTCTCAAAGATGACTGCCAGTGGTTCTGAAATCACACCTGCCAGTTCTTTTAATACTCTTGGATGCAGTTCATCTGGCCCTGGAGACTTGAATACATCTAGACTAGCCAAGTATTCTTGTACTATCTCCTTAGTTATTCTGGGCTGTGTTTCCTCTGCTGAATCATTTGCTCCAAATTCTTCAGGTCGGGCATTGTTTTCTTTATCGGAGAAGACTGAGGCAAAG
The DNA here is from genome assembly GCF_964188315.1 of Podarcis muralis. Classification (NCBI taxonomy): domain Eukaryota; kingdom Metazoa; phylum Chordata; class Lepidosauria; order Squamata; family Lacertidae; genus Podarcis; species Podarcis muralis. The sequence continues at coordinate 882,228 of NC_135665.1, read as the reverse complement.
AAGGCATTGAGGAGTTCAGCGCTTTCTGTGTCCCCTGTTTGCATTTTACCATCTTCTCTTCTGAGTGACCCCACTGTTTCTTTGTTCTTCCTTTTGCTACGGACATACCCATAAAAGCCTTTTTTGTTGCTTTTAACCTCTCTAGCAAGCCTGAGTTCATTCTGTGCTTTAGCTTTTCTGACTTTGTGTCTACATGTGCTGGCTATTTGTTTGAACTCCTCTTTGGTGGTTACCCCCCTTTTCCATTTTTTGTACACATCTTTTTTTAATCTTAATTCAGTTAAAAGTTCTTTAGATAGCCACCCTGGCTTCTTTAGGCACCTTCCATGTTTCCGTCTCATTGGTATTGCCTGAAGTTGTGCTTTTACTATCTCCCTCTTAACAAACTCCCAGCCATCATCAACTCCCTTTCCTTTTAGTATTACTGTCCATGGGATCTCACCCAGCACTTCCCTAAGTTTTATGAAGTCAGCTTTCTTAAAGTCAAGAAATTGAGTCCTAGTATGCTTGGCTGCTCCTTTCCGCTGTATAGTAAACTTCAGAAGAGCATGATCACTCGCGCCTAATGATCCTTCCACTTCTACCCACTAACCAGGTCATCAACATTGGTTAGGACCAGATCTAAAATGGCTGTTCTTCTTGTTGCTTCTCCCACTTTCTGGACAATGAAGTTGTCTGCAAGTCCAGTGAGGAATCTGTTTGACCTTATGCTCTTGGCTGAGTTTGACATCCAACAAATATCCGGGTAATTGAAGTCCCCCATTACTACTATCTCTCTTCCTTTTGCATGCTTGGCCATCTGTTCCAGGAAGGCATCATCTATGTCCTCCGTTTGGCTTGGGGATCTATAGTAAACTCCCACAATGAGGTCTCTGTTATTCTTCTCTCCCTTAATTTTGACCCAAATGCTCTCACTTTGGCTTTGAGGTTCTAAATCTTGGATCTCTTCACAGGTATACACATCCCTGACATATAACGCCACTCCTCCTCCTTTCTTGTCTGGTCTGTTTCTCTGGAATAGATTGTATCCCTCCATTATTACATTCCAATCGTGGGACTTATCCCACCAGGTTTCAGTGATGCCTATTATGTCATATTTAGTTTGCTGTACCAAGAGCTCAAGCTCATCTTGTTTATTTCCCATGCTTTGCGCATTAGTGTACAGACATTGAAGTCCATTCATCATTCCCCCGTGTCTCTTATTTAAGGATTTTTTCCTCCCACCACTAGGTCTGCTGCTGTTTGCTCCATTCGGTCTATGACATTTGGATGATCATCTTCATCAATTGATAGACTCCTACCTTCAGGAGCACTGTCTCCCTCCCCCACATTAGTCAGTTTAAAGCCCTCCTGATTAGGTTTCTGAGATTTTTTGCAAAAACATTCCTCCCAACCGTTGTGAGGTGCAGCCCATCGCTTGCCAGAAGTCCATCTTCCAGAAATTGCAGTCCATGATCTAAGAATCCAAACCGTTCCTGTTTACACCATTTGCGAAGCCAGTTGTTCACTTCCACTATTTTTCCCTCTCTCCCTGGGCCATGTCGTTCAACTGGGAGGACTGGGAGGATTTATCCTTGCCATCTCATTTTTGACCACATCCAACTTACCCAGGTTCATGGTTCTTACATTCCAGGTTCCTATGCAATATTTTTCTTTACAGCATTGGACTTTCCTTTCATGGATCCCCTTCATGGATCACTGCCTTGCCGTGGCGAAGGGGCTTGAAGAACTCAGAGAAGCTATGAACTACGCCGAGCAGGGCACACAAGATGAACAGGTCATAGTGGAGAGTTTTGACCAAACGTGATCCACCTGGAGGAGGAACCGGCAAGCCACTCCAGTATCCCTGCCAAGAAAACTCCATGGACAAAGACAACAGGCATATAAAAGTTATGACGCTGGAAGATGAGCCCCTCAGGTCGGAAGGCGTCCAACATGCTACTGGGGAAGAGCGGAGGGCAAGTACTAGTAGATCCAGAGCTGATGAAGCGGCTGGGCCAAAGGCAGTGATCCATGAAGGGGATTAAATTAAAGAACCTTTTAATGAGGGTGAAAGAGAAGAGTGCAAAATATGGTCTGAAGCTCAACATCAAAAAACAAAGATCATGGCCACTGGGCCCATCACCTCCTGGCAAATAGAAGGGGAAGAAATGGAGGTAGTGAGAGATTTTACTTTCTTGGGCTCCATGATCACTGCAGATGGTGACAGCAGCCACGAAATTAAAAGACGCCTCCTTCTTGGGAGAAAAGCAATGACAAACCTAGACAGCATCTTAAAAAGCAGAGACATCAGCTTGCCAACAAAGGTCCGTATAGTTAAAGCTATGGTTTTCCCAGTAGTCATGTATGGAAGTGAGAGCTGGACCATCAAGAAGGCTGATCGCCGAAGAATTGATGCTTTTGAATTATGGTGCTGGAGGAGACTCTTGAGAGTCCCATGGACTGCAAGAAGATCCAACCTCTCCATTCTGAAGGAAATCAGCCCTGAGTGCTCACTGGAAGGACAGATCCTGAAGCTGAAGCTCCAATACTTTGGCCACCTCATGAAAAGAGAAGACTCCCTGGGAAGGACCCTGATGTTGGGAAAGGTGGAGGGCACAAGGAGAAGGGGACGACAGGAGGACGAGATGGTTGGATAGTGTTCTCGAAGCTACCAACATGAGTTTGACCAAACTGCAGGAGGCAGTGGAAGACAGGCGTGCCTGGCGTGCTCTGGTCCATGGGGTCACGAAGAGTCGGACACGACTAAACAACAACATTGGTGGTAAAAACAAAATCCTTGCGATGGTCCATGAATCCACTAGCTGGCACTTCATACTGAACATTTCTACATTATGAATCACAGCAACCTTTTGTTTATCCCCATCTGTCATTCCAAGGCATTTTGTTCATCCCGGCATCTGCAACCACACACAGACTTTCTTGGTGGAATGTGCAGGATTAGGCTGTGAAATTGTTCCTGGTTAAAAAAAAAATCCATACTATGAGTGTTATGGGAGTTTCTCACTGGAAATAATCTGAAAATGGATTTTTATCATTTTTTTTACTGTCCTAGGTGGACCAGCAATCCAAGTAATTTAAAAGCCAGGTGGTTAATTTTTTTCTGTAGTAAGACAAATGTGTGCAGTTTTGTTTGTTCTTTGACTCCCACACAGTTAGCTCTAGTCTAATTTATCTTAACTGGTCCACATCACAACCCTATACATGCCTACTTCACTACAAGGTTTAGGATTGCTATCTCAGTATTTTGTCTAGAAGTGCAAAGGAATTAAACTTTTGTATATGCTGTAAATCTATATTCTCTGAGCATCAGAGCCGCTGTGCAAATCAAAAAGTCAATGGATGAATGCTATACTTCAATATACTAGGTCCCATTGTGACCTGGATAGAATGGGAGGTGGGGTAATAAAATATAAGGGTGAACGGATGCAAAAAAGATATCATCCTGGAGTCATGCATAGATAGATAATACTTTATTTGGCTATAAGCCCACAAGGTAAAACCAATCAATAAATAAAATAGCATTTTACATTCTAAAATATCAACTAAAATATTTCAAGGCATAATCTCCTTCACGTTACATACAATCTCTAGATGTACCATATTGTGGCCTTGAATATAAAGATGGTGGATAGAGTTTACTAGATTTTTAATAGTCATGCAGCATTCCATGAAGTCTTTTATATGAGAGAACTGAATTCAGGAATCTGGCAACCTGTAATGTTCTATAAGAGTCAATGTCCTGGAGTAGATAAGCTAGATGTAATTCAGGTGGTTTAGCAGCAGTTTCCAAAACGATTGAACTCAGAATCCTTGATCGGGGAACAATATATAAAGGACAATTAAACAAGATATGATAAAGGGATTCTATTGATTTGTTGTCACATGCGCATAAAACAGAGGTTTTACCGTTAGAAAATCTATTACTCAGCACATTTGAGGGGAACACATTAAATCTGGCTCTAACAAAAGCGAATCTATGCGACGCAACCGATAAGGTAGACAGATATCGAGTCCACCTGTAGTAAGATTTTGTTGCAAATCAACCTCCTCCAATCTTTGTTTGATAACCTTATTTGCTGTAATTAGATCTAGATTTAGTATATCGGAAGGAGAGATTCCATAAGACAACAGTTTGGAATGGATTTTTGTTGCCCATGGGCTGGTAAATTCATCTCTCCAAAGGCACTGAATAAGATGGTAATTGGGCAATTTATGCCAAAGGGACAGCCAGTAATTAAAGGCATGTCTCCACATCAGGATCTCTAAGGAGGGGGTCTTAAGTTCTAAGCGAATAGCCGAGTTGCTTACACAGGGGGGTAGTTTCAAAAGTCATCTGAGAAAAAGATTTTGCAATGTCACCAGAGGCATAAGGTTTACAAAAGTGCCCCATAAAGGGACCGCATAGGCCATAGTTGCAACCACTTTTGCACTGTAAACTTTTAAGGCAGATGGAACATGCATAGCCCCCTCTGTAAAGAAAAAGCGTAATAGAGTGTGCATCCTGGAGTCGTTTTTATTTCCTCCGTGCTGTGTAAAATACATGTTTAAATTGCATGGCGGCTTAGGCTTTCCCTCCTGTACTGTGCTAGACTGAGTGCATAACTTGCTCACATGCCTGGATTTGTTTTCACAACCTGTGATTAATTTGTATTTATTTGTCTGTTAAATTCCCACCCTGGGCAGTTGCTCTTCCCCCACCCCCAGGCACAGAGGCGCAGCCTTTGCAACCCACGGGCGCTGCTTCGTGCTATCGGCGTTTTGCGTTTCGCACGCGCTGCTGCTGCTGCTAAATGTCCAGCCGTCCTTCCCGAACTCCGTCCCGAGGAGCCCCACATCCCGCCGCCCAATATTTTCCTTGGTTTGAAACCCGAATCTTGTTCAATGAGCGATCATCTCGAGCTTTTCCCCGCAGGCGCCGAGACTGAAGGGCGGCGAACGGAAGGCTTTGCAAAAGAGCGGCTTGTGCAAGCAGCTGACACGTTCTTGCAACGGCAGCTCGGCTGACAAGGGCGGCTCGGTCGTTTTTGCACCTTATGATGCAGGACAGTCCCAAACTGCGCCCCCGCCCCGGTCCTCGGGGAAGGCAGGACGAGAGCTCCCGGCTCACGCACGTGGAGGGAGATCTCCCAAGCGGGACCGACTTCTGAAAGGCTTTCTCAGAAGGAAACAGATTCCTCCCGAAACGAAAGAAACGTGTTCGGTGTCACTTAGAAGCCGTTAAAAAAGAGTACTGTAATAATATTATAAAATGGCGTAACGTTTTAACAAGCTGGGCAGAGCAGGTCTGGAGGCCGGTCAGCGGCCGGCCCTATGGCAGGATACATCCCATGAGGTGAGAAAGGGCAGGGAAGAAAGGTATGAAGACGACGCACCCCTCAAAATGGAAAGCCAGCACCTCAGGGGAAATGGTTCGGCTTCGTCCTCTCCCTGATGAGCTAGACTTCTTTTTGGCTTGCAGGGGTGTTTTGATCCCGGCTACGCCACATTCCCAAATGGGACGCCCCGTCCCGCCCGCCCGCCTGGGGCACCCCGGCTGCCTCCCGCCGCGGCAGAGGCGTCGCTGGCCCCTCCCTGCCCGTCGCCTGCGGATTTCAAGGAGGAAGACCGAAAAGGCGGAAGTTTCTTCTGCCCCGACGTGCCTGCCGAGGAGGCCCCGGAGCAGGGCTCGAGAAAGAGGCTTCCTCCTCGGCGGAGCGGGACCCTGCGGGGCGATCGCGGCCCGGCCCCTTGGCATGGCCACTCTGCCCAGCTCGGACAGGAGAGCCTTTGCTCTGAAAATCAACAGGTAAGGGCGCCTGGGGGCATTCCCCAAGAGCGGCTCTTGACTGGCCTCGCTGGCCGGGGAAGCTCCGGGAGAGACGCGCCCGGAGAGCAGATCTGCCGCTTGCCCCATCTGCCCACCGCCCGGGACTCCGCCGCAGAGCCGCGGTCCGCGGGCGTTCAGGGGAGGCGAAGCAGAGCGGGCGCACACGCACGCGCCGAAGGAATTTGCTTTTTGGCGGGGGGAGTTGGAATCAGTCTCCCTCATTCCAGGCTTGTTTGCGCTTGGCATTGGGTTAGAAATCTAGATGCAGCTTGTTGTTTGGTCGATTCTGAAGGAGAAAGCCTCACCTCCTGGGAGGAAAACCCTGATCATATTATTATTTGCACAGAGAGGTGGTAATAAGTTGATAGAAGGTTTTCATAGCTCTGAGAAATAGGAAGTGTTAAAAACTTGGTCAGAACTTGTTCTCAGCATGGTTCTAAACTGCAGCAGTGGCGTAGCGTGGGTTGTCAGCACCCGGGGCAAGGCAAGTAATTTGCACCCCCTAACCCGTGGATTTTAGCACTCGAGTGCGCGTGCGCCCCCCAGATGTTGCGCCCGGTGCGGCCGGCCCCCCCCTGCACCCCCCACGCTACGCCACTGAACCGCAGTGAATATATGTTTGGCATACTTCCATTAAAAAAAATCCTGGTGAAAATACTGGGATTATGCCAATTGAGTGCAATTAAGGATGTAAGTAACTTGTGGCTTGCTGTCGATTGAATGTTTTGCTTTTTCCATACACCTTTAATAACTGTACAAGCAGAAATTCAACAGGCACTACTTTCCTAGGCATAGAAATACAGTAACGGGCAGACTCACCTGCTGAATATATGGCTCACTGCCGTCTACGGTGGGCAGCAATGAAATCTTTCTGTCCAGATACAGGAAGGGAGAGCCTAGTTCTAGGAGGAGGAAGGGGCTCTCCCAGGCTTTCAAGTGGCTGTACTGTTTCTACTACTTCTGACTCCTCTCTCTGTTCAGGACTAGTGCATCTGCTAGCTTGCTCCTGTTCCTCACCCTCCATTATTTCCCAGCTCTTTGCTTCTTCTTCTGAGGTGTGCCACCACCACGAACCTGGGCCCATGCTATCTTCATCTGTCTCCTGCCTGGAAGCCTCCAGGGATGGCAGTCTCCACCACTCCTCATCTGCCTAGTCCCTGACACAACAAGATGGAAGGCTTTCGTTCTTTAAAATAAAACTGCAGATAAAAATGTTAAAGGTTTTTCCCAGTCTGAAGCATTTCACACCTTTTGATTCTTTTCTATGTGTAGTCAAATTCAGTAAGTTGAAGGATAGAACAACCGGGAAATTCTGCAGTTGTGCAATTGCAAAAATGTCTTTGTATTGTGGCAGTTGAGTAAAAGCCACTGCAGAAAATGTAAGTGATTGTAGAAACTCAACTGTTGGGACCTTTCAGATGCTTCAGTGCTCTCCCTCTAGCATGTCCAGGTATATGCTTAGCTAAACAAATCTAATTCCAGTTGCTAGGATAAATGAAAGGTGATGACTATTATGGGGCATCTTACTGGTCACAGGTATAGAATAAATGTGGGACGAGATGCACTTTTGTCTACTCCAGTAATGCAATTAATATTTTCATGCTCTTTTGTCAAAAGTGTAGTGTAGTGTAGTGTAGTGTAGTGGTTAAGAGTGGTGGACTCATAATCTGGTGAACTGGGTTCGATTCCCCGCTCCTCCACATGCAACTGCTGGGTGACCTTGGGCCAGTCACACTTCTCTGAAATCTCTCAGCCCCACTCACCTCACAGAGTGTTTGTTGTGGGGGAGGAAGGGAAAGGAGATTGTTAGCCGCTTTGAGCCTCCTTAGGGTAGTGATAAAGCAGGATATCAAATCCAAACTCTTCTTCTTCTTCTCCTCCAATAATCACTGCCATCAGACTGAAGAATTCCAGGTTGTACTACAAGGTTATCCTGCTTTTTGTACCAGAATCATGCACATTCTGTGTTTATAGAGTAAGGAATCATGGGGAGAAGAACACAGATAAGTGTTTTAAGAATGACTGGCACATGCAGATTTTATTTTTGAGTTTTCATGATCTTATCAGATCTTATGAATAATGAGATCACAGTGTATAAATAGCAATTGTTCTTCAATATGTGATGAAAGTTACCGATCAAGATAAAGACAAATTAATCTTGTTAAAGAGCCCATTTTAGTTTTCTGTTTTACAATTCATGTTCTTAAGGGACTTCTGATCACCTGTGATTATTCCTCAGGAGACTCATATCTCTGGTTATTATATAGTAAAATGTGTTTCACTGTACATGCAAGATTAAATTGTCTTAATTATTTTTAACTGTTTTTAACTGACAACTTATTTGTGGTCAAAGTCAGGTCTCTTTGTTGGATGTGCCTGAGAGGAGAGGAGTGAAGGAGAGCAGGGGGCCCCAGTCACAGTGGTTCAAGGTAGGGGGAGGTATGGCATGGAGGGGCAGGCCAAGTAAGGGGCACACAACACAGGCAGTTGGTGACTGTGCCGTGTGCCAGCCCCTTCTCCAACCTGGGGAATTGCAGTTGTCCTATCGGCCAGCCCTCAGGTCTGTGGCTCCTGTTGCTGAATGCCAGGTCCTTGGCTCAGTCAGGGAGACCACTTGCGCTCTGGACCCTTGCCCTCTTGGCCTATAAAAACCAGCAGGGAGGGGACAGCTGGCTGGGCCAGGGAGATGGTTAATGCCTCTTTACGAGAGGGGGTGGTCCCTGCCTGCTTGAAGGAGGCAGTGGTAAAGCCACTTCTCAAGAGACACTCCCTGGATTCAGAAAATCTCGCAAACTACTGGCCAGTTGCTAGTCTCCCTTTCCTGAGCAAGGTTCTAGAGTGGGTGGTTGCAGACCAGATCCAGGCACTCTTGGAGCAAACTGATTTTCTAGATCCATTTCAATCAGGGTTTAGTCCCGGTTTTGGCACAGAAGCTGCTTTGGTCACCCTGTATGATGCCCTCTGTTGGGAGAAAGACTGGGGAAATGTGTCCCTGTTACTTCTCTGCGACCTTTCAGTGGCTTTTGATACCCTCAACCATGGTATCCAAATTAGGGGTGGGTGACACCGCTTTGCGGTGGTTGCAGTCCTACTTGGATGGTCATTCCCAGAGGGTGTTGCTTGGGGAATATTTTTCAGCCCCGTGGAAGCTTCGATGTGGGGCTCGATTCTCTCCCCTGTCCTGTTTAACATCTACATGAAACTGCTAAGTGAAGGTTTGGAGTACCTTTGTCAGCAATATGCTGATGACACACAGCTCTACTTCTCCTTTACATCCTCAGGTGGAAGTGCTGGGCCATTGTCTTGTCTTGATAATGGACTGGATGAGAGCCAACAAAGTGAAGCTCCTGGATCCTTTGCTGTCACTTGAGGCTCAGGTGGCATCAGTGGCACAGAGTGCCTTCCTTCAGCTTTGGCTGGTGGTCCAGCTATGCCCCTATCTGAACAGGGATAGCCTAACTACTGTCGTCCATGCCCTGGTAACCTCAAGGTTAAATTACTGCAACATTATATGTTGGGCTGCCTCTGAAGATGGTTCAGAAACTTCAGTTAGTGCAGAACTCAGCAGCTCACTGGGACAAGACCATTTGAATGTATTGCACCAATCCTGGTCCGACTGCACTGGCTGCCAATTAGTTTCTGGGCCCAATTCAAAGTGCTGGTTTTGAGGTATAAAGCCTTAAACAGCTCAGGGCCGCAATACTTCAAGGACTGCCTGTCTCCATATGAACCTACCTGGACCCTGAGATCATCCTCTGAGGCCCTTCTTCATGTGCCTCCTCCTTGAGAGGTCCAGAGGGTGGCAACACGAGAACGGGCTTTCTCTGTAGAGGCTCCTTGTTTGTGGAAGGCTCTCCCCAGGGACGTTTGCCAGGCACCTTCATTATACACCTTTAGGTGCCAGGCAAAAACGTTCCTCTTTAACCAGGCCTTTGGCTGATAAACATCTAGGTAAAGGTAAAGGTACCCCTGACCATTAGGTCCAGTCTTGGATGACTCTGGGGTTGCGCGCTCATAGAATCATAGAATCATAGAGTTGGAAGAGACCACAAGGGCCATCGAGTCCAACCCCCTGCCAAGCAGGAAACACCATCAGAACACTCCTGACATATGGTTGTCAAGCCTCTGCTTAAAGACCTCCAAAGAAGGAGACTCCACCACACTCCTTGGCAGCAAATTCCACTGTCGAACAGCTCTTACTGTCAGGAAGTTCTTCCTAATGTTTAGGTGGAATCTTTCTTGTAGTTTGGATCCATTGCTCCGTGTCCGCTTCTCTGGAGCAGCAGAAAACAACCTTTCTCCCTCCTCTATGTGACATCCTTTTATATATTTGAACATGGCTATCATATCACCCCTTAACCTCCTCTTCTCCAGGCTAAACATGCCCAGCTCCCTTAGCCGTTCCTCATAAGGCATCGTTTCCAGGCCTTTCACCATTTTGGTTGCCCTCCTCTGGACACGTTCCAGTTTGTCAGTGTCCTTCTTGAACTGTGGTGCCCAGAACTGGACACAGTACTCCAGGTGAGGTCTGACCAGAGCAGAATACAGTGGCACTATTACTTCCCTTGATCTAGATGCTATACTCCTATTGATGCAGCCCAGAATTGCATTGGCTTTTTTAGCTGCCGCGTCACACTGTTGGCTCATGTCAAGTTTGTGGTCAACCAAGACTCCTAGATCCTTTTCACATGTACTGCTCTCAAGCCAGGTGTCCCCCATCTTGTATTTGTGCCTCTCATTTTTTTTGCCCAAGTGCAATACTTTACATTTCTCCCTGTTAAAATTCATCTTGTTTGTTTTGGCCCAGTTCTCTAATCTGTCAAGGTCGTTTTGAAGTGTGATCCTGTCCTCTGGGGTGTTAGCCACCCCTCCCAGTTTGGTGTCATCTGCAAATTTGATCAGGATGCCCTTGAGTCCATCATCCAAGTCGTTGATAAAGATGTTGAATAAGACCGGGCCCAAGACAGAACCCTGTGGCACCCCACTAGTCACTCTTCTCATCTCGCTCTATAGGCTGAGGGAGCCGGCGTTTGTCTGCAGACAGCTTCCGGGTCATGTGGCCAGCATGACTAAGCCGCTTCTGGCGAACCAGAGCAGTGCACGGAAACGCCGTTTACCTTCCCACCGTAGTGGTACCTATTTATCTGCTTGCATTTTGACGTGCTTTCGAACTTCTAGGTGGGCAGGAGCTGGGACCGAACAACGGGAGCTCACCCCATCACAGGGATTCGAACTGCCGACCTTCTGATCGGCAAGCCCTAGGCTCTGTGGTTTAGACCACAATACCCCTTTAAAGTGTGTGTGTGGGAAGTTATTGGGGTTTTAAAATCATATATTTAGGGCTTTTATATTATATTTTTATGTTGTGAACTGCATCTGGTTGAATGCCTACCAGGTGGCAAGCAAAACCGAACCACCTTAAAATTAGGTTATGGCTTCTACATGTTTGAAGGATTCGCTAGGTATATAGAAACGTATAAGTTTGTCCGTTAAAAGAAAAACATTTTCTTAAAATGGCAGACAAGGAGCTGTGAGCTTCCAGAACGCCTACAATATGTTGAGGTGTTGTTTGGGGAAGAGGTGGGATAAGGAAAGAGAAGGAGGTTGTGCTGCTCAGGCCTGTAAGCCTATAGCAAACGTCCTAGACATAGAGGGTTATGTTTGGTGGGGGATCTTTCAGAGAAGGGGAGGAGGAAATGGCACCTTTTCTGTTTCACAGTATCCAGATCCACACCCACCTGCCACCATTCAGAATTACATAGTTATAAAATACTGAGATCTTGAGTTGGCAGCCAGTCCATCCAACCTCCTAGTAGATTTTGTTTTGTATAGGATTTCTTGAGTCTACTGATACGTTCAGGGACACCCTGCTATTATGTGATACCATCACAGCAAACTTACCGGTAACTGCTGGCCGCCTGATTTCATGACAAAACCATACAATTTTGAACAGTAAGGGTTTTTTGAACAGCTTTGTGGTCACTGCCAGCATTTCCTGTGTGCTGTCTTCCACAACTGTGTGTCATGAGGGATACGACTTGTGCGCACCAGGAACCCTGGTGGATTGTTGTGACATAGCAACTTCCTATTTCTGAGTTTCCAGTTTTGAACAATATTCGCATGACTGGCAAAACATTGTACCAAATATCCATCCTGCTGTTATGGTGCTGGCAGTAATAATCTACACAATTTTCTTTGGGGTTTTTAAAAAATAATTTTTATTGAATGATTTTATGTTACAAAAAACAATACAGCCATACTACCACTAAATATAATTAAGAAATAAAAATTACATACATCGATATTTAGTTTGTTATTTGTTATTTACTGTCTTATTTCCTCCCAAACATTGCATACAGCAACACACATATATGCAGACACCCACACACCCACACCCACACACAAAATGATAATAATGAAAGTAAATATTTTTCTCTCTTTTATTTTCCAAAATTTTTTCTTCAACTTTGACTTCCTGTCAAGTCCCTTTGCATATATTTTATCTTGCATTTGAATGTACACAAAACAATAAACCTTTCTATATAATTTTTCTAATACCTTCTGAAAACATAATAAATCCTTAATTGTTGTCCACCTCCTTTTAGTTCCTTTATCACTCGAATGCTAGCACGGAGTCAAAACTATTATTGTATTTTTGAACATATCTTCTATAACCACCCCATTTTTCGCAAATTTTTGCTTTGAGTTTCCTCTGGGTTTACTAGTCAGTTGAGCCGTCTCCACCAATTCCTGTAATCTACACAATTTTGAGATGTCTGCTACTTTTGTTATCTTGCCTCATGTCTTGCCTTGGTAATGGACTGGATGAGAGTCAATACACTGAAGCTCAATCCAGATAAGACAGAGGCACTGTTAGTGGGTGGTTCCCTAGACCGGATGGCTGGGAGATTACACTCCCTTTGAAGGAGCAGGTTCATAGCTTGGGGCGAGGATCTTGCATCCACTACTGTCACTTGAGGCTGAGGTGGCCTCAGTGGTGTGGAGTGCCTTCTGCCAGCTTTGGCTGGTGGCTCATCTGCCCCTATCTGGACAGGGGTAGCCTGACTTCTGTGGCCTATGCTCTGGTAAGACCTCTGAATATGGCTCAGAAACTTCAGCTGGTGCAAAATTCAATGGCCAGATTGCTCACCAGAGCAAGACGATTTGAGCATTTAACACCAATCCTGGCACAACTGGACTGGTTGCTGATTAGGTTCTGGGTCCAATTCAAAGTGCTGGTGTTGACCTATAAAGCCTTGCACGGCTCAAGACCTCAATGCCTTAAGGATCACCTTTCCCCTTACGAACCGACCTGGACCCCGCGCTTGTCATCTGACGCCCTTCTCTATGTTTTCCTTCCCAGAGAGGTTTGGAGGGTGGCAACAAGAGAACGGGCCTTTTCTATGGTGGCTCCCCAGTTATGGAATGCTCTCCCCAGAGAGGCTTGCCTGGCACCATCATTACATATCTTTTGGCACCAGGCAAAAACATTCCTCCGAATAACTACCAAAGGAACTTCCTGCTTCGAATCTGTTGCTTCCTCTTTGCAGACAGTAGATTCTCTCTCTCTCTCTCTCTCTCTCACACACACACACGGTTTTAAATATTTATGTAAGATACAGAATGAACGGCACATACTTCTGAATAAATAAAGATTGCTCAGAGTCTTTTAAATCCATACTTGATGTAGTATTGTAATCATTTTCTTTCCACCATGGTCTTAGGAATCAACTCCCACCAGCCTCAGCCACCTTGGCCATGGTTGAAGCATTCTAGGGCCATGGTTGAAGTATTCTAGGGGAGGGACACAAATTCCCCACCCATGATCAAAGGGATTGTTTTGCTTCGTAGTCACTAGAGGCTAGACACAGAAATATTGAGAATTCACGCTCTGCTAAACATATCTGCTAAACATTTTTATGGGATTCTTAAATTGGTGGTTTGATTTGACTTCTCCCTCCTTTCTCTTTTCTGCACTTGCTATATAGCCATAGAAGCTCCACTTGATTTATCTTGCTGTGAGTTCATTATGCCTAGTTTAGAGGCCATGAGCATATTTTTATACAAATACATGCAGGTCTCACTATCCAAACACAATGTGTTCTCAGGAAATCATTTGTTAGGCAAACATTTACATAACGAGTCTGCAATTTCTGTGGATTCCTATGGGGAAATTTCTAATGCGTACCTAACCTCAGAATTCTGACCCCGAAAGGATGAAAAAACCAGGGAAAACCATCTGAAACCTTGCAAAAGCTAAACAAAGAAGGAAAAAATGCTCTCTTATTTGTTGAATCCCCCCCCCCCCGGGTTTCTGACAAAGTGGCTGCTGAGAACCAGAAAAACACAAAGAAGTAAGGCTTGTTTACTGTGCTTATTTATTTATAGTACTACATGCTAAACAGTACATGTTTGGAAATCTGAATTTGTTGTCTGTATTTTTGGGTGCTAACTCCTCATGTTTGGATAAGTGAATTTTTGTATGACAAATGTTTGGATAGCAGGACTTGTGTGTATCACGTGTCAAAATACTTAAAGTAAAATAGGACCTAATTTGGGAATAGCTGGTATCTTCTTCCTTTTTATGTCAAAGGCATTCCTCGGCAGAAATAAGACGACACTTTGTGCAGCAGGCCAACCATGGACAGTTGTCTCAGCGAAGTATCAGCAACCCTGGTTTCTCTTCCCTTCAGCTAGTAAGTATGGAGCTTGTGGTGTATTTCTGTGCTCTTTACATGACGTTAGCTCCAGTTAACACAAGGAACAGAGCCTTTGAGTGTGTGGGATGGGCTATAGGAGGGAATTTGGAGTGGAGAAACTGGGCAGGGAAGAGGTTATGCACACAGCCTTCTGCCACTTCTAAGCTCTCCATCTCCCTTTTCCTATAAAACAATGCTGTTAGTATGTTTGCATGTAAATAGGACAGCCCACTCTTCAGAGATGTTGTTTGACCATTGTAAGTGCATCTACCTGACAATGATTTAAAATCAGACCAATAATGTTTAGGATTTTAAAGTATCCTGATGAAATGCATAATTTTATTGGTGTGTCCCCTTATTTTAAGCAATTGAGAATGAATACCATGCTTAACAAGGGAACATATATTTATTTATATACCGTCCCTTATGTAATTATTTCCTGGTGGTGCACAAGAATGAAAGCAAAATATACAAAATATACAATAAAATTAAAAACAATACAAATTAAAAATAGAGCAGTATAACATTAAAGGTAAAGGTACCCCTGCCCGTACGGGCCAGTCTTGCCAGACTCTAGGGTTGTGCGCTCATCTCACTCTATAGGCCGGGAGCCAGCGCTGTCCGCAGACACTTCCAGGTCACGTGGCCAGCGTGACAAGCTGCATCTGGCGAGCCAGCGCAGCACATGGAACGCCGTTTACCTTCCTGCTGGTAAGCGGTCCCTATTTATCTACTTGCACCCGGGGGTGCTTTCGAACTGCTAGGTTGGCAGGCGCTGGGACCGAACGACGGGAGCGCACCCCGCCGCGGGGATTCGAACCGCCGACCATGCGATCGGCAAGTCCTAGGCGCTGAGGTTTTACCCACAGCGCCACCCGCGTCCCATAACATTATCAGTAGCTAAAATGTTTAAAATTGTATGTGGAATACCTGAGGTGGCATTTTCAAACTTGCAGCATGATTTGTTCTGTGGAGCTGTATACAGGAGGTGTAGGAAACTCCTGGCTTGCATGCCATTTTCACCTGCAAATTTGAGCCAAAGGGGGCTTTGCACATACTGCCAATTGGCAGTGCCTACGAAGCTCCTTGTGCAGGGCTTCCAAGAGCGCAATGAGTAGGTGTTTGGGAAGTGCTACAGAAAGTGCTACACTCTGACAGGTGCCAACCATCTGACGTCATTCTGACACCAGATGATTGATTCACTGGTGGATGGTTCTGCCCATGAGTCAACATTGGCCTGGGGCGGGGGGATGGAGATAAAGTTTTTGCAAAACATAACTTCTTATTATTTCTCAAAGTGGTTTACAACAATCTAGAATAAAACATGACTGAATAAAGTAAAATATAAAGTATACATTCAAATCACCATAATTAACAGGAAACTAAAATATTATCTTAAATATTTCAAAATAAAACATTACAAAGGAAGACAACTACAGACTGCACATTTAATGCAGCAAAATTAACAATAAATAATAAACAAATAAATACTGTGTGGCCGGATATTGCTTTTGTTTGTTACTATGTTATATATTTTTGTGTTTTTATATTGCAAAACATACTGATCCTGGGATGAAGGGAGGTATAGACATTTAATAAATAAAAAGAAATAATAAAAATTATCCTACCCCCACTTTAGAGTTATACAGTCCTAAGGTTCTACAGAGTATTACTTTTTCTAGACTGTCCCCATGATGTTTTGAAATAACATGGAATCTTTCAGAATAGCTGCCTATTATAAACTAAACATGACAACCCCTATTATTCAGATATAATCATTCCTTTCTGTTTCATCTAAATGTAAAGGGTATTTTGTCATTGCATAGTTTTGCTGAATACGAGATCTTCAGACTTTTAAAACTACATTTTCTTAAGCTACAGCTTTGGAACGCTATAATAATTGTACGCTTCCTGTCTGTCAAAGCTAACCACCATCATTTTACTCACTTCCTCAATCTGAGAAGTTGTGGTGTTTAACTTGTTCTTTGTGGGTTGTTCGTTGGGAGGGTGTGTGTGTCCATCTTTTGCTCTCAAATGTTTCTGCTAAGAAGCTTGCTAAAACTGTTTGTTTCCTGTATCCGCCATTTTGATTGCTGCTGACTGTACCGTACAGAAAAGGTATGTACCCAATTTGTGTGATCCTTACTTTGCTTTTCACTGGATAAACCATGTTTCTTAAATAGGTTCAGTTCTTCAGCAGCTGCACTGAACTTCTTTTTTTGACAGATTTTCTTTTATAATGAATACTCTTTCAACCCTTTTCTCATATTTTTTATTCTTGCCTCAGAAGTTTGCAAAACTTTCTGGAAGTGACAAGCACACAATTTTAGAGCAGCAAATTATGCACAATTTACATGGATGGAAAGCAAAAACACATGGCACAGCCTGTGTTTATCCACAAGTACATTTAGATTTTGTTTATTAATTTTAAAACTCTTTGCAGCCTAATGTGTGCCTGATATAAATTCCAGAGGGGCCAAAAGTGGATCCAGTATACAAAATCTGACCCTAGAGTATATTTGTTAGTCTTTAACCTCATGGTGTCATAAGGTATCATAGTACATGGTTCTCCTCAAGGAAAATGGGAGTGTTCAGTTATGAACATGTAAGTGCCATTGACTTAAAGAGGATTTAAGCTTGGAGAACCAAGCAATGGATTGCGAAGCAAAAGACTTCTCAGATGGCTTCCTTTGATTATACCAAAACAGTTAAAAGATACATCTAACGTAAACCTTGTGTTCTTGAAAGAAATCATTTGATTGTGAAAAATGTTATATGGTGAAATAATATTTTTGGCTACTGTCCAGTAAATGAATGGGATTTAAGCACCCTAACACAAGTTTGTAGTCTCAACAGTTAACTTATCTAAAGCTGCTTAAGAACCTCAAGTGGCATTGTACTTCTCCACAAGAAGGGTTTGGCAAGAGACAGAATAAGAATGTTTTTTTTCTGTGCACTATTTCTCTTGGTCACATCTCTTGAAGCATCTTTAAAAAAAAAGAACTCACTGAAATGCAAATGCACTTTACTTTTCATTTTATACTAGCAGTTAAGCAAAACTTCAGTGAGATTGAGAAAAGAAAACAAGGACTTGAAAAAACACACCTTAATTATTAAAATATTCAACCCAATAAGTTATTGACAGGACTGTTTAAAAAACTGGTGAGGTGAGCAAGGATGTAGAGAAGGGCTCACTTTTTAATACTATCTCAGGATAGAGAATGAGTTTCCAGTAGCAGGATAGAAAACTGATGCCAATTTCTAGGGTTTAATTTGAACCCAGGCTCACCAGGACTAACTGTGCAAGTCTAACAATGTCTATTCAGAAGAAAGTCTTATTGAATTCAGTGGGGCTTCCTCCCAGGTACGTGGGGATAGGATTGCAGCCATGGCGCTTAAACCAGTTTCCGTATGAAGGCAATTTTGAAGAACATATGAAGTCCTGAAAGTTCCTATGGGCAGAATGCTTGTCCCTCTTCATAACTATAATGAATGTTAACTATAATGTTCACACATCCTTGGATGTTTTTAGTCACTACCCTTTTCTTGGCTAGATTGCACAGTGATATCTAACCCATCAAATAATGTTGCCCTTTGCAGTCTCCCACCATTGGGAGCTATGTGAAAAGTAATGTTTTTAGAAACAACTTGCTTTTCTTCTGACTTACAGTTAAGAATACAGTGGTACCTTGAGTTACAAACTTAATTTGTTCCAGAGGTCTGTTCTTAACCCGAAACTGTGCTTAACCTGAGGTGCGCTTTCGCTAATGGGGCCTCCCGATGCCATCGCGCCACTGGTGCACGATTTCCGTTCTCATCCTGGGGCAAAGTTCGCAACACGGAGCAACTACTTCCAGTTTAGCAGAGTTTGTAACCCGAAGCGTTTGTAACCCGAGATACCACTGTAGCTCCTTCAACCATAGGCCTTTTACCCTCAAAATGTCACCCACTCACTTTTCATTACACCTCCAGATGACATTGCTAAATTACTGCATTCAATATTTTATGTGTTATCCTACTTTTTCAGACTTAACTTTGGGTGGGCTTTTGCTTGTTTTTTTATAAACACAGTTGCTGTGTCATATTGCCTACTTATTGTGGAGAGGCTTTTGAGGATTTTAAGGGCTTCTGTTTCTTTAATCAAAAGCTTCCTGTTTGAAAAGTTTCACTGCTTCCTGTTAATTGCTGGGGAGTTAATATTAATTACCTTGTAATTATCCAGCATCTGGGGATACTGTTATATTGAAGTAGTGCTATTTTTCCATAAAAAGAAAGAAAAGGAAAAATGGTTGAAAGGAAGCAAATAATTAAAGCCAGTGCTTTTTTCCTGGGGGGATGCAGGGATACGTATACCCCTAAACATTTTGTGAATCTAAGCTTCGCCTCATTGAGGGGCAGTATCTCAATATGAGTAGGATAATGAGAGTACCCCTAAACATTTTTTTAAGAGAAAAAGCACTGATTAAAGCCCACCCACCCAAGAAACAGAGGGCTCATCCATGTTTGCCCTACTGCTTTTCTTCAGGAAAACTTGGAGGCACCATTAATTTAATTGGGTTTACCCTAAGTAAAACTTAACTGAATATGAGCCATAGTCATTGGCTGTACTTAAAACATTCCTATATAAAAAAGTTATGAGCTACTTGTTTCTGTTTTGTAACACCTAGCCTCAGTTCTATGATGCTGTAGAACCAGTGGATTTTGAAGGTTTCCTAACAATGCAGCTGAATAACTTGGATTTGGAACTCCTGCAAGAACTTGGTGACTTTCCTGAAGATGATTTGGAGGTAGTCTTTACTCCAAAGGAGCACAGGACCTTGCAGCCATCATTGCCAGAAGAAGGGTATGGAAACAGGGATTACTTTTTTTATATAATTATTTTTATTCAATTTCCAATATAAAATTTAAACATACATTTTCAATATTATCACAAATACAAATTTTGACTTCCTTCGACTCATCCGCAAATCTTCCGTTATCAAATCTTCTATCCGCAATTCTAAATTTAACATTGCCTTTTGTTTTAAATAAACTTACTCCCTTGTTCCCCTTTTTACAGTGTTTCTAATATTATTTCTTCACAAAGCTTCCTGTAAACCCACAAACGTTGTTTGCTCATCACATATGCTTTTCATATAATCCACAAATTTACTCCAGTCCTTGACTGGAAACAGGGATTACTTTTTAAAGAAACTCCCAACAGGTTTGCAGCCCACCAGAGAGATAGTACACTTTCCGAGCTAAGAAGCATCTCCCCTTAACCATCAGATGATGTGTAGAAGTGGGCTGTGAGTACTCAGTGGCTTAGGGAATAGACTATTATTATTACTCTTGTTTGGGGCTTCACCTGGTATTGAAAATATGTTCCAGGGAAACATCTGGAGAAGAAAGGCATGTATTAAATTCTGTGGGCACATTACTGTATTTTTCCATGTGTAACACGCTCCCGTGTATAACATGGCCCCTATTTTTGGGGACTCCAAATTGAGAAAATGGCCCAGAGTTGTTGAGCCGCCAGTTGCACGCCCTATTGCTGCAGCAACAGCCAATCAACCCCAGCCCTTGACACAGCCACCAATAACACGGCATATAGCCGCTGACAGTCTCTGATTTGCAGCAGCTACCAATCCCACGTCCTCCCTATGCACAATCCATGTATAAGACAACCTCAATTTTAAAACATAATTTTTAAAGAAAAAACATTGTTTTATACACGAAAAAGTACGGTAATTGCCACAATGAAACATTTTGTTCCTTCAAGGAAGGCTTTCTGTTCAATGCCGTGTTTCCATAGAGAACCAGCATGGACTGAGTTAAGTGATAGATAGTGGAGGATGGTGGTTTTCAACCAGTGTGCCGTGGCAGCCTGAGGTGCTTTGAATGATGGTCAGGGGTGCTGCGGACAACACAGCCTCTGTCCTTCTTTCCTTCTCTCCCTCCTCGGATGCCCTCTCGCATCTTGGCCTCCAAAGCTGTTCATTGCAGCAGCCCTGGCTACAAGTTCCCCAGGCAAAAGGTGCCTCTGGGGCTGGTCAGGCAGTGCTGGGTGCCAGGAGCTGAGGCGGCTCAGAGCAAGCAAGCAAGCAAGCAAGCAAGCAAGCAAGCAAGCAAGCAAGCAGGGGAGGGAGCCCAGCCAGCCAGTCCGCCAGCCCTTGCTGTTGGGAGTCTGGGCAAGCACTGCATTGGCCTTTCTTGTGCTTGCTGTATGCAAGGCCTGCCTGGGAGCTAAGTGCCTGGTGCTGACGGGGAGCCTTTCCCGCACACAGGCCCAGCACCAGCAGCACCTGCTGCTGCCACTGCCGCCTCCGAAGGTGAGTAAGGTGCTGGCCTCACATTCATCTTTGGCCAGTCTCTGTTGGGCCACTAAGGCTGGGGAGATCCCCTTGGCAGGCCCCTGTGGGGCAGTGTGAGGAGGCACCTCTCTTTGGAGCAGGGGAGGGGCAGGAGACCGGGGAGGGGGGCAGCAGCAGTGAGAGGCTGCCAGCTCTGCAGGCAAAGGGGGACATAACTGGGCTCCTGGGCCCCACAGGGGTGCTGCAGAAAGAATGTAGTTGGTCAAGGGAGGTGTGAACTCAAAAAGGTTGAAAACCTTTGCTTTTGGGGATTCACCTCTCATCCAGCAAAGCTGCAGAGATTGCATTTTGAACTGGAATATCTGTGTAGGATGAAGGGAGAGATGCACTCATGTACTCAGATTTGAATGGATGTATAACTATCAGGATTTGGAGTGATGTATCACCCTTACAAAAAGCAATAAGAGGGAGATTGGTACAGATGCTGCACTCCGCCCCGGCCCCTTCATGAAGCTAACAGCAGTTCCCTCTCCCTGTCTCTGTTACGGTGGAACTTCAGTTTTTGAACTTAATCCATTCCGGAAGAACGTTCAAGTTCTGAAATGTTCAAAAACTCAACACAGAAGCCTCAAAACAATAGGGAAACTCAAAACAGAAGCTGCCTTGGAAGTTCGACTTCCAAGGCGCGTTTGAAAACAGAAGCATTTACTTCCGGGTTTACGGCGTTCGGGTTCCAAAATGTTTGTGAACAGAGACATTCGAAAACCGAGGTTCCACTGTAAAAGCTAGATGTTGTACCTCTCATTCTACCCACTCCTCCTTCAGAATTAGTAGCTATAAAAGAAATGATTTAGATTATTACACTGATCCCAGCCCAACTGCATTGGCTGCCAATTAGTTTCTGGGTCCAGCTCAAAGTGCTGGTTTTGAAATATAAACCCACAGCTCAGGGCTCCCTCTCTCCATGTGAACCTACTCAGACCCTGCAATCATCATGTGAGGCCTTATTTTGTGTGCCTCCTCCACGAGAGGCTTGGCTGGTGACAACACCAGAAAGGGCCTTTTCTGCAGTGGCTCCCCATTTGTGGAATGCGCTTTCCAGGAAGGTTTACCACGCGCCTCCATTACATACCTTTACGCGCAAGGTGAAAATGTTCCTCTTTAACCAGGCCTTTGGCTGACTGACATCAAATGTGTTGGGGGGTTATTGTTTTGGGGTTTTTTATTATGTATTTTGTGTCTTTATCTTGTATTTTTATGCTGTGAACCTCCCTTAGATCTGTGGCTGAAGGACAGTTTCCAAATCTAAATAAATAAATAAATTTTAAAAATAAGGACAGGATCAGACACCTTCTCCTAGAGTGCCACTGCCCTAATCTAAAAACATTTGCTTAAGAGTTACTAATTAAATCTTCCAAAAAATTTATGTGGGGAGGAACCTAGTCACAGCTCACATATTACATAACATATAGGCCCTCAACCTGGATGCGACACTTGAAGTGCCACAGTCAGCGCATAAAAAAATCCCTTCTGGATCAGACCAAAAGTCCATATTCTCTCACAGTGGCCCCCCAGAAGCCCAAGGGGAGTCCACAGGCACGGCATGAGTGCAGCAGCACTCTTCCCACTTCTGAGCCCAGCAACTGGTATCCAGAGGAATATTGCCTCTGACAGCATTTTAAAATTGTTAATAGTCACTGAGAGGGTGGGTTTTCATCAGAACCCAGTGACGATCCCAGCCCCACTTCCCCACTAGTACACACACAGTGGCTGTTCGTCTTCAAAGGCATTATTCCACTGGAGGGAAAGGAAAGGTTCTCCCCTTCCTGTACAACATGGGTCAAACTCCATTGAAAGTCAGGACACAAACCTGACAGCGGTTAGGAATTTACAAGGCCCAACTAAGTCATGTCAGGGGATGTATTTAGCATCATGTCTGGCCCTCAGTCAAGGGCAACTTTCAGTGAGGGAGCCAGGCCCCCTCAAGGTTCTGTGGCGGCTGTGCATGCACGCTGTGGGGCATGCTCGCATCACATGCGGAAGATGGGTGACGCCTGCAGGACACATCAGCATGCCCTGCAGTGTGTGCACCCACTGCGTGACCCCGGCCCCCTCAGTTGTGGAGGCAAGGCAGTGCATGTGCCCTCAGTTTAGACCATTGAATGACTGGCTTATAAAACATGTAAAAAGTGAAGTATAAATACAGTACGAAGCTATCTGTGAAACAATATTGATCAAACATGTCTCTCAGTTAGGACAGGTTTGTTTTAAAAATTAGATATAAGTTTCATTAGTCTTAAGAAAGCAGAATATATATATATATTAACCTACAGCGCCACCCGCCACCCGCGTCATATATATATATATATATATATATATATATATATATATATATATATGCAGGTTTTGGTGTCCTCGGGTGTCTTCCCGTGTAAAAGTTGGGGTGTCTAGGCGACGTTTCGACGAGGTCTCACTCGTCATCTTCAGGCTGGTGCTTTCGGCTTCTTGTTACTGGAACAGAGCAGGATCTCAGTGTTTGAGTTCCTATAAATACTGTTGAGGAGGTGTGGTGTATAGCCTCCAATGTTCTGGGCCGAGAGGAAGTTCCCAGGCTAGTGTGCCTTTTCTTCTTTTGTTCCTTAATTGCTTGAGGGATATCTTGAGTGATTTCTTGAGTGATATCCTGAGTACCACTTAGGTGGGTCATTAGGTGTGGATTAGTTGCTAAAGCCTTTGTGTCTTGACCTCTTGAACTTTGTGAAGAGTTTTTCTGAGAAGATGGCTGTACTGCACTTAGTTGTGCTCTGGCTTGGCTTCGTGTATAGGGGCGAGCTGTGGTTTTGTGGCCTGTGCCAGCCAGATCTGTGTAGGGATTGCAGGGGGGTGCAGCATCCGGAGGTGCCACCATGGTTTGGCTACTGGATGGTGTCTGTAATTTATCTGTGGAGAGGGTCTGGGTTTGGGTCTGGTGTGGTTGATTGGTGATGGCGTTCTGTGTGCCTCTGGATCTGGTGTCAGTTTTTGTGGGGAGGGCTAATTTCCAGATGTCTGGCAAGCGGGATGTGTCGTCACGCTTGTTCATGTTGTGAGGGTGTTTCTCTATCTCGATGGCTTCCATGATTATTCTCTTGTGGTGATGTTCCATGTTAGAGAGCAATTTGGAATCTGCAAAATTAATTTCGTGTCCTGTTTCTTTCATGTGTTGGAAAAGAGAGGAAGTTTTTTCTTCTTTTTTGACGGCATTCTTGTGTTCTGCGATACGTGCATTTATTCGTCTGTTTGTTTGTCCAATGTACGTGGCTGGGCAGACTTTGCAGGGTATTTCATAGACCCCTTGGTTTTCCAACTGGATTTTATCCTTGGGGTTTCTGAGGATATTGGCTATCTTTTGGTTGGCGCAAAAGGCTGTTTTGATATTGTGTTTATGGAGGATTTTGCTAATTTTATCTGTAGTGCCCTTGATATAAGGAAGGAGGGCCATGCCATTGTTTTCTTCTGTGTCTTGGTTTTTGGGGGGTGTTTCTTTTTGGATTAGCTTCGTAACCCTGTTTTGCTGGTATCCATTGGCAATTAACACATTTGAGAGATTCTGTAACTCAGTTGTCAAGTGGTCTTTGTCAGCCAGGCGTTTGGTTCTGGAGATGAGAGTCTTGGCTACGGAGTTTATTTGTGCAGGGTGGTGGTGTGATTGTGCATGTAAGTAGCGGTTGGTGTGTGTTTTTTTCCGGTAGATAGTGTGTCCTAGGGAGCCATCAGGTTTTTTGTAGATTAGGACGTCAAGGAAGGGAAGTTGGTTGTTGGCTTCTATTTCCATAGTGAATTGTATTTTGGGGTGTAGGCTGTTGAGATGTGTGAGGAAGCTGTCCAGTTTTTCCTTCCCGTGTGGCCAAATTACAAAGGTGTCGTCAACATATCTGAGCCAAAGTTTGGGTTTGTGTTCTGACTTGTCTAAAGCATTGGTTTCAAAGTGTTCCATGTACAGGTTTGCGATGACCGGTGAGAGGGGTGATCCCATAGGTGCTCCTTCTATCTGTTTGTATCTTTGTCCATTGTGGATGAAGTACGTGTTGGTTAGGCAGTGGTTGGTCAGGTCCAAGATGTATTCGGGAATACATCTTGGACCTGACCAACCACTGCCTAACCAACATGTACTTCATCCACAATGGACAAAGATACAAACAGATAGAAGGAGCACCTATGGGATCACCCCTCTCACCGGTCATCGCAAACCTGTACATGGAACACTTTGAAACCAATGCTTTAGACAAGTCAGAACACAAACCCAAACTTTGGCTCAGATATGTTGACGACACCTTTGTAATTTGGCCACACGGGAAGGAAAAACTGGACAGCTTCCTCACACATCTCAACAGCCTACACCCCAAAATACAATTCACTATGGAAATAGAAGCCAACAACCAACTTCCCTTCCTTGACGTCCTAATCTACAAAAAAACCTGATGGCTCCCTAGGACACACTATCTACCGGAAAAAAAACACACACCAACCGCTACTTACATGCACAATCACACCACCACCCTGCACAAATAAACTCCGTAGCCAAGACTCTCATCTCCAGAACCAAACGCCTGGCTGACAAAGACCACTTGACAACTGAGTTACAGAATCTCTCAAATGTGTTAATTGCCAATGGATACCAGCAAAACAGGGTTACGAAGCTAATCCAAAAAGAAACACCCCCCAAAAACCAAGACACAGAAGAAAACAATGGCATGGCCCTCCTTCCTTATATCAAGGGCACTACAGATAAAATTAGCAAAATCCTCCATAAACACAATATCAAAACAGCCTTTTGCGCCAACCAAAAGATAGCCAATATCCTCAGAAACCCCAAGGATAAAATCCAGTTGGAAAACCAAGGGGTCTATGAAATACCCTGCAAAGTCTGCCCAGCCACGTACATTGGACAAACAAACAGACGAATAAATGCACGTATCGCAGAACACAAGAATGCCGTCAAAAAAAGAAGAAAAAACTTCCTCTCTTTTCCAACACATGAAAGAAACAGGACACGAAATTAATTTTGCAGATTCCAAATTGCTCTCTAACATGGAACATCACCACAAGAGAATAATCATGGAAGCCATCGAGATAGAGAAACACCCTCACAACATGAACAAGCGTGACGACACATCCCGCTTGCCAGACATCTGGAAATTAGCCCTCCCCACAAAAACTGACACCAGATCCAGAGGCACACAGAACGCCATCACCAATCAACCACACCAGACCCAAACCCAGACCCTCTCCACAGATAAATTACAGACACCATCCAGTAGCCAAACCATGGTGGCACCTCCGGATGCTGCACCCCCCTGCAATCCCTACACAGATCTGGCTGGCACAGGCCACAAAACCACAGCTCGCCCCTATACACGAAGCCAAGCCAGAGCACAACTAAGTGCAGTACAGCCATCTTCTCAGAAAAACTCTTCACAAAGTTCAAGAGGTCAAGACACAAAGGCTTTAGCAACTAATCCACACCTAATGACCCACCTAAGTGGTACTCAGGATATCACTCAAGAAATCACTCAAGATATCCCTCAAGCAATTAAGGAACAAAAGAAGAAAAGGCACACTAGCCTGGGAACTTCCTCTCGGCCCAGAACATTGGAGGCTATACACCACACCTCCTCAACAGTATTTATAGGAACTCAAACACTGAGATCCTGCTCTGTTCCAGTAACAAGAAGCCGAAAGCACCAGCCTGAAGATGACGAGTGAGACCTCGTCGAAACGTCGCCTAGACACCCCAACTTTTACACGGGAAGACACCCGAGGACACCAAAACCTGCATTCCTGTACCCGTGAAAATCTACGAAAGCATATATATATATATATATATATGAGACGTGGGTGGCACTGTGGGTTAAACCACAGAGCCTAGGACTTGCCGATCAGAAGGTCAGCGGTTCGAATCCCCGTGACGGGGTGAGTTCGAAAGCACGTCAAAGTGCAAGTAGATAAATAGGTACCGCTCCAGTGGGAAGGTAAACAGCATTTCCGTGTGCTGCTCTGGTTCACCAGAAGCGGCTTAGACATGCTGGCCACATGACCCGGAAGCTGTACGCCGGCTCCCTCCACCAATAAAGCGAGATGAGCGCCGCGAACCCAGAGTCGGTCACGACTGGACCTAATGGTCAGGGGTCCCTTTACCTTTACCTTACATAGGATTTGGTTGCAATAACCCTATAAATAATTCCATGTCTGGCATGAGAAACTGTGCTAGTAGCTAAGTGCAGAGATAAAAGTACAAACCATCTTTGATGCAAGTATATTTTTAAATACCTGACAGTGAAACTTCAATGATAGCATCTCATGTGCAACAATTTGCCCTTGTAAAAAGATTGGTCAGCAGACTCCAGTGTAGTTCAGCTATTCAAAAACAGGTATGGCTGGACAGAGATAGAGACTTTACATTGCAGAGATCACAGGTATCTTGCAGGGAGCCAGTCTATGGTATTACTGCAGCTTTCCTATTAAATTCGAATTCTCTCACAATAACAACACCTTCCAGATCAGTACAGTGGTACCTCTGGTTACAAACTTAATTCGTTCCGGAGGTCCGTTCTTGACCTGAAACTGTTCTTAACCTGAAGCACCACTTTAGCTAACGGGGCCTTCCGCTGCTGCAGCGCCGCCGGAGCACGATTTCTGTTCTCATCCTGAGGTAAAGTTCTTAACCCGAGGTACTACTTCCGGGTTAGCGGAGTCTGTAACCCGAAGTGTTTGTAACCCGAGGTACCACTGTATTCTAAAGGGGCTATAAATCTTCTGAAATATTTGAATCTGAGAGTTTCCATACTTTATGACAGATCAAGCCTGGTACACTCAAGCCTGTATCAACAGAGGATACAGATGGAAGCTGGAGTGCGATCCATTTCAGATACTGTAGGAACTATCACTGTTCACTATTGACTTAGGAAACCAATGAAAACATTTTGAAATGCACTTTGAGTGAGAATTTGATGCTGTGCTGACACCTTGTGGTCTTTTTCTGCTATTATATTGACACATGCAAGCATCTGCCACACATGAGCCACTCACTTCATTTGAGCTCTGTATTAATATAGCTGCCCCTTCGCTATCCACTAATCACTATATTCTCTTTTCACTATATCGTGGGTGGGACAGAGTGAGAATGTGGCACTGCATTTTGACATTTGCTGAGTTACCCATTACTGCAAACATGAGGAATGGGCAACTCAGCAAATTAAGTACTTAGCAGGTGCAGCGTTACGCCCTGGCCAAATATAAGAGTGAACAGATAAAGATGTCTAACGCTGAGTCTCTTTGTTGGTCTGTCTTGTTCCGTTTAGTACTGCCTACTTTCCAGATGTTGCTGCATCTGTAGCTCCTGTCCTCCCTGACAACTGGCCATGTTGGTTAGGGACTGCTGGAAGGTGTGAGAGCACCTAGAGGGCACCAGGCTGGGGAAGGTTGCACTGCCTGATCCTTTAAAACCTAAAGAGCCTGCAGAATCAGGCCAATGGTCCATCTAGTTCAGCAGTCAGCCAGATGCCTATGGGAAACCCACAAGCAGGACATGAGCACAAGAGTCCCCTTCGCTCCTGTGGTTTCCAGCAACTGGGATTCCCAAGGAGACTGCCTCTGAACAGGGAGGCAGAGCATAGTCACCATGGCTAGTAGCCACTGATAGCAAAGACCCGAGCATCACTTAGCAATTCCTCCTTCCAGGCTTGAGATAAATGAATGTTTATCTCATTTGAGGGACGCAGGTGGTGCTGTGGTCTAAACCAGTGAGCCTCTTGGGCTAGCAGACCGTAAGGTCAACAGTTCGAATCCACGCAACCAGCTCCTGCCAACCTAGCAGTCTGAAAGCATCCCAACAAAAGTAGATAAATAGGTAACACTGTGGCAGGAAGGTAAACAGTGTTTCCATGTGCTCTGGCTTCCTTCACAGTGTTCTGTGTGCCAGAAGTGGTTTAGTTATGCTGGTCACGTGACGCAGAAAATCTGTCTGCAGACAAACGGCGGCTCCCTCAACCTGAAAGTGGAGATGAGCGCCACATCCCATAGTCAAATTCGTCTAGACTTAACCGTCTAGGGGTCCTTTAGCTTTTTTACTTTTATCTCATTTGAGCCAGAATGCATTCTCCCTCCACTCCAATTTTTCCACTCCAAGACCAATCATTTAGTCTCCTGCTGCTCCTCACTTCACTGGCTGGAGATTGCATGGATTATTTTTTGGAGTTTAAACAATATACTCCTTTAAAAAAATGATATTTTTATTTGTGTGGTTTATTATTTGGCTTTGTATGGTTTGTTCCTTTTTAGCTATAATTCAGGGGTGGGGAACCCATTTAAACCCAAGGACCACATCCTCTTCTGGACCATGTTTGAGTGGGGACAGTTGCTGATGGGGGATGGGGCCAGAACAAGAAGTGGGCAAAGGAACAAATATAAATTTTACATTGGTAATGGTAGGAAATTTCTACACATACTGGCACGCTCCTCAGTATCTCCCTTGCAGAAAAGCTAGGGGCATACTCAAAGTTTAAAGATGCATTTTGGCCAGGACAAAACACTTTGAGAGTAAATTAGGGCTGTGGAGGGATGTGACTTGGGGAAAGTTCTGAAGGCTAGATAAAGAAATTTAGCAGGTTGTGTTTGGCCCCCGAGTCTGGAGTTCCCCATTCATATTCCAAAAAAATAAGTTGTGCATTGTAATTAGCTACGCATATTAATATTCTTGTACCCTCTCCAGGGCTGAGTTGGATCCGCATGTCCGGGATTGTATTCAGACCTATATTCGTGACTGGCTGATTGTGAATCGAAAGTAAGTGCCACATTTGCAGCAGAGTGTCAAAACAATGATTTTAAATATTTTTTCTTCCCAGAGGAATATTAACATCTTTTGTTTTGACTAGTCCCTTAACTTGTCAAGATGTAGGATTAGTCTCTCACAAGATATTATCACTGGCTCAGTCTAGAAAGGCCTGGCAACTAGAAGGAGGAAGAACCATAGCTCAGTGGTAGAGCATTTGCTTTGTAGGCAGAAGGTCCCAGGATCGATCCCCAGCATCTCCAGGCAGGGCTGGGGGAAAAACTCTTGCCTGAAACCCTGGAGAGCAGCTGCCAGTCCGAGTAGGTAGTGCTGAACAAAGATGAACCATTAGTCTGACTCAGTATAGGGCAACTTCCAATGGTTCCAACTTGATGGTTATTTGCCTATCCTGGTATACTGTAGATTCCGGCAGTTGCAGTTGCCAATTTGGTGGTTTGTTTTCTAAGTCCAGTCGCCTAATACGCTGGGCAGCTCCGTGCCGGGAGAAAGCTACCCAGCCCGAAGCGGAGCCCACCACCTGCTGCTGCTTCAGCGGCAGCTTTGGCAGCTTCCGAAGCTGCAGTGGGTGGGCGGGCTCCGCGCCGGGAGAAAGCCATACCCGGCATATAAGACGACCCCCGACTTTTTAACCTCTTTTCCGGAGTTTAAAAGTCATCTTATACGCCAGAATCTACGGTATTCTGAAACATGAAAGCAGCAAAGCATTCAATGCTTACAAAGGAAGTATCTACATTTTCACCACATAAAAACAATTCTCAGACATTATAGCTTCATAATAAAAACTATCCAGCACTCTTGTCTTTAATGCTGTGTAGTTAAGACTGTTTCCCAAGCAAGGTCATGCCCAAGGAGAACAGGGAAGGCAAGTAAGGTGCTTTATAGCTTCATTTTTCATTCTCAGTCAACTGGCAAACAATTAAAATGCAATCTATTAAAAGACAACCACCAGTGCATATAATTCATTTACTCCCCAAAAATGTAATAAAAAGTGTCTCTGTGATCAATAATTGCATGACCTCCAACATTTCTCTGATGCAAATAGGGACATCCCATTCCATAATGATAATTTTACTATATATACCCCACACATCCTACTGCAGCCACTCTGGGCAGCTTTCAACATATATAAAAACATAATAAAAAATTTAAACACTTTTAAAAAACCTATACAGGATTGTCTTCAGATGACTTGGGGTTCAGATAACTCCATAACCGGCAAATTTTCTCCAATAAAATGGGGACATCATAAGGAAAAGTGGGACATTTTAGGATCAAATCAAAAACCAGGATGTCTTCTCTAAAGCAGGGATGTCCCTGGAAAATAGGGACACTTGGAGGGACTGCAATTGTTTATTGTGGCATATTTGTTATGCAAGACAACAAAGCATTTCAGTGTATTGTTGTTGCTTTGGAAAGAAAGAAACCTGAATTAATCAACATGGTGTTACTTAGTAGGCCTGGCTGCAAAAAAGTGTTTTCTCAATATCTCAAAATGAAAGCGGCTCTGCTCTGGTCATAGCTATGGGGACACCCATGGAGAGTCTTGGGTTTCAGTCTAGCAGTAAATTAAGTTGCTTGTAGCAGAATCTCAATAAAGGGCAGAATCTATGATGTTTAAGGGTGTGCTATGGGACCTAGAACTACAGGCAGATAGTTCTGGTGAACCTGCAGTGGAGACGGTCAGAACTCAGAGGGGCTGTCAAGTGGCATGGGATGAGTGAGTCTGACTGGTAGGTTCAGATGATCCTATTTATGGCCTTAATAGAGCCCTGCATGGAAGCAAACATTAGAAAGTCTAGAGATTTAGAGCGGGTAACTAGGCCAGAAGTAAGACTAGATACAACCAAAGCAGTGGCAGTAGTCTCTTGGTGGCTTCCGCTGGAACACACATTGTGGCTTGGAATGTTATACAGAGTCTGGCATTGCATGGAGACCATTGTAAGGGCAGCTGCTGCATTGTATCGCTCCACATGCCACATACTTCATGCCTCTGACCATTCTAAGATGTCCTTGCCCAAAAGTTCATAGCAAATTACCAGCTTGGGGCGGGGAAGATGGCGCCGGGTCAAGTCTCAACTGAGTCTCTGCTGTGCGAGTAGGAGCTCTAATGATCAAATTACCCTGATAAAAAGGCTCAAACTATGAAAATATCTGCCAACTTTTATCAGTAAAAGACTCTGGGAGCTGTCGGGTGAACTTTTAAACCCCCCCCCTTTCAAAGCTACTTAAATCAACTTTGAACCACCTCCATTGAAAAGCCCATAAAGCTGTGGGCTGGATAAAATAGCCCTATTTATCTCCAAGTACGAAGATGGTACTTACAAGACAATGTTGCAAAGAACTGGGGATTCCACCTTTACAACCTGCAACAACTCCCCCAAAGAAAAAACAGGCCAAAATTTCAACCTACTTCCATCCCAAGGCTGATGAAGCAAATAATCCAGGAAATCTCCATTCTCATGAGTGGTCTATTGACCACACCTGGATTGGAAGGGAGGAAAAAACTAACGTTGGAGGTGAGGGAGTGGACCTGGAAATGGAACTAAAACAAGCTGAGCTAGCCACAGAGGGACATGAAGCAAGTTTAGAACAGGAGCTATTCCTGGAAAACCCAGAAGCCATGTTAAACGAGCCTCCCCTCTCCTCCCTATCAGGAGAGAATTTAAGGTGCCCTTCCCCGACTGAGCCGATTGAGACAGACAAATGGCCAAACAGCTTAAGGTTACAGCACCCGGACAACTTTATCTTCTACCTGTCAGGGATGTTTGAAGAGTTACTCAAAACTCATTTCACACAGATAAGCAAAGAACTTGAGCCAATTAAAAATTTCCTTTTGGAAAGCTTGAACCTGCTTACCACCCTAACTGAATTGATTAAGAACCATGAGGCCGCTTTCCCTCACATGACATCTGGGACTAGGACTAATGGAGGTGAAACCAAGCCGGGACTCGATTACAAACAAACAAACAGAAACAATTCAGTGCAGGAGGGAGGGTCCCTTGCTCCCAAGAAGCCGACCTTAAAGAGAAAATGCTCAACACAAAAAATGAATAAGACCAAAAACATCAAATTGAGAGGCCATAAAGGAGCGCCGACCTGCCGGACTGAAAAAATGAATTTCCAGAAGCTCTTTAAGGTGCTGGAGAATATAACAACAAAGAACTCTGCTTCTACAACCCAAAAGAAAATCACAAACTCATGCATGCCAATAAAGCACTCTGAGGAAAAGCCCCACGCCCCAGCAGATCACACACCGCCCTCTAGTGGGAAAATAGGAAAACCAAAGGAAATTTCAGCTCCCAAGCAACCAACCCTTCTCTTGACATCGCAAATAAATCCTGTGTACCCTAATATAACAAAAAAGGATCAAGATAAAACAACACAGACTTGTTGGAAGCTAACGCTAAACAAACACAAATTTGCCTTCACAATACTTCCCACAAACAGATGTCATCCATCATATGCTCAAAGAAAAGTAAATATTCCTGAAAAAATCGGAATAGTCACCAGGGGTCTCGTGACAGCAGAAAATATCATCAAGGTAAAATTCCTCCCTCATGATACGGCCCAAAATAGGGCTATAGTGACTTTTAAGGACGGGCTCTCAACTAAACAGACCCTTTCTAATAAAGACAATTTCCTGAGGGCTGGCTTGCTTGTGCACCGTTTCTTCGAAAACATCGAAGACCCTTTACCACTTCTAGGAGCACATAGGCCAGCCAGACCAAAAACCAAAACCAGCACTGCAGAATCCAACAGTGCCGGAAACGGTAAGCTGCTCTACCCAGAGGCTGGCAACCTTAAACAATCTGGCAGGCTGTACAAAACCCCGCCCTCACCAAATAAGCTAGAAAAGGATTTCTCCTTGAAGGATGAACAACTCCTAACAACCTACCTCGAGCAGATTCTCCTTTCCCAGGATGCACTAATTGAAAGACTATCGACCATAAGGAACTCCCTTCCACCTCTAGCCCCGCTTCCTCCCATGGAATTTAATTACATCAATTGTAAAGCAAAGCCTTTAACCAACGAGGAATGGACAACTTGTCGATATCTGTGTCCAGAAGAAACACCCCCTCCAATAGCCCAATCCAAATCGCAACAAGTTGAACTGGTGGTGCCAGCGCCGGGAATTGGCTCAATCTTCATGGACTGCTGGGGAATCCTAGAAGCTATTCTTGCAGAGGAATGAAATAAGGTCTTAGCAGGTGACTGCCTGGACAGACAAATTAATACCCCCAAATTAGTCTTTCCCTCAAAAGGCTCCCCCATGCCTTCGCATTGCGGCTCAAGCCAAACTCAAAGGACCCGAGGAATCAGCGGCAGAAAACAGCTATGAGTGCCTGGAATCTAAAAACCCAAGAATCAACTAGTGCCCTAAACATCATCTCCTGGAATGCTGCCGGCTGGTCCAGATGCCTCTCCCATTCTACAGACATTCCCTTCTACCATCAAAACTTTAATATCATCGCTCTCCAGGAGACGTGGGCAGCTGAAAATCCATCACTGGAAGGATACTATACGTATGCAGTGAGAGCAGTTGCAGGCAGAGGACCAGGGAGGCTCAAGGGGGGGGGGTTATGCATCCTAATCTCACTCTGCTTGGCAGTTACATAGTTTATTTGAGTGACTTTTGGAGCAGGGCATTCTTTTGATGAACAATATAAATATAAACATGGAATATCCTTTGTAATCTGCTTTAACTTGAACTTCATAATATGGATATAGCATTACAGTATATTATGATAAATTTATATTCCATTTAAGCACATATGTTAATTCATTAGACTGGCACTATTGTATGGATGCCATGATATTTCAGCTGAACTTATTTATTTGATAGCAATTGTGCTTTCATCCTCCCCCCCCCCATTTTAATTGAAATCTAACTTGCTATTTTTTATTATTTAAGAAACCAAGGAAGTAATGAGACATTCATCTTAACGAAAAGGGGATCCCGGAGCGATTTCCACAAGTCCCTTCAAAAGCAAACATTTGAATCTGAAGTTTTAGATGACAGTGATTCAAATTATCAGGTATTTTCCTTTGAGATAGCTTCTGGCCTGGGCTGAACAGGGAAGAGGGGTAGAACTATCAGCAGCAGCAGTATCATTTATTTATACCCCTCCAATCTGGCTGGGTTTCCTCAGCCACTCAGGGCAGCTCCCAACTAATTGCATTCTTGCCCGCTACATACCAAATATGTATTTGGTATATTAGGCACACTAGATATTTAATTCATCACTTGCTCATTGGTAAATCTAATGACTCTAAAGGGCAAATCACTTGAAATTTTTAATATTGTTGCACGACACCCCAATCTCCAAGCGATGTGAGATTCCAGGGGTTCCAGGCGCTTACACAGGGATTGTGTTTCCTTTGGGGAATGAGGCACGGTGGAGACTGGTATCTTTGTGACGTATGATTTATTTACACCTATATATAACATGGGCCTACAATGTAGAGGTTCACAGCATCAACACCCCAAAAGGGTCTTGTTTCTCTCATAGCTGCAGCCTTGGATTCAAACAGAAATCAAATATCCTTCTCTCTCCAGCTTGCTGCTTTTCTTCTAGGTCACATCACTGCCACAATTCTTTACTACTCCAAACTCTGACTTTATCTGTTGAAGGAGGCGGTCATCTCACACCAAACGCCTTAATAGCCCATCACCTCACCAGGAAATTAGCTTGACTTGATTAGATTTTAACACTTGCTGGATCCAGGGATTAGAGGGATCTGGCACCCCCCAAAAACCCCCCTCATAAACTGAGCTTTTTTTTAGCCACTGGAACTCAATTCTAGCACCTCTCAGTTGGGCACCATTGTCATTATAAGAGAACAAGGGAGGCATTCACAGTGAGTTCTGGCATCTCTTTTTCTAGAAAAATAGCACTGTTCATAGCAATACATGCTCTGACACCGGGGGGGTGGGGGGTGGAGAGCAGGCGGGGCGGGGCTGGCACACGTCCCAGAGGCATGGTGCACTGACTGCAGGGGCGTGGTGTGCGTTCTGGGGGTGGGGGCACTGCCTGCGGGGGCGGGGCGCCCAGCATGTGAGGGGGCACAGCTGCAATGGAACCCCACCAGGATCGTGCTGGTGGGGGCGGTGCGTTCCCCCCCTCCTCTTCCTCTGCCAGTGCCCAAAGCCCATCTTTATCCATGTGTGGCTACTTGCACTACAACTGGGGAGAGGGCATTTCACATGACAATGCTTTCATGTGACTGGCTCTCCATATGGTCCCAGTGATTTCACCCCTGAAATATCAGTGCACCCTTCCCTTTTCCAGTAAAGGTTGCAGTTCATAAATATCACCAGAGCTTCTACCCTATCTTTCATTTTTTGTAATAATAATAATAATAATAATAATAATAATAATAGAAAAAGGAGAAACCATGCCACCTTTTCTTTACCCCCCTACCCTAAAGTTATTAGAATTCAATCATTTCTCTTGTGAGAACCCAAACTCCTGCCCGTTTTTTGCAGGGGAGAAACGATCCCACAAAAACGAAGGGGGAAATATTTGGCTTGGCCTTAGTCTGTCCGTATCATCTGTTACTTGTTTTGGAGAATAGTTCTTTCAAAGGTATTATTGCAGTGAGTTGAAAAAGAATTATGGCAGAGAAATACTGAGTATCTTTAACATCTGCGAACTAAAAAGTGCTTAATGATGTTGCCTCCTACTTCATGCCCACTTGAGCAGACAGCTCCCAGGCATTTAAAAGTTCTCTGTGATGACTCCAGTCGAGCCACACTGACATCTGGGGACTTTGACCTGCGCAGCCTACAGCCAGATGCTCGTCTGGCAGACCTGTTGCAGCACATTAGTGCAGAAGACTTTCGAAGGCAAAATGAGGAGCAACGACGAGCCAACAGGCCTGCAGAACTGTTTGCACTGTATCCCAATATAGATGAGGTGAGCCATAAACCTGCATTGTGCAGTTGCATGCTTAACAAGGAAATATCTCACAAAGAATTAAGATTCAAACAAGAGTTGTGAGCTTGCCTCAGTCTGTGCCCACAAAACATCTCACCAATGTGCTTTGCTTGCTGTCTCTGTGTTGACCACGTTATGTTAGTGCAGGCTTTGCCAACCTGGTCACGCCAGATCATAGAATCATAGAATCATAGAGTTGGAAGAGACCACAAGGGCCATCGAGTCCAACCCCCTGCCAAGCAGGAAACACTATCAGAGCACTCCTGACATATGGTTGTCAAGCCTCTGCTTAAAGACCTCCAAAGAAGGAGACTCCACCACACTCCTTGGCAGCAAATTCCACTGTCGAACAGCTCTTACTGTCAGGAAGTTCTTCCTAATGTTTAGGTGGAATCTTCTTTCTTGTAGTTTGGATCCATTGCTCCGTGTCCGCTTCTCTGGAGCAGCAGAAAACAACCTTTCTCCCTCCTCTATGTGACATCCTTTTATATATTTGAACATGGCTATCATATCACCCCTGTTCAAATAGAGTGCACCTCTTTGGAACAGATAGTACATTTTACCATGACTGTATAGGGGAAATAAGTGTCACACACAGATCCCACAGGCTAGAAGTGTGCCAAGTGTATCCAGTAAAGAACCTCAACCTGTGGAAAACCAGAACCTCAGACAAAGCCTGAAATGTGGCTTTTTGCCGTGATACTAAATCATTACCTCTGAGCTCTGATGGAGCACTCAGATTATCATGCAGCCAAATTCACTCCAACTTCAATGAGAGCTAATTAAAAGTTGCCATTCCACAATCAAATGAAAGCCTGTTATGGCCTTGTGGATCAGCCTTACTTTCCTTAGGTTTCATGTGCAGATATCTCATTCTTTCATTAGAACTAGAAGGGTTTGTGAGGTGGGTTGGCATTTCCGACTTCAGCTGAAGGAATACATTAAAGGGATTAGCATGTAGGTTATAAATTAAATTTAAAGGATTAATGGCTTTGCTCCAACTTGTTCATGGCAGACTTGTTAGTTGAATTGCCTGAAGCATATGGTTTGGGAGATCTGTACAGTAGTACCTCGGGTTACATACGCTTCAGGTTACATACACTTCAGGTTACAGACTCCACTAACGCAGAAATATTACCTCGGGTTAAGAACTTTGCTTCATGATGAGAACAGAAATTGCGCGGCGGCAGTGGGAGGCCCCATTAGCTAAAGTGGTACCTCATGTTAAGAACAGTTTCAGGTTAAGAACGAACCTCCAGAACGAATTAAGTTCTTAACCCGAGGTACCACTGTATGTGAGTATCTTACTGAATGTTACCAAACTAAGTCATGCACAAAGTCAAGACTGGGGAGCCTTTTCAGAGGGAGGACCTATTCTGCTCTTGGAAACATTCCAAGTGCCACATGCCAGGCCAGAGGCAAAATTAAGGCCTGAGGTTCCCCACCCCCTTCTCAGAGGAGACCCATTGAAATCAATGGACTTAAGTTACTTGCATTCTTTGATTTCAGTGGATCTGCTTTGGATATGATTTAGTTGGATATCACCCTTGTTGTTTTGTGTGCAGCCTGGGTTACGTTTGCTTTTGTTGGGACTGATAACACAGAAGCATCATAAATATTTGGATCAAAAAGAACTGTTCCATAATGTGTTTGTTAATAGGAGGATGCTGTGGAAATACGTCCGGTGCCTGAGTGCCCCAAGGAATATCTGGGCAATAGGATATTGGTGAAAGTACAGACTCTGAAGTAAGTATCTCTGTGACTTTTGGTTCCACAGGGCATGTTTTCAGGTTTGGATATTGTTCCATCATGTGACCTTCAGAGGTTGAGGTTACACCTGCACATGCAGTAGAATGAGGTGGGACACTTCTGAGATGGTAGAATAGACTCTGCAACTTCAGCCTGCAGATGTGAGATCATATTGGTGGATTCTTCCCTTATTTACCTTTTTCTTTAGGCAAAAAGAAAATTAGCAGATCAGTGAGAGGACAGGTGTTGAACTTTTCTCTCTAACGTGGTAGTCTTTTGCTTGTGTGAAATGTTTCTGATTCTCTCACAGTACACCACCTACAGAGGTAGCCTCCTGAAATATTTACCCGTCTAGTATTTTGCAAGCCTTGTCTCTACTTCAGGATATTTTAAAAAAACCTTCACATTTCTTAGTTTAACTGAAGTTTTTTTGGCTTTGAAGGCCATGAAGAGGGGAGAAACCCACCTACGGATCTGCTCTTTTCTGCTGGATTGAAAATAATAATACCATATTGGCCTGAATATAAGCTACACTTTTTTTTCTTCCAAATTCCGACCATGAAAAGTTAAAGTGCGGCTTAAATTCACGAACTTACAAAAATTGGCTTCGCTGCTGAAACAGACATATGGTAAAACGGAATGGGTGTGAGTGCCTGTGGAATTTTAAGGGAGTGGCTTATATTTGGGCCCATACGGTAATATGGAAAAATTGCCAAAATGCACTAATAATAGTGAACAATTAATAGTAACCCATATATTCCTCTTCATATTATCACTGACAACCATTTTGCTTGTATCTGACAATGTGCTCTTCTTTTTAAAAATGGAACAAATTTAAGCTAACAAAGACCAAATGTAATATCAAATGCTATTTTACTATGGCAGAAGTCAAAATGTAGTGGAGTGATAATCAAATGTGTATCTCAGATTTTATCATCATCATCTGTCAGGGACTGGACTTAAGGCGGGGGGAGATTGGGGAGACCCCCCCCCTCCTGAAGCTTCCAGAGAAGAGGAAGGCAGTATTAATTTACATCAGGGGTTTGAGGAAGATCACAGCTCAGAGACAGGCAAAAAGAAGAGTTGGGAGGTGTTGGGAGAAGAGAAGGGGGAGACAGAGCCAGAGCAGCCAGCTGACATGTTGTCACTGGAGAGTATAGCTGACCCCCATCTCCTAGAACTCGGCGTTTGTTAAGAGTGCGAGAGCAAAGGATGCAGAGACACATGGCCTCGGGCAGACACCATAAGGGGAGGTGCTGTTGCTAGGAAGGGAGCAGGGAGGAACTCAGTTGGAGCAACGCGATCAATTTATTTGTCTCTCACCGTGATGATTAAATAAACTCATTAGTCAGGACTCTCTTTGATATTCCCTGCTTCTTGCTGCCACCAGGGGAGGGATAGAATTCCCCGAGCCGGACATCATCATCTACAGTTGGTCATAGGCAGAAACAGCCAGGTCTCTGTCCCCGAGGAGCTTACAATGTAAAAAGGACAGTGGAGAAAAACAGAAGGAAGGATGGAGGGAGACGGGTTGGAAGTGAAGAATATGCAAAGCACATACACTTAAAGTTTGGTTAGAGTAGGGAAGGAGGATTAAAGGGACAAGCCAGAACTTGAGTTAAATTAATGTTGCCAATGCACAGATACTGCACATTAACCCTTGTGTTGTGTTTTGTTTACATGTGTCAAATGTGCGTAGTTATTAATCAGTACCCCATCTTTTCCTGTTTCAGATTTGAGATAGAAATTGAGCCATTATTCGCAAGCTTAGCCCTCTATGATATAAAAGAAAGGAAAAAGGTAAGAGTGCAGATGAACAAAACCAAGGGTAATGATAAAACAATGTAAACAAGACATTAGTTAAAAACATCACCCCCTCCCTCATTTCAAAATTGTTCACATATGAATTGTTGGGACTGTGCTTTGGGTGGCTACAGATGACTGTGGGAGATAGGAAGCCACATGGAAAGTTGAGGCAACGTTTACCAGAGCTCTGCAATCAGTTGAAGCAGTAAGGTAGCAGAGGCATGGGACATGTCCGAATGTGATAGGTAGCCATAGATTTCCCCTTAGCTGCATGCATGCTGCAACAATATATTGACAAATGGTCACCACACGGTAAATATCCTTTGGATGTACCCTATCCTTAAGTTTGTGCAACTCAACATTTTCACAACTGACTGTAGTTTATGAATCATAATAATCAACCATAATAAGCTGCTTGCCATGTTTTGCAAAATAAAATCAGTCATTATGAAATTAATTCAGCAGTTTCTAAAATATGCTTTGAGAAAACCACCACCTTATTTATCCACTGCAATTAATTAGACACAGTGATGGATGAGTGAGAACTAATTTTGGCGGACTTTTGAGATTCTGTCTCTGGGTTGTATCCAGAGCTAATTAAATTGAGAGCAGGCCTGTTGACGGGCGTAACTAATTTAGGGCAATTGATTTCAGTGGGTCTGGTCTGAGTAGAATTTACTTGGCTAAAAACCAATATTTGCATTTGTGTGGTTCTTTCATTTTAACCTCACCAAAATCCAGCAGAGGGACCTTTGGGATTAGAGAGAGTTCCTGAGTGTAAAAAATCACATTTCTCTGACTCCCCAGAGCCAAAATGTCCGCTGAAGCTGTGCAATCTCACCTCTAAAGTAACTGGCTCTGTTCCAATGCTTAAAACAACACCCACACCAGAATTCACACACACATTAGTATAATAATAATAATAATAATAATAATAATAATAATAATAATACAACTTTTATTTGTATCCCGTCCTCCCCGGCTGAGACTGGGCTCAGGGCACCTAACATCAATTATATAACATTGATATAAAATCAAACAATAATTAAATCACCTCTTAAAAACAAGACAGGATCAAATTAAAATCTGAATTAGATGGCTTTCCGCAGGATTAGAGTTGGGAACAGTAAATGCTCATCAGTCCCAACTGTGTACGCTGATCTTTTATGGGCCTGTGAAAATGCTGTGATTATTTACTTATGATAGGTTGTGCACCAGTTCCTGCAAAAGTTGTGAAATATCTTTTTGTTTTTACATTTTTTTTAAAGATCTCAGAAAATTTTCATTGTGACTTGAACTCTGAACAATTCAAAGGGTTCTTGCGA
The DNA here is from genome assembly GCF_964188315.1 of Podarcis muralis. Classification (NCBI taxonomy): domain Eukaryota; kingdom Metazoa; phylum Chordata; class Lepidosauria; order Squamata; family Lacertidae; genus Podarcis; species Podarcis muralis. The sequence continues at coordinate 840,779 of NC_135665.1, read as the reverse complement.
TCACATGTACCATGTATTGACTCATCTAGTCAGGCAAGGTCTGCAGTATTTTCTGTAACATATCCATCTCCGGATATCTATCTAGTAGTGAAGGTAAGTCATATTTGTGGATTTTAAAATCATATTTTCTGACTCTAACTAGAACTGATGCAGAATAAGCAAACTTGTGTATATTAACTGTATGGAAAGATCGGACACGATAAAATTCTCTTGAGTCTACTGAGCATGACTGTAAAGGTGGGGGGAGGTTTGCCCTTCGCAATAAATCCCTCGGCTTGACGGTAGTGGTATTTACAGTCTTTATTGTACAAATATTTACAAAGTACAGAGCATCTCTTCATGCATCCGAATCATCAGCAACCAATCCTGGCAGTGGGGGCTTCCGGCTCCGCCTCCAGCAAAGCAGTCTGGGTAATCTCATATGTCTGCGTTGTTCCCTACGCTTTAACCCCCTCCTGTCCTGGGCAGGACAGTGGTGTGCCTTCTCCCTCTGTGCCAGAGCTGGAGTGGTCTGGGGCTCCCTAACATCAGGCAGCCCTGCCTCCACCTCCCCTTGCTCTCCCACTCCTTCCAGTGCTTCCTCTTCCTCTGGCCCCTCTCGCTCCTCCTCATCCAACTCAAAAGCCGTAATGGGGGTAATGGGCTTCACTTGCAGTCTGTCTTGGCACCTGGCTCTCGCTCCAGCATGGATTGCGGGGGCCAGGGAGGCTATGAGTTCAAAAGCACTTTGCCTGGTGAAAACCCTCCTACGCTGCCATTCGGAAGCAGAGGTTCTCCGTTAAATTGGATTTTTAATTGGCTTTAAAGTACCGGCACGTGCTGGAAAAGGATTGCAACAACATATTGCAGATCATATCAGCTGCATGGATCAAAGGTTTGAATTGAGATAAGATTTTCTTCAGCGTGAGAGTCGGTTGGGGAGAGGGAAGCCTATGTTCGTTTATTCTAAGTTTCTTTTATATATTTATGATTCTGCAACCCTCTCCAGAATACAAGATAAAAAGATATTTACAAGTGAGGCAGGGACGTAGAGGTAATATTGATATTAACAAGCAAAAATGGAAACTGTGTGTGATCTGAAATGAAGAAAGGAGGGGGAGGGGAAGCTCAAGTATGATGTGTTGGAAAGACCGAGTAATTCCCCTCATATCTGTTTAAAAAAACAGACAAGGAAAAAGAGACAGATTTGTGTGTTCTACTGACAGAATGTAATATAAGATAAAGTTTAACAGAGCCATAAATCTCTTGCTGGAAGGAAAATGGGGGACTGTGATAAGAACGCTGCAGAGATTCTGGGAGTTGGAAAGGAGTATTAAATCTTCAGCGTGTTCGAAAACTGCCCACCTTTTTCTAGTCTGAGGGGAAAATGGCGAAGATCTGCAACGTGTTTTATTAGTGAGACAGAATGGTTTCTAGCAGACTGTCACCTGTTCTGAAGACATCGAAGCAAGGGATGGAGAGATAAGACCCCTGAGAAACTTGGAGATTCAGTTCTGCCAGTAGCCGTGATGGGAGAAAACAACAGCTGGGAAGTAAAAGAGGCAGTACCATATATGGAAAGAAGGAATCTCCATGAATAGAACAGTTTTCACACACAGGGCAAAAGAAAGATAATAGTTTGAGTTCCTCACTTGAAGCTTTATAAATTTATATATTTTAACATCATGAATGGAAATCATTAATAATGGAGCTGTTCTGGAGTTAGAATGGTGTCCAGCACACTTTCCTGTGCCTCTCTGAGTCTTCAGACTTCTCCCTGGCTCCAAGCAGAGTATCGCAGCAGCGGTGTGTGCCTTGTGTAGGTGCAATAAATCATAGTCTGTACGCAAGCTTCTTGCTAATCTAAGAAGGCTTTAATCATGTATAGAAAAACACAATAAATCAGCCGGGAGATCGAGCAGACATTCTCTCCGGCTCATCAGCGAAAAGTGAAAGTAACTCACATACAAAGAAAGATTCCTGTATGTGAAAGAAACCATGCCTCAGTATGCAGAGACGTCACACAGAACTATTTAACCTTGTAAATTCTGATTCTCCTCACAGCTGTTGGCTAATGGATTATTATTATTACTGAAATGTAACTGATATTAATTAAGATTATAGAACACAGTGATATAGAATCATAGAATCATAGAGTTGGAATAGGCCACAAGGGCCATCGAGTCCAACCCCCTGCCAAGCAGGAAACTATATAACTTTCGGAAATGCACCCAAACCGTCGTGCAGAGAGCTACTTTAACTAAAATGTATTAATTGGAAGTAGATTGGCATTTTGAGAATTGTATAATTTGGGAATTGTTATAATTTGGCTATTATTGGAGGTATATTGGAGAATTAATTTTAAAAATTTACAAAAAAAGAGAAACACCGATTTAAAGCATTTACATACTTTTGTAAAGCTTCAAGTGATAATATAATACTGCTTTCATTTCATTCTGTGTATGACAATTCTAGTATATAATTTTCATTGACCTTATCCTCTGCCATTTATATCAATCATCACCATTTCCAAAGATGATGAGCGGCATTCCTTTCTGGGTGCCTGCAGTGCTGTTGTGGTTGTTATTCAGTGCATAGCTGGTTTCTCAAGGTTAACTCAGCCCCTCCACTCCCCAGCTCAGCACTTCCTCCTTTTTTCTTTTTTCTTTTTTTTTGGTTAAATAATTTTTATTAATTTTCACCAGTTTAGCACTTCCATCCTATAATACTCCATGTACATCTTTTTCAACGTCTGAATATCTCTCCATTTTCTCCTTTGAATCTCATCAGCACAGGAAGGGAAGGTATTTCTCTCAGTACTGACCAAGGTTGTAATTAGTAACTATAGCTTATGTTCCAAATTTTACTATGTTGACATATACTAGCAATGCACTTTATTAAATTTCATTTTCTTTTCGGTGTTTTGAAATCTCTTTTTTCTTTTCTTTTCTTTCTTTTTTGGTAGATTGAAAAAGTCCTTCAACAAGGCGAAATTGGAGATTGTGCAGAACCCTACCTGGTTCTAAAAGAAAGTGAAGTTGGGAAGGTACATATGATATAATAAAGATTTTTACATGAAATGCACACCTGCTTCCCTGATACATCTGTCAAAGATGGCTTGCAAAAACTTAAACCAGAAATATTATTAAAGCGCTCCTATTCCAGTCTAAATTCAGTGCCTCAGGACTGTTGTTGTTTTTATCTATGTATAATAACAGGGGGGGATGTTCCTGCTCTCCCTGCTTACACGCTCCACCTGCCATTCCCCCACATTTTGGCTTAGTCATTTTTATCTGCTTTTCTACTGATGATTTGGGTTTTTTATAAACCAATTTGAGGTTTGAGTCCAATCAAAACAGTATATAAATCTTGTGAAATAAATAGATTAATAAATAAAATAAAGTAAAGTAATGAATTAGCAAACTTTTCTCCTTCTCAATCCCATTTCTGAAGCTATTTCTCTCTTCTATTCTGCCGCTTCACTTTTCACTCCACCCCTGTTCTAACTACCTTAATTTATGGCATCCATAGAGGAATTAACAGAGGTTGCTAGTGTGTGTTACAAACTAATTTTCACAGTGTTTGGATCCATGTCTTATTTTAGCTAATCCCCTTTTCTGCTTTCTTTCAGACTAAAGAAAAAATTGAGAAATTAAAAGTGCATGCTGAGTCCTTTTGCCAACGTTTGGGAAAGTATCGTATGCCTTTTGCTTGGGTTCCAATAAATTTAGCAAATTTCTTCAGTGTTTCAACACTTGAAAGAGATATAGCAGAGTTAGAAGTTTTAAATGGTAAGTTTAAATGTTGTGTGTATGTGTACATAAGAATTAATATTGAAACAGGAAGTTTTAAAAATATCATGTCAAGGAAGTGGCTTTGCTTCAGCCTCTAGATTATAATGTAATTTGTGTCCTGTATTTGTAAAGCACATTTTGGAAGATTTAACCCTTTCCATGCAACCAAATACTGTAATTTCCTCCTACTTATTCTCGAGTCTGGGACGCGGGTGGTGCTGTGGGTAAAACCTCAGCGCCTAGGACTTGCCGATCGCACGGTCGGCGGTTCGAATCCCCGCGGCGGGGTGAGCTCCCGTCGTTCGGTCCCAGCTCCTGCCCACCTAGCAGTTCGAAAGCACCCTTAAGTGCAAGTAGATAAATAGGTACCGCTGTATAGTGGGAAGGTAAACGGCGTTTCCGTGTGCTGCTCTGGTGCCGGTTCGCCGGAGCAGCTTCGTCACGCTGGCCACGTGACCCGGAAGTGTCTGTGGACAGCGCTGGCTCCCGGCCTCTAGAGTGAGATGAGCGCACAACCCTAGAGTCTGTCAAGACTGGCCCGAACGGGCAGGGGTACCTTTACTATTCTCGAGTCTAATATCTCTTCCACTTTGGTCTCCTCTTCCCCCATCAAGGTGGGTAAAGGAGGTGGTTCCCTTGAAATTTGATACTTATGTGCTGGTACAAACACTGACAATAAATATCTATGAAATACAGGGTGTATTTTCATATTTTCAGGTAAATGAAGCTTGAAAGCGACTGGGTTAATTTGAGCCTTTACTTGGAAAGATCCCAATCTTCTTGGCTCTAGCTTTTTACACATCCCTTGTATTGGTTGTCCCTTGGTAGACAGCCATACCCAGCTCCCTACTTGGATTTCTTCCCCAACTCGCTGATGCCTGTCTGCAGCTCTCTTGTAAACCTCTTTAGCTTCTTCCAAATCCTCTTTCAATATCTCATGAATGCACCTCAACTCCTCTATCATTTGTTCTGCTGCTGGTACTGCTAACTGCTCCTCTTGACCCGGGAATGCCCTTGAGTGCAAGCCATAGTTTGCCACAAATGGGGCTCTGCCCGTAGACACATGCATTGCATTATTATATGCAAACTCTGCTAGACTCAACTTCTATAACCACCCGCTTTGCTGACAACCAGCATATCACCTCAGATATTGTTGTAGTGTTGCATTCGTTATTTCAGCTTCCCCATTGGTTTGCGGGTGTCTCACTGACGTGAGGCTTAGCTCCACATCTAGTAACTGCATTAACCTCCTCCAAAATTGTGATGTAAATTGGGCCCCTCTATCTGAAATGATTTGTGATGGCATACCATGCAACCTAAAAATATTATCTAAAAACATCTTTGCAGTTTCCTGCGCGGTCGGAATTTTGGCACATGGTATGAAATTTGCCATCTTGGTTAGCATGTCAACCACTACAAAGATCACTGTTTGCCTGTGCGATGACGGTAGATCCGTTATAAAATCCATAGACACCACATGCCAAGGCCTTCCTGGCGTGGGCATAGGTTGCAACAACCCTGCGGGAGCTGCTCTGGGTGCCTTGGCTCGTTGACATACTTCACAACCTCTTACATATTGTGTTACCTCCTCCCTCAACTTTGGCCACCAGAACTGCCGTGTGATTTGATACAGGGTCTTTTCTCTACCAAAATGTCCTGCAGTCGGGTTATCATGATGTTGCCTCAACACTTTACCTCTTAATTCACCTTCAGGTACATACAGCACCCCTGTCCTGTACAACAATCCACCTTTTCCCTTGAAACCTTCCTCTTCCCCTCTACTTTTTCTCAGTTCCTCCATTTTCTTTTGTGCAAACTCATCTGTTACTGTCAATTGCTGGAATTCCCTGCCGTCCACTACTACGGCTGCACACCCCCACTGATCCGATCTCAGCATTTCTTGCAACTTGGGAGGTGCTTCCCCTTCCATATACTCAGGTTTGCGTGATAGTGCGTCTGCACGAACGTTTTGATGCCCAGGTATGTACTCAATCCTAAAATTAAACCCAGCAAAAAACTCCGCCCACCTAATTTGCCTTTGGTTTAGCTGTCCAGCAGTTCTCCCATACTTTAAATTCTTATGATCTGTTTGTACCACCACCTGATGTGATGCCCCTTCCAAAAAATGTCTCCACACTTTAAAGGCAGCATGCACAGCTAAAAGTTCCGTATCAAATATGGTGTAGTTTTGTTCTGATTAATTTAATTTTCTAGAGTAGAATGCACAGGATCTCCAGTCCCCTTCCTTGTCCTGTTGCAGCAGAAGAGCCCCAATAGCCCTTTCAGAGGCGTCAGTTTCTACCTTCATACGTTTACTTGGGTCTAAGTGCATAAGATATTTTTCTAAAGCAAACACCGCCTTTAATTTATCAAAGGCCTTCTGTGCTTCCTCAGACCATCTGAATGGCCCCTTGCCTCTTAGACAATCAGTCAGTGGCATTGTGATTTTGGAGTAATTGCCTATGAATTTATGATAGAAATTAGCAAATCCTAAAAACCTCTGCAGATCTTTCTTAGTTTTAGGTGCCTCCCATTCCACCACTGCCTGAACTTTACTGGTGTCCATGTGCACCCCTTTGTGGGAAATGCAATATCCCAGGAACTTCACCTTTTGTGTGTGGAACTTACACTTCTCTAACTTCACATATAACCTGTTGGTCCTCAATCTCTCTAACACCTGCGTGACATGTTTTACTTGTTCCTCCATACTTTCATTATATATTAAGAGGTCATCTAAATAAGAGACACAGAACTGATCCAGTATACCTGCTAAGACGTGATTGATGAAAGTTTGAAATACCCCTGAGCCATTTTGTAAGCCAAAAGGCATTACCAAGAATTCAAATGCACCATACTTAGTACAAAAACTGGTTTTCCACTCACCTCTGACCCTTATCAGATTATATGCTCCTCGTAGCTCAAGCTTGGTAAAGACTTTGGCTGACCTAACTCTCTCTAAGAGGTCATCTATACGTGGCAGTGGGCACACGCGAGGCTTCATTTGGCTGTTAAGGATTCTGAAGTCACATACTAATCTTGGTGCCCCTTCCTCCCCTTTCTTTTTGAAAAAAAAGATGGGTGCACCCCCCGAGGCTGTGGACTCTCTAATAAAACCTCTCTGCAAATTCTTTTGCAGGAACTCCCTCAATGCTGCAGAATCTAATTCCGACATGGCATATATCTTGCTTGGTGGCAACTGTGCCCCAGGGACTAGGTCTATCTTGCAATCATAGGGCCTATGTGGTGGAAGTTTATCTGCTTCTTTTTCACAAAAAACATCCCGATAAGCAATATATTGTGATGGAATCTCACTTTCATTCCCCATCAACTTCCCTTCCACCTCTGTTCCCATTACTTCCACCAAGATTTTTCCCTTTTGCCCCAAACAATGTGTCATACAATAGATCAAACAAAAAAAACAAAGACCTTTGATGCCAGACAATCACCGGATTGTGACGATTGAGCCAACTCATGCCCAGCACCATCAGGTGGCCAGCTAGTTCGGTCACATGAAATGCCCTGGTCTCTTTCCCATATCCGTTTTCATTGGTAGAGTCTCGTAAATCACTTCTCCTGACAGTAGCGGTCTGCCGTTGATTGTTTTCACTCGCAGTGGGAAATTTAAAGGTAACAAAGAGATTTTGTGTTCCTGTACCAATTTCTGGTCTATGAAATCTGCTGATGCTCCTGAGTCTAACAACGCCTCTACCTGGACCCTATGTCCATTGGGAAGTTGTAGTTGCACCTTCACCATTAGTCCTGGGATAGGTTGTTCCGCGTGAGAGCCTTCTATTGCTCCTCCACCCGGCTGCAAGCTCCCATTTCCAGCCGGGGACATTCGTTTCCCTGATGCAGTTCCTTCAGGCAATTGTCTCCTCCCATGTCTGCTCCAGATAGAGACTCCCATCCTTTACGATTGTGACATTGTCGTGCTAGATGCCTGGTTTTCCGCAGACGAAGCAACAGGAGATAGGACTTAACCCTTGCCTTTCCTGGGAACATCCTGTCCTCCCTGTTGTTCCTGTTGCTCTCTTCTGTTAGATTCATTGCTCTCCTCGCCCCCTTGGGGAAAACATTCTCCCTCTGGGAAACTGGAAACTTCTAACTCTAACTCTTCCCTGACAGGAGGTGTTTACAATTTTCTTGAATTAAGTATGTGATATTCTTTATTTATTTATATACTACTTAAATGTAACACTTGCTTCTATGAAATATATATATATGTATATGTTAATAAAATTTGCAATCTTATCACATGCTAAAACATAGGATACAATTGTTTGATTCTGCATTAAGTGATGTATTGCAGCTTCAAGATGAGGTGATGGAAAATGTAAGCAAATGAGGAGGTCTTTCAGTTTCTTACATCCCGAAAGTGTGCAACATAACAATAGTAAAGTGATTCGTTTTTTTTATTGAAACTAAGATGCATCTGGGGACGCGGGTGGCGCTGTGGGTAAAAGCCTCAGCGCCTAGGGCTTGCCGATCGAAAGGTCGGCGGTTCGAATCCCCGCGGCGGGGTGCGCTCCTGTTGTTCGGTCCCAGCGCCTGCCAACCTAGCAGTTCGAAAGCACCCCCGGGTGCAAGTAGATAAATAGGGACCGCTTACTAGCGGGAAGGTAAACAGCTTTTCCGTGTGCGGCTCTGGCTCGCCAGAGCAGCGATGTCACGCTGGCCACGTGACCCGGAAGTGTCTCCGGACAGCGCTGGCCCCCGGCCTCTTGAGTGAGATGGGCGCACAACCCTAGAGTCTGTCAAGACTGGCCCGTACGGGCAGGGGTACCTTTACCTTTTTAAGATGCATTTGAAATTTTTTCTCTGAAGGCAAAGGGTCCACTGGTGACAGAAAATCAATGGCAATGCAAGGTAGAAGACTTTCTGAAAGAAGCCTTGGATTGGAGGATGTTCCTGCCTTGCCAACCTTCAAAAACACCACTCTGACTTTCAGCACATTTTTTAAACAGGTATAGTATAGACTGACATCTTCAAGATTTTTATGGTTTCCCCCCTCCAGTGACCTAGAAACAAGTAGCCTAACAAAATAGCATGAAAAGTAAGAGGAGTACTTTTACCACTGTATTTTTGGGTAGTAATGTAGAGGAAATTGAAAATACCAGTATGCAGTTTCTGAGTTTTTCTTGTCTAATAAATATTGAAAACAAAAAAAGTTCAGCATTTTTAAATCTGTTGCAGAATTATGAATTGTTTAAGCTGTAACTTTAGCCCCACTTCCCTGGGAATAAGCTCCATTGAATTCAGTAGGACTTATTTTGAGTAGACAAAAGTTCTCCTCTGTCAAGGCAGTTAAAATAACTTGGCTCCCATCAAACCTACTTTTTCAAATTATGTACCTTTCAAAATGAGTAAAATTTTGAATATATTGTATTTTGCTTAGTTTTTGTGATTGTGCGTTTCTTTTTGATATTTTTTTTGAATGCTGTTTTTTTGTAAGTGAACACAAGGGAGTTGTATTTAACAGTGATACATAATTAGTATCAAGGTACATAATAAACATGAACATGGAACATTGATACCTTACCTGTAATGGTTCTAGGGGTTGCTCGTGCGTAAGTTGCCGCCACTCCTGGCTAGGTTACCTGGTTGAACCCTTTCTGTCTGGACAGCCTCAAGTTTCGTGGCTGTCTCAGTTGTTGGCAGAATCCGTCAGTGGGCGTTTCTTGAACCTTTTCCAGCATAAAAGCTCTTTGACGCCAAGTCTCCTCCTATTCTCCCTGCGCGGAAGTCTTCTGCGCAGGGAGGGTGTGGGCAGCGGAGTACCCGTACTCTCTCCGCTGGTCTCCGGCGAGGAGTCCTGGAGCCTCCTCTCCGATTCCCCCATCTGCCCCCCCTCTCCACTGGTTTTACGCTGATTTCCTTCCCCTGTAGATGGGCTGCCTCTCTCCCTACTGGGACCCTCTCCGGCATCCCTCTGGAGCCTTCCCTCCGCCTCTAGCTCCGATGGCAGTTCCCTGACACTACCAAACCTAAGTCACCCATTAGGTCATGTTGTTGTTTAGTCATTTAGTTGTGTCCGACTCTTCGTGACCCCATGGACCAGAGCACGCCAGGCACTCCTGTCTTCCACTGCCTTCCACAGTTTGGTCAAACTCATGCTGGTAGCTTTGAGAACACTATCCAACCATCTCGTCCTTTGTCGTCCCCTTCTCCTTGTGCCCTCCATCTTTCCCAACATCAGGGTCTTTTCCAGGGAGTCTTCTCTTCTCATGAGGTGGCCAAAGTATTGGAGTCTCAGCTTCACGATCTGTCCTTCCAGTGAGCACTCAGGGCTGATTTCCTTCAGAATGGAGAGGTTGGATCTTCTTGCAGTCCATGGGACTCTCAAGAGTCTCCTCCAGCACCATAATTTAAAAGCATCAATTCTTCGGCGATCAGCCTTCTTGATGGTCCAGCTCTCACTTCCATACATCACTACTGGGAAAACAATAGCTTTAACTATACGGACTTTTGTTGGCAAGGTGATGTCTCTGCTTTTTAAGATGCTGTTTAGGTTTGTCATTGCTTTTCTCCCAAGAAGGAGGGGTCTTTTAATTTCGTGGCTGCTGTCACCATCTGCAGTGATCATGGAGCCCAAGAAAGTAAAATCTCTCACTGCCTCCATTTCTTCCCCTTCTATTTGCCAGGAGGTGATGGTCCCAGTGTCCATGATCTTCGTTTTTTTGATGTTGAGCATCAAAGCATATTTTGTGCTCTCCTCTTTCACCCTCATTAAAAGGTTCTTTAAATCCTCCTCACTTTCTGCCATCAAGGTTGCGTCATCTGCATATCTGAGATTGTTGATATTTCTTCCAGCAATCTTAATTCCGGCTAGGGATTAATCCAGCCCAGCCTTTTGCATGATGAATTCTGCATATAAGTTAAATAAGCAGGGAGACAATATACAGCCTTGTCGTACTCCTTTCCCAATTTTGAACCAATCAGTTGTTCCATATCCAGTTCTAACTGTAGCTTCTTGTCCCATATAGAGATTTATCAGGAGACAGATGAGGTGATCAGGCACTCCCATTTCTTTAAGAACTTGCCATAGTTTGCTGTGGTCGACAGAGTCATAGGCTTTTGCATAGTCAATGAAGCAGAAGTAGATGTCTTTCTGGAACTCTCTAGCTTTCTCCATAATCCAGCGCATGTTTGCAATTTGGTCTCTGGTTCCTCTGCCTCTTCTAAATCCAGCTTGCACTTCTGGGAGTTCTCGGTCCACATACTGCTTGAGCCTTCCTTGTATAATTTGTTTTGATCTACAAGGCCAAACTTGCCAGTTGTACCTTTTATCTCTTGATTCCCTACTTTAGGGAATCCCCTATAATGAGAAGAACATCCTTCTTTGGTGTCATTTCTAGAAGGTGTTGTAAGTCTTCATAGAATTGGTCAATTTCAGTTTCTTCAGCACCAGTAGTTGGTGCATAAACTTGGATTACTGTGATGTTAAAAGGTCTGCCTTGGATTCGTATCAAGATCATTCTGTCATTTTTGAGATTGCATCCCAGTACAGCTTTTGCCACTCTTTTGTTGACTATGAGGGCTGCTCCATTTCTTTTATGGGATTCTTGCCCACGGTGGTAGATATGATGGACATCCAAACTGAATTCGCCCATTCCCGTCCATTTTAGTTCACTGATGCCCATGATGTCAATATTTATCTAGCCATCTCATTTTTGACCACATCCAACTTACCCAGGTTCATGGTTCTTACATTCCAGGTTCCTATGCAATACTTTTCTTTACAGCATTGGACTTTCCTTTCGCTTCCAGGCATATCCGCAACTGAGCGACCTTTCGGCTTTAGCCCAGACACTTCATCAGCTCTGAATCTACTTGTACTTGTTCTCCGCTCTTCCTCAGTAGCATGTTGGACGCCTTCCGACCTGAGGGGCTCATCTTCCAGCGTCATACCTTTTATATGCCTGTTGTCTTTGTCCATGGAGTTTTCTTGGCAGGGACACTGGAGTGGCTTGCCGGTTCCTCCTCCAGGTGGATCACGTTTGGTCAAAACTCTCCACAATGACCTGTCCATCGTGGGTGCCCTGCATGGCATAGTTCATAACTTCTCTGAGTTCTTCAAGCCCCTTCGCCACGGCAAGGCAGTGATCCATGAAGGTGCCATTATGTCATAGTGTTTCATATATAGTTAGCTGCAAAAGAAAATATTTGATTATATATATAATCGTGAGACTGTTATCAAATTTCTCGCTGTTTACAGGAAGGAGATCGGCTGACTGATGAAGACTTATTCAAGTTCTTAGCTGATTACAAGAGATCGTCTTCTTTGCAGAGAAGAGTGAAATCTATACCAGGTACTTTTAATAATAAAGCTAGGTCCAGCCATATACAGTGACTGAATTCAGACAGGCTTTCCCAGCTCCATAAGCGATGGCTTATTATCCTTGTTTGTTCATTGACATTAAGCCACTGTCCACCATTTTGGACGCAGTGAGGAAATTGGGATTAATACAAGTCAGGAATGAAATACCTAAAGATGATGGCTGAAGGAAGAGCATTCCGCACAGCACGCCTTCCCTGCTTCATAAACCCTGGTTTGTCAAGCTGAGAAAGATTATCCAAACCTGGCCAAGTTTGTTTCTTGGGATTCCTCAGGTGTTGGAGCAGGCAAGCAGTATTCCTGCTATTGGGGATTTGTGCTGGAGTATTTGCCTTGAAGGATTCATCTGTTCTCCTTGCCACCCCTGGCTTCTCTTAGCATTCCTTCTCCTGGGCTGAGGCTGAGGCTACCTTACCTCAGTTCATGTCATGTCATTATAATTTTCCCTAATCAATGCTTTACCTTTCCTCCCCATTCCCATTTGTTCCCCACTGCATCAAATGGCAGGTGGTCCTGTGAGAATCACCTCATGCTAAATATCCTGTGGAGGATGGTGTACCCAGTGTTCACACTCTCAGCCATCTCAGGCTGTGTACATGCTGAGACTATATGTGAATCAGAGTGTATTGACCTGTCTCATTTGTTAGATTTGGCATTTTTTTCTGTCTTGTTTATTTTTAATAAAGCATTTGTCTTTCATGTTACTATATTTTGTTTAAAGGATTGCTCAAGTTGGAGATCTCCCCTGCTTCAGAAGGTCTCAGTTGCTGTCTCAGCCCAGAGTTGTTGCTGGTGAAGCCATTCCCTGAAAACCGCAGTCGGCCTCATAAAGAGATTCTGGAGTTTCCAGTGCGAGAAGTCTATGTCCCCCATACTGTATATAGGTAAGAGGATTAACATGATCAAGGTAAATCCATTCTCTTCCTGGATTAGGACCCACATCTAAATCAAATGAGCTAGACCTCTTGTCTAGTTGGCATTACCAGGTAATGCTGTTGAAGACATACGGGGAAAGTAATTCATAGCAAAGTTAATCAGACAATAAATGTTGAAGTATAACTAGCTGAGGTTGCTGAATGCCTCCTCAAACTTTATTTGTGGTAATTCTAGTGACAGAGAAGAACTATTGCATGTAGGGTGGGGTGGCCCAGTCAAGATGCACCCTGGGAGAGGATTTGAGAAAAGTCTCGCCCCTTTCCTGGGAGCCACTGCATTTCCATAAAGAAATCTGCCTCCTTTTCTGAGAATTGCTGCAACTGTGAACAATTGGGATAAAATGTTAAGTGGTTTTTGAAAGGATTAAAAATGTCCTCCTTGTATGTTCAGTGCCCCTCTGCTGTGGTGTAGTGGTTAAGAGCGGTAGACTCGTAATCTGGTGAACCGGGTTCGCGTCTCCGCTTCTCCACATGCAGCTGCTGGGTGACCTTGGGCCAGTCACACTTCTCTGAAGTCTCTCAGCCCCACTCACCTCACAGAGTGTTTGTTGTGGGGGAAGAAGGGAAAGGAGAATGTTAGCCGCTTTGAGACTCCTTAGGGTAGCGATAAAGCGGGATATCAAATCTAAAAAACTCTTTATTTACCCAGAATAGCCACTGACTTCTGGTTATGTATGGTTGTCCAAATTGGAGAGATTAGGAGTGGGGGGATGCTCTAAAATACTGATAAGGAGAATTGCTGGGACCTCCTCCCCATCTTACCTCCTGGTCTTGAAAGGTTAAATCTGTGAGACTAGGCAGGGGGTACGGAAGACAACTGCCATCTGTCCTGAGTCTGTGTGCATGCCAATGTGTGTTCATGAACACTTAATACACCATCCAGCATGCTGCCTGCAATTGCACAATTCAACTGATGAGGTTTGTTTTGAATAGTCAGCAGCCTATCATCAGGCAAATAAGTGTTTCCCCCCCTGTTTCAGTGTTTCAGTGTGCTGTTTGCTTATACGTCTGTGTAGAATAGGCTATGAATGAATGAATACAGCTTATAAATGGCTGAGACTTTTGGAATGTGCAGTGGATGGGCAATGTGGTAGTGATCCTTGACATGAAAACAAGAGTCTCACACAGTACATTTTGTGCTCATTTCCACCTGTGAAATGTTAAGAGGGCGTGCATGCCAGATATTAACACCCATTGCATTCAAAACAACAACAACTTATTTATACCCTGCCCTGGACACAGAATTGACCTGTGCCTCCATGTACAGCTGTGAGTCCAAAATGACTCCCAGGCTGCGCACCTAGTCCTTCAGGGGCACAGTTACCCCGTCAGGGGAAGCTGAGGTTGCCTCTGGGTCCAGTAACCCTCCAGCCTCTCCTGAGCTGCAGAGGCTCAGGGCAGAGAGATAGAGGGAACTAAGTTCCCGCAGGAGGAGTGCTCACCTCCAGGCCAGGAGAGGCGAGTCACCTGTGGACCGGGGCCGCCCTATGCCTCGGGGCAGATAAAAGCCAGCCAGCCCCAGTCCCAGGTTGCAGGAGCAACATTGTTGGTAGCCTGTTCCTGCACCCTGTCCTGCTCTTCTGCCAGAGTTCCTGACCTCACCCGACTCCCTGCCTTGGACCCAGCTTCAGCTTTGATGGACAGCCTCCATACCGCACCCTCGACCTTGGACTGGACTCAGACCTCGCTGCACAGTTAACCCTCAGGACCAGCACAGCCATATTGGCCGCATCTAAAGATTTTTTTTTAAGAAGCGGTTTGATAACCGCCTCTTTCAGCAGGTCTGGGAAGGCTCCCTCACAGAGAGAAGCATTCACCACCCCGCCAAGCCCATTGTCCAGCTCTTCCCAGCTTGCTTTTATAAGCCAGGATGGGCAAGGATCAAGGAGACAGGTGGTTGGTTTCACTTGTCTAAGCAGCCTGTCCACATCCTCATAGGTAACAGACTAGATGGGGCTCTAGCACTCTCCCACCCTGGCCCTGAATCTGAGTGACTATCTGCAAAAAACTTTGCAAAATCATTGCAGGAGATCATGTGGCCCGTACTGGGCCCCAATGGAGCAGGTGGTTCTGCTAAATTGTACACCACCTGAAAGAGTCTCCTGCTACTGTTTTCTGCAGATGCAATAGAGGCGGTGAAGAAGGTCTTCTTCGCCATCACTGTCGCAACTTGGTAGGCTCGACATTGAGCTCTAACCCGTGTCCGGTCTGATTCAAAATGCCACCGGCACTCTAGCTGTCTCAGCAATTGTTTCATTGCCCTCAGCTCCGGGGAAAACCATGGGGCTGTCCGGATTCCATGCAATCGGAGAGGGCGCTTCGGAGCCAGACAGTCAATAGCCCTTGTTAACTCTGCATTCCAGAGGACCACCAGGGAATCAGCTGAGAGGCCATCAACATGGGATAAAACATCCCCTACCCCTCTCTGGAAACCATTTGGATCCATTAAGTGGTGGGGGCGGACCATCCGAATCGGTCCCACCTCCCTGCAGAGGCCTGCTGAAGTTTTATTTCTCTAGTAGAAATGACTGAAATTGCCTAACCTACTGTTTCCATACCACTGTTCTGTGTACTCAGTAATTTGGGGTGCAAGTCCTAGAATACAGATGAAGATTATTAATTTTTGCTTGAAGGCCAGATTTCCTCTGGTGATCGCAAGCCAGCAGTGGGTGTGACCAAGACAAAAGTGGGCATCCCCATCTTACTCACTGTGTGTGCATGTACACACACACAGTACAGCACATCCCACTCAAATGCATGCATTCATCACACACAGAGACATACATGCATAATTTGCATTCAACACACACATTCTCTCAGAGAGTCTCCCAGCATAATCTCTGCAATCCCTGTTTCCTTCCTGCAACTTCTGCTTCTAAAATCAATAATTTGGATCAAAGTATACATTCCTCTGTTGCCCAACCCCAAATAATCCAGAGAAATGCCAAGGAGGCCAGCGGCCTTTGTCTGACTCAGTTCTCCAAAAGGATATGGGAGAATGTGATGCTAATGTCTAATACCAAGATGGAGGTCTATCAAGCTGCTTTATGGAAGTGAGTCATGGGCACTGGTGCCAACTTCAGTGGGCACTGGGTGCCTGGCACCCACAATTCTTTTGTTGTGGGTGCCCAGCCTCTGCCCCCCACTAGCATTGCCCCCACCACCACTGTGGCGCCCCAGCACCACCCAGCATTCCCCCCTGCCACCACTGCCCAGCCTTTGTTGGGATACTGCCAGGGAGATAACGTCCATCTGAGCCCCCAAGCCGGCTGCCGGACATCCATCTGCCTCCCGTAGTCACGCAGTCACGCAGTATCATTTAGCGACACGAAGCCTTTGGATCCACATTCCTAGGCTGGTGCACACTCTTTCAGCAGACTCCACACAGCAAAAGATGCACAGCAGGAGAGTATATTTACAGTTTATTCAACGTTGGTCAGAACAAAGGAAAGACATGTCCGTCTGCTTCAGCGTTCATGCACAGACAGGCAAAACCGAAAGGAATAGCAAACATAAACATCCTGTAACAGGAAATACGCAGACTCACAAAAGCCTGCTCCCTTTTTAAGGTGGAACGGAAATATCCTAACATCCTCCCCCTTTCCGTGTAACCTGTAGTACCTGTGGTTCAACCCAATTGCAACCTCTGTACGTAAACCTTAAGTTGTTCTCTGTTAACAACCTTAGACAACAGATCAGCAGGAATTTCATTTCCTGCCATGTAGGACACCCGAATCAGTCCCTTTTGAATACACTCTCTTGCACGATGTAGCTTAATCTGCAAGTACTTGGTTCTCTGCTTGCAACTCTCCGAGTTCAGCAAAGCCAAACAAGATCTATTGTCTTGATACACTTGTATAGGACATTTCACAGAAACCCCGATGTCCTTAAACAGTTGCATCAACCATTCACAATCCATGAGTGAAAATGACAGAGCATTGAGTTCTGCTTCACAGGAACTTAGGCTCACTGTCGTCTGCTTCCTGCACAACCAGTCAAACAGGCAGTGGTTGTACATGTAGCATACTCCAGAAGTGCTTGTACCATCCGTGGTGTCACTTCCAAAACTTGCATCTGCAAAGATTTCAAGACCTCCAGTCTTCTGACTGGTGAACCTCAGCCTGTAGTGCATAGTCCCTTTCAAATAGCGGGCTATGCGCTTCAGAGCTTTCCAATCCTGAACAGTAGGATTGTTAGCATGTCTGCTAAGCAGGTTAGTGCTTACAGCAATGTCAGGTCTTGAGCATCTAGCAATGAAATTCAACTTGCCTAGAATGCATCTGTACAGCGTTGTGTCAGAAAACGCTTCAGCAGTACTATCTACCTGGTAACCTGTCACCATCGGTGTGTCTGCTGGGTTTGCATCAACCAAATTCAACCTGGTTAATACATCAGTAATTTTCTGTGTTTGGTGTACCAGAAAATTACCTGCTTGGTCCTTCTCCACCTGCAGAGAAAGATAGTTGGAAACCTCACCAAGATCCTTCATGTCAAAGTGCTCCTTCAGCTGAGCTAGGGTGCTTTGGTAAAAAGCCTGATTCTTCCAAAACATCAGAAGATCATCAACAAAACATAAACAATACAGTTTGTTTTGCCCCTCCTCCTTGACAAACACACATGGATCAGCTTTGCCCTGGTGAAAACCTAGAGAAAGCAATGTCTCAGTGAGCTTGGTGTTCCAACACCTGGCACTCTGCTTGAGACCATACAAGGATTTCCGCAATTTACAGACCATTCCCTTCTGTATCTCCATCCCATCTGGTGGAAGCATGAACAGCTCTTCGTTCAAAATCCCGTACAAAAAAGCTGTATTAATGTCGTGGTGGGAAACATGCAGTTTCTCCTCCGCAGCGATCTTGAGCATCAGCCGAATGCTCTCATATTTGACAGTTGGAGAGTAGGTCTCGTGGTAATCCTGTCCTGGTACCTGTGAAAAACCTCTGGCAACCAATCTGGCTTTGTGTCTGACTACCTTGCCATTCTGGTCTGTCTTGGCCTTGAAGACCCATTTGCTGCCAACCAGTCTCATTCCTGGGACTACCGGTACCAGTTCCCAAGTTTGGTTCCTGTTCAAGGAATCAACTTCAGCCTTCATGGCATTAAGCCAAGGCTCAGCATCTTTAGAGGTTAACTCCTGAACCTCTTTGAAGCTTGAAGGTTCCCACACCTTCTCTGAGCTACTAAGAACAGCAGTTGCTGTCTTAGCAAACTCATCAGCATACCTCTTTGGAGGTCTGCCTTTGGTCGCCCTTTCAGACCTACGTACTAGACGCAAGTCTTCTGGACACATCTCCTCTTTCTTAGGAGAAAATTGACCAATGGTGAACAGTGGTTCTTCCAGTTCATTGTCAGACGCATCAGATGGTCTGACTGAGGCCTTTGCGCTCTGGTAGTCTGCTGTGTCATCACTGTCACTGACACTAGCAGCAGCGCCGCCCACTGAACTGGAATCTGAACTCTGATCATCATCATCATCATCCTCATCCTCATCATCCTCAGCAGCTTCCTCAGCTTTAGCTACTTGCTTGACATCACCTTCATCCTCCTCTGGGTAACTCTGGAAAATTCCCACATTTCCCCCCCACTTAGGATTGTACTCAACACTCCTTGTGAACTTAATGGATTTAGAGTCAGTCATCCATACCCTGTATGCACCTTTTTCGTACCCCATGAACAAACCATGTGCCCCACGCTTCCCAAGCTTGTTGGTTTGTGGGGTGCGTACCCACATGTCAGAACCAAAAATTCTCATGTGTTTGGTGTTGGGTTTCTTGCCAAACATCTTCTCATAGGGGGTACAACCAATGGGTGATGACAATCTGCGATTATAGGAGTAAACCAAATTCCCCAAAGCTTCCCCCCAAAACTTATCAGGGAGATTGGCATCATGCAACAAGGTTTTCATTCCTTGCAGCAATGTCTGATTTGCTCTCTCCGCAAGCCCATTCATCCATGGCGATCTGGGGGTTGACATGTCATGCTGGATTCCCTTCTCAGTCAGGAAAGCTTCAAACTGCTGAGAAGTGAATTCCCCACCTCGATCGGAAAACAGACAGGAAATACGTTTACCGTGCACATTCTCCAACCAAGCACAGAATGCCTTAAACTTCGGAAACGCTTGCGATTTCTGTTCGAGCAAAAACACATGAATGTACCTAGAAAAAGAATCAATCAGAACCATGAAGAACCTTGCTCCTCCCAAAGAGGGCGCAAGAGGACCAACTAGGTCTGCATGAACTAGCTGGTAGGGTTTGGAAGCCTGCCTGCTAGACTCCTTGCCTTTTGGAGCAACCTTCACCTTGTTCTCTGCACAAGATACACATTTCATGTGAAATTTGCAAGGTTTGATGTTCAAACCTTCAACCAATCCAGGCATCTTGGCCAGCGCCTGCCAAGACATGTGACAAAATCTTCGATGTGCATCATGAATGCATCCTGCATGAAGAACCTTGTTAGTTTGTGCAACACAACAAGAATCAGCATTAGACACAACAGCATTGTCATCATAAGTTATACAGAATAAACCATCTATAAACTTAGCATGCAAAATGTCCTCTTTGCCTTTCCTGATGACACAGACGCTCCTCTTGAAGGATATCTCAAAACCACGCCCAGTCAGCTGTGGGACACTCAGCAAATTGTCTGCAGCTCCAGGAACATACAGTACATTACTGATGGTTGTATGCAAACTTGCAAGTTTCACAGTCCCTTCTCCTGCAATTTGCAACGTCCTTCCATCAGCCAGGTGGATCTCTCCTTCTTGTGGCATGAAGGAGATAAACAGATGGCGGTCCTTCGAAAGATGGCGCGTACAGCCTGAGTCAACAACAAATCTGGCCTTAGCCTTTGGAGCAGTCTTTGCAGCAAGCAAAACCTTGTTTTCCACCGGCGTGGGCTTTTGCAGCTTGCCCCCCTGCTCCTGGCCATGAGACTTGCCTTTAGCCTTTGGTGAAGCAATGCCAGCTAACAAAGCCTTGTTTTCCACTGGCGTGGGCTCTTCACCCCCCTTCTGCTTCGGGCCATCTGCAGGCATCTGTCTTTGTTTACCTCTGGCCTTCCGGCCTCTGCAAAGGCGATGACCTTGGTTCCCATGAGAAACAGAGCTCTCAGCTGCCGACTCCTTGGCTCCCCCTGGAGGCTGGAATGCTGCCTGGGATGACATCACAGTCTGCTCCCCCTGCAGCTTGCAACCGGTGCCCTCAGCATCCCTGCATTCATTCGCATTCTGGGAAACAGCCAGGACCTCCGATGCAGTCAAACTCTGGGCATTCAAACTCTGAGCTGGGATGACTGGCATGTGGGCTATCTTCAAAGCATTCCACATCTTTCGTGCCGTCACGTTGCCAGCAAGCGTTTTTATTTCCTCCAGAGAGACGGATAAGACTATTACGTCTATGGCCTTCAAATTCTCGGCCTGCCATTTCTCTGTCAGAGGATCTGGGGGGGCTTGGGACACAGTATGCCACACTCCATACTGACGCAGCAAACTCTCACACCATTTTGCCCAGGTCTCATAATTGTGCCGATTTAACTTTGGGCACTCAGCAGCTTCAGAAGCTTCAAAAGCGTGGAAAAACTCCATTCCAGCTTTTTACTTGAGCCGTGAGCCTTTATGCCTTCAAAGACTCCTTATCGTGGCAGCTCATTAATCACGATGCCTTTTGGCTCAGCTCCCAGGCCAATTAAGCCTTGCCGGACATCAAAGGCTCTTTGCGTCGGCCCAACAGAAAAGCCTCTGCTTTCGCTTTTCCAACATACCTTAGCAGTCTGTTGCAGTTGTCTTACTCTCCTGTAAGTGCCGTGAATCTGGGCCCGAAACCTTGTTGTTGGGATACTGCCAGGGAGATAACGTCCATCTGAGCCCCCAAGCCGGCTGCCGGACATCCATCTGCCTCCCGTAGTCACGCAGTCACGCAGTATCATTTAGCGACACGAAGCCTTTGGATCCACATTCCTAGGCTGGTGCACACTCTTTCAGCAGACTCCACACAGCAAAAGATGCACAGCAGGAGAGTATATTTACAGTTTATTCAACGTTGGTCAGAACAAAGGAAAGACATGTCCGTCTGCTTCAGCGTTCATGCACAGACAGGCAAAACCGAAAGGAATAGCAAACATAAACATCCTGTAACAGGAAATACGCAGACTCACAAAAGCCTGCTCCCTTTTTAAGGTGGAACGGAAATATCCTAACAGCCTTCTGGGTGGGTGCCACCAACACTCACCAGCACCGCCTTAACTCCAGCAGTCAGGTGCCATGGTGGTGACTGGGCTGGGGCCTGTGTCTTCATCATGGGGCCTTTGTTGGGGCCCACTATGGCCACAGATGGAGGTTGCGCAGCGGCTAGAGTCCTCATGGCAGAGGTGCAGGCCCCGGTCCAGGTGGGTGGCACTTCTGTGTGAGTGTCTGAGGGCCCTGCTCTTGCCGCTTACCACCTACCTGGCCCAGGGCAGGGCCTGAAGCCTCACAGGGACTGCTGCGCTCTGCTGCCCAGGAGGACTCTCCTGTGTGAGTGTCTGAGGGCCCTGCTCTTGCCGCTTACCATCTACCTGGCCCAGGGCGGGGCCTGAAGCCTCACAGGAACTGCTGCGCTCTGCTGCCCAGGAGGACTCTCCTGTGTGAGTGTCTGGGGGCCCTGCTCCTTCCTGCCACTTACCATCTGGCCCAGGGCAGGGCCTGACGGGCCTCACTAGGACAGTTGCTGTTACTGCTGGAGGGGTGCAGAGTGCTTTTAAAATGTTTTTAAAATTTTCTTTTGAATTTTTTGTATGTGGGGTGGGTAGGGGTGGGATGGATGTTTATTGGTCCTGGGAATTTGTTTGATTTTACGTTTTTGTAATTTTTACTGTTTTTTGTTTGTATTGTTTTATTGTTGTTGTTTTTTTAAAGGTGGTATTTTGTTCTTAAGGGGAGGGGTCAGGGCTGCCAGGGAGTAGGTCCCAGCCAACAAAATGGCTGGGGCATGTTCCACGGGGGGGATGCACTGGGACAACCGATCTCAGTGATTACGGGTAGGAGGAGGAGTTACGCTAAGACCAGACCATGTCATTACAGAGGAGGCAGGTTTAGTCGTTGTCTGAGGACTATCCCTGCCTGGTCTGGTCCTGACCGGATGGATACTAGAATCAGCAAGGGATACCCACATGACCTGAAGGTGCTGCTGTGCAACGCCAGGTCAATGATTAATAAGACCACTGCCATCCATGACTTGATCATGGATGGAGGACTTGACCTGGCATGTGTAACAGAGACTTGGTTGGATGAAGCGGATGGGCCTGTCCTTGCCGCCGCATGTCCACCAGGTTTCTCTTACGCACAGCAACCCAGGTCATGTGGGCGGGGAGGGGGGGTTGCAGTGATTTTTAGGAAGTCATTAGTTTGCACCAGGCGTCCTATTGGGAAGACCCAGTTTTCCGAGTGCATGTTCTGGAAGTTGGGCAATAGGGGCAGTACAGGATTCCTTTTGGTGTACTGACCTCCCCACTGCACCAAGGATTCCCTGCCCGAGCTGCTTCAGGTTGTGGCGGATGTTCTCCTGGAGACACCTAGCTTGGTTGTCCTGGGGGACTTTAACATCCATGCCGACGCGACCTTACAAGGGGCTGCTCGGGACTTCGTGGAAAGCATGGCCTCCATGGGGCTGTCCCTGAATAAGTCTGGCCCAACACATAGCCACGGACATGCTTTGGACCTGGTGTTTACCAGGCAGCCCTGTTCAGTGAAGTTTTTAATATGTGACATTTTAGTTTATTTTTCATCTTTGTTGGAAGCCGCCCAGAGTGGCTGGGGAAACCCAGCCAGATGGGCGGGGTACAAATAATAAATTATTATTATTATTATTATTATTATTATTATTATTATTATTACTGGAAGTGTATGCATGCTGGGCTCCCATGGTGTGGGGCCCAAGTTGGTGCAGTGTGGGGCAAGTTAAAACCGTCAGGAGTGACACCTCAACTCCTTTCACACGTGCTGCATCAGGAATATTTGGGGTATCAAATGGCAGGACAGAATTCTAAACAAATACAAAAGTGACATAAAATTATCTCTTGGTTTTCTGAAATTTCATTTCCCCCCAGAAATCTTCTATATGTGTATCCACAACGGCTGAATTTTGCAAACCGCCTGGCTTCAGGCCGGAATATTACCATTAAGATACAGTTTATGTGTGGAGAAGACCCTGCCTGTGCAATGCCGGTAAGATTGTTTATTGTGCATTTCTAGCCAAAATAAAAATAGGCAGCATTTTAAATTCAAAAGTAGTCCATTAATTTCAGGGTAAGACTGAGCCAATTTATAACAACATATATTTACTAGGTGGCAAAACAGATCAGATAGTAGCCGAGCTAATAAAAGCTGAAATCAACTATGGTGAGATCTAAATGCAATAATAAATATTTTTTAAATGTTCATGTACTACCAATGTCAGGGAACTGCCATCGGAGCCAGAGGGAGAGGGAGAGGGAGGGCTCCAGAGGGATTCCGGAGGGAGAGAAGCAGCACATCTTCTGGGGAAGGAAATCAGCGTAACACCAGTGGAGAAGGGGGGCAGATGGGGGAATCGGCGAGGTGGCTCCAAGACTCCTCGCCGGGAACCAGTGGGGAGAGCACGGGTCCTCCGATGCCCACACCCTCCGCGCAGGGAAAGTAGGTGGAGACTAGGCGTCAAAGAGCTTCTTTGCTGGAAGAAGTTCAAGAAACGCCCACTAACGGATTCTGCCAGCGATTGAGACAGCCACGGGCGCGTGGCTGTCCAGACAGAAAGGGTTCATTCAGGCAACCAGCCAAGGGTGGCGTTGATTTACACACAAGCAACCCCTAGAACCATTACAACCAATTAAAGCGATTTTTGTTAACAAGTCAACTTTAGTTTTTATATTTTAAATTAGCGTTTACATGTCCTGAGCCTGATCCAAACCTGACCCTGTCTTCAAATGAATGCCTAATATTGATGCATTATGTTATAACCATATCTTTATGTCTTGGTCACTTTTTAATTAATGTTGTTTAATGTATTTATGTTTTGTCATGTAGGTCATTTTTGGGAAATCCTCAGGTCCAGAATTTGTTGCAGAAGTTTGCACACCTGTTACATATCATAACAAGTAAGGTTATCATTACCATCTATGGCATGGGTCGGCAAACTAAGGCCCGCAGGCCAGATCAGGCCCAATTGCCTTCTATTTATTTATTTTTTATTCAAAGTTATAACAAGACATATTATCCAAAAACATATCCTTATTCCCCCCCCCATTTTTCCTCCCTCCCCCTCCCCCCCAGAACCCCACCCCCACCCCACCTCTCGACTTCCCTCAGTTCCAGTCTTTGGTTTCTCTAATATTGCTATTTTCTGCATGTTACAAAGTTGTATAGATCCTCAAACTGTTTAGCTGATTATTATCAGTAAAAAAAATTGTGGATGTTTATTCAAAACCTGCCAAGGAGTCCAATTCACTTTGTTGCGTCTTCAGATACTTTGTGAAAGGTTCCCATTCATCCTTAAAGTCACAGTTATCCTTCTCCCATAGCTTATATGTCAATTTTGTTTTTGTTTTATTTTATAAGATATTTATTAAGGTTTTCAATTTTATAGAAACAAAGAGAAAAATGCAAAAACAAAAATAAAAAAGATATTAAAAACACATATCTTTCACAACTTATTTTCAATAACATATTTCACTGACCTCCTCATACCTCCCCTTCCTGTTTTCTAGTTCAAATTATTTGTTCAGCAAATACTTATCTCATAAGATTACCACTAAATAACACTTTATTTTTTATCCATCTTCTTGAAACTTAAACATTTACCTTAAAATAACCGTTTTTTCATAACCTTTTATACCATTACAGCTAGAAACCACTTAATTTCAATCCAACATCATTCAACATTCCTTAATATTGCAATATTTCTGTAAATAGTCCTTAAATTTCTTCCAATCTTCTTCTGCCGACTCTTCTCCCTGGTCGCGGATTCTGCCAGTCATTTCTGCCAATCCCATACAGTCAATCAACTTCATCTGCTATTCTTCCAGAGTATCTTGCATCTTCCAATACTTTGCAATAAGTATTCTTGCTGCTGTTGTAGCGTACATAAAAAAGTTCTATCTTTTTTTAACACCAACTGGCCGACCATGCCCAAGAGAAAGGCCTCTGGTTTCTTCTCAAAGGTATATTTAAGTACCTTTTTCAATTCATTATAAATCATTTCCCAGAAAGCCTTAATCTTAGGGCACGTCCACCAAAGGTGAAAACATGTACTTTCATTTTCTTTACATTTCCAACATTTATTATCGGGCAAATGGTAGATTTTTGCAAGCTTGACTGAGGTCATGTACCACCTATATATCATTTTCATAATATTTTCTCTTAAGGCATTACATGCCGTAAATTTCATTCCTGTGGTCCACAACTGTTCCCAGTCAGCAAACATGATGTTATGTCCAACATCTTGAGCCCATTTAATCATAGCAGATTTAACCGTCTCATCCTGAGTGTTCCATTTCAACAGCAAGTTATACATTTTTTACAAAATCTTAGTTTTAGGTTCTAACAATTCTGTTTCCAATTTAGATTTTTCCACCTGGAAGCCAATTTTCTTATCCAAATTATAGGCCTCCGTTATCTGAAAATAATGTAGCCAATCTTGCACCTTGTTTTTTAATTTCTCAAAACTCTGCAGTCTCAATCTATCTCCTTCTTGTTCCAAAATCTCCCCATATTTCGGCCATTTGGCCTCCATATTAAGCTTTTTCTGAGGCTTCGCTTCCATTGGCGACAGCCACCTTGGGGTTTTATTTTCCAGTAAATCCTTGTATCTAATCCAAACATTAAACAAAGCTCTCCTGACAATATGGTTTTTGAATGTTTTATGTGCTTTAACCTTGTCATACCACAAATATGCATGCCACCCAAAAATGTTATTAAAACCTTCTAAATCCAAAATGTCTGTGTTCTCAAGAAGCAGCCAGTCTTTCAGCCAGCAAAACGCTGCTGATTCATAATAAAGTTTAAAATCTGGCAGGGCAAATCCACCCCTTTCTTTTGCATCAGTTAATATCTTAAATTTTATCCTGGGCTTCTTGCCCTGCCAGACAAATTTAGAAATATCTTTCTGCCACTTCCTGAAACAATCCATCCTGTCCACAATTTGCAGTGTTTGAAACAAAAACAACATTCTAGGCAATACATTCATCTTTATAGCTGCAATTCGACCCAACAAGGAAAGCTTCAGATTTGACCAAAGCTTATATGTCAATTTTGCCAGTTCTGCATAGTCCATCAATTTTCCTTGCCATGATTCTTTGGGCCCAATTGCCTTCTAGATCCGGCCCGCGGATGGTCCGGGAATTGCCACGTGGATTGCCAGCACGCACGTACTTTCCCTCTCCCTCACATGGCAGCGTTTTACTCCTCAGGGATGGAGCAATCTTGTCCCACGCCGGGCAACGCTGTGAAGGGTGTGTGTGACACTGGCTGCCAGCTGCTGCTGCGCTTTCCTCCTCCTCCCTCAGTCTGCCCTTCCTTCCTTCTCTGTGCCCCTTTTCCGCACACTTTCTTCATTGCCACCTGCCTGGCTGCCTCCCTCCTTCATTCCTCCCATGGCGTTCAGGTGGGTTGTTGCAGTGGCTGTGGCTGTCGCTTGTGCGTTGGTGGGTGGCTCTGTCTTCTCTGCGATTCCTCTCAGGAAGCGGAAGCAGCAGCAGCAGGAGGTGGTGAGTAAAAGCTCCAGCGATGCCCCAGTAATAATAATAATAATAATAATAATAATAATAATAATAATAATAATTTATTTATACCCCGCCCATCTGGCTGGGCCTCCCCAGCCACTCTGGGCAGCTTCCATAAAAACCAAAAATACAGTAAAATATCACACGTTAAAAACTTCCCTGAACAGGGCTGCCATAAGATGTCTTCTGAATGTCAGGTAGTTGTTTATCGCTTTGACATCTGCTGGAAGGGCGTTCCACAGGGCGGGCGCCACTACCGAGAAGGCCCTCTGCCTGGTTCCCTGTAGCTTTGCTTCTCGCAATGAGGGAACCGCCAGAAGGCCCTCGGCGCTGGACCTCAGCGTCCGGGCAGAATGATGGGGGTGGAGACGCTCCTTCAGGTATACTGGACCGAGGCCGTTTAGGGCTTTAAAGGTCAGCACCAACACTTTGAATTGTGCTTGGAAACGTACTGGGAGCCAATGTAGGTCTTTCAAGACCGGTGTTATATGGTCTCGGCGGCCGCCCCCAGTCACCAGTCTAGCTGCCGCATTCTGGATTAGTTGTAGTTTCCGAGTCACCTTCAAAGGTAGCCCCACGTAGAGTGCATTGCAGTAGTCCAAGCGGGAGATAACCAGAGCATGCACCACTCTGGCGAGACAGTCTGCAGGCAGATAGGGTCTCAGCCTACGTACCAGATGGAGCTGGTAAACAGCTGCCCTGGACACAGATTTGACCTGTGCCTCCATGGACAGCTGTGAGTCCAAAATGACTCCCAGGCTGCGCACCTGGTCCTTCAGGGGCACAGTTACCCCATTCAGGACCAGGGAATCCTCCACACCTGCCCGCCTCCTGTCCCCCAAAAACAGTACTTCTGTCTTGTCAGGATTCAACCTCAATCTGTTAGCCGCCATCCATCCTCCAACCGCCTCCAGACACTCACACAGGACCTTCACTGCCCTCACTGGTTCTGATTTAAAAGAGAGGTAGAGCTGGGTATCATCCGCATACTGATGAACACCCAGCCCAAACCTCCTGATGATCTCTCCCAGCGGCTGCATGTAAATGTTGAAAAGCATGGGGGAGAGGACAGAACCCTGAGGCACCCCACAAGTGAGAGCCCAGGGGTCTGAACACTCATCCCCCACCACCACTTTCTGAACACGGCCCAGGAGGAAGGAGCGGAACCACTGTATGACAGTGCCTCCAGCTCCCAGCCCCTGAAGACGGTCCAGAAGGATGTTATGGTCGATGGTATCAAACGCCGCTGAGAGATCCAGCAGAACTAGGAAACAGCTCTCACCTTTGTCCCTAGCCCGCCGGAGATCATCAACCAGTGCGACCAAGGCAGTTTCAGTCCCATGATGAGGCCTGAATCCCGACTGGAAGGGATCCAAATGGTCCGCTTCTTCCAGGCGTGCCTGGAGTTGTTCGGCAACCGCTCGCTCAATCACCTTGCCCAAGAATGGAAGATTTGAGACTGGGCGATAGTTGGCCATCGTGGCCGCATCTAAAGATGGTTTTTTAAGAAGCGGTTTAATAACCGCCTCTTTCAGCGGGTCTGGGAAGGCTCCCTCACGGAGGGAAGCATTCACCACCCCACGAAGCCCATCGCTCAGTCCTTCCCGGCTAGCTTTTATAAGCCAGGATGGGCAAGGATCCAGGAGACAGGTGGTTGGTTTCACTCGTCCAAGCAGCCTGTCCACATCCTCGGAGGTAACAGATTGGAATTGATCCCACTCAACTTGACTAGACAGAACTCTAGCACTCTCCCGCCCCGGCCCTGCTCCCACGGTGGAGTCTACTTCTTCCCGAATCTGAGCGATTTTATCTGCAAAAAACTTTGCAAAATCATTGCAGGAGAACATGTGGCCCGTACTGGGCCCCGATGTTGCAGGTGGTTCCGCTAAATTGTGAACCACCTGAAAAAGTCTCCTGCTGCTGTTTTCTGCAGATGCAATAGAGGCGGTGAAGAAATTCTTCTTTGCCGTCGCTATCGCCACTTGGTAGGCTCGACGTTGAGCTCTAACCTGTGTCCGGTCAGATTTGGAATAAGTTATCCGCCACCGGCGCTCTAGCCGTCTCAACAATTGTTTCATTGCCCTCAGATCCGTGGAAAACCACGGGGCTGTCCGGGCTCCATGCAATCAGAGAGGGCGCTTCGGAGCCAAACAGTCAATAGCCCTGGTTAACTCCACATTCCAGCGGGCCACCAGGGAATCAGCTGAAAGGCCATCAACATGGGATAAAGCATCTCCTACCACTCTCTGGAAACCATTTGGATCCATTAAGTGGCGGGGGCGGACCATCCGAATTGGTCCCACCTCCCTGCAGAGGGGATGGGTCGCAGAGAAGTCCAGTTGCACCAGGAAGTGATCTGACCATGGCACTTCTTTCGTTTCGCTTTTACTTAGTGTCAGATCACCAACATCCATAGAGGTAAACACCAGGTCCAAGGCATGTCCGTGGCTATGGGTTGGGCCAGACTTATTCAGGGACAGCCCCATGGAGGCCATGCTTTCCACGAAGTCCCGAGCGGCCCCTTGTAAGGTCGTGTTGGCATGGATGTTAAAATCCCCTAGGACGACCAAGCTAGGTGTCTCCAGGAGAACATCCGCCACGACCTGAAGCAGCTCGGGCAGGGAATCCTTGGTGCAGCGGGGAGGTCGGTACACCAAAAGGAATCCTGTACTGCCCCTATTGCCCAACTTCCAGAACATGCACTCGGAAAACTGGGTCTTCCCAATAGGACGCCTGGTGCAAACTAATGACTTCCTAAAAATCACTGCAACCCCCCCTCCCCGCCCACATGACCTGGGTTGCTGTGCGTAAGAGAAACCTGGTGGACAAGCAGCGGCAAGGACAGGCCCATCTGCTTCATCCAACCAAGTCTCTGTTACACATGCCAGGTCAAGTCCTCCATCCATGATCAAGTCATGGATGGCAGTGGTCTTATGAATCATTGACCTGGCATTGCACAGCAGCACCTTCAGGTCATGTGGGTATCCCTTGCTGATTCTAGTATCCATCCGGTCAGGACCAGACCCGGAGGCAGGAATAGTCCTCAGACAACGACTAAACCTGCCCCCTCTGTAATGACATGGTCTAGTCTTAGCGTAACTCCTCCTCCTACCCGTGATCACTGAGATCGGTTGCCCCAGTGCATCCCCCCCTGTGGAACATGCCCCAGCCATTTTGTGGGCTGGTGCCCACTCCCCGGCAGCCCTGACCCCTCCCCCTAAGATCAAAATAAGACTTTAAACAAACAAACCAAACCAATAAAACAATACAAACAAAAAAATGTAAAAATTACAAAAACATCAGAATAAAAAATAATTCCCCAAGCCCAACCAAACATCCATCCCACCCCCCAAATACAAAAATCCAAAAGAAATTTTTTTAAAAAACACTTTAAAAACACTCTGTGCCCCTCCGGCAATAACAACTGTCCTAGTGAGGCCTGTCAGGCCCCGCCCTGGGCCAGATGGTAAGTGGCAAGAGCAGGGCCCTCAGGCACTCACTCAGGGGAGTCCTCCTGGGCAGTGGCAGCAAGCAGCACGCAGTCCTTATGAGGCTTCAGGCCCCGCCCCAGGCCAGATGGTAAGTGGCAGGAAGGAGCAGGGCCCTCAGGCACTCACTCAGGGGAGTCCTCCTGGGCAGCAGGCAGCAAGCAGCACGCAGTCCTTATGAGGCTTCAGGCCCCGCCCCAGGCCAGATGGTAAGTGGCAGGAAGGAGCAGGGCCCTCAGGCACTCACTCAGGGGAGTCCTCCTGGGCAGCGGCAGCAAGCAGCACGCCGTCCTTATGAGGCTTCAGGCCCCGCCCCAGGCCAGATGGTAAGTGGCAAGAGCAGGGCCCTCAAGCACTCACTCAGGGGAGTCCTCCTGGGCAGCAGGCAGCAAGCAGCAGGCAGTCCTTATGAGGCTTCAGGCCCCGCCCCAGGCCAGATGGTAAGTGGCAAGAGCAGGGCCCTCAGGCACTCACTCAGGGGAGTCCTCCAGTTGCCCTACCTCCATCCACGGCTCCTCCGCCGGGGCTGTTGCTTCTGTCTTCGCTGGCCAACTCAGCTTCCTACCCAGCCATGGCACCTGGCTGGCTGGAGAAGCCCAACTGCAGCTATTGGGACGACAACTGGAGCAGGTAAAGCAAAGCAGCTTCAGGCCTCTTTGTGGGCAGGTGAAATTTGTTCACTGCCACAGCTTAAGAGGCTCCAGAGATGGCTCCAGAGCACTGCTGCTGCTCCTGTGAGTGTTTGGGAAGACCGCTCCCTCCTCCAGCCAATTCCATCGGGCCTAGGGGGCGGGGCCTACACTCACTAATACCCTGAGCAGCTCTCTGCAGCAAGTGGCAAAAATGTTTCTAAAATTTTAAAAAGTGTTCTTAATCTGCTGCACCTCAAATGGTGGGTTTTTAAAAATATTATTTTATTTTATTATTTTCTTTTTGTTTGGGGAGGGACAAATGTTTAGTCGGGGTGGGGAGTAGTTTAATTTTAGCATAATTGGTTCTTGCTTTGTTTTTACTTTCACTATTTTGTTAAGTTATTGTATAGTTTGTATTTTGCTTTTTAAGGGGAAAGGCTCAGGGCTGCCTGGGCGTGGGCCTCAGCCAACAGAATAGCTGGGGCAGGTGCCAAGGGGGGATGTATTGGGGCACCCGATCTTAGTGATCACGCGCAAGAGGAGCCATTACGCCAGGACCAGTCCGTGTCATTACTGAAGAGGCAGGTTTAGTTGTTTTTTGAAGACTATCCCTGCCTCCAGGTCTGGTCCTGACCGGAAGGATACTGGAATCAGCAAGGGAAACCCACATGACCTGAATGTGGTGCTCTGCAATGCCATATCAATGATTCACTGCCATCCACGACCTGATTGTGGATGGAGGATTTGA
This sequence comes from Podarcis muralis, assembly GCF_964188315.1. Lineage (NCBI taxonomy): Eukaryota > Metazoa > Chordata > Lepidosauria > Squamata > Lacertidae > Podarcis > Podarcis muralis. The sequence continues at coordinate 809,140 of NC_135665.1, read as the reverse complement.
CCTCCATCCACAGAGACTTGGTTGGATTAAGCAGATGGGCCTGTCCTTGAAGCTGCTTGTCCACCAGGTTTCTCTTACGCATAGCAACCCAGGTCATGTGGGCAGGGTGGGATTTTTTGCAGTGATTTTTAGGAAGTCACTAGTTTACCCTGGGCATCCTATTGGGAAGACCCAGTTTTCTGAGTGCATGTTCTGGAAGTTGGGTAATAGGGGCAGTACAGGATTCCTTTTCGTGTACCAACCTCACTGCTGCACCAAGGATTCCCTGCCCGAGCTGCTTCAGGTCATGGCGGATGTGTTCCTGAAGACACCTAGTTTGGTTGTCCTGGGGGATTTTAACATCCATGCTGACACGAACTTACAAGGGGCCACTCGGGACTTCGTGGAAAGCATGGCCTCCATGGGGCTGTCCCTGAATAAGTTTGGCCCAACTCATAGCCGTGTACATGCCTTGGACCTGGTGTTCACTTCTACAGTTGTGGGTGATCTGACACTAAGTAAAAGCGAAACAAAAGAAGTGCCATGGTCAGGTCACTTCCTGGTGCAACTGGACTTCTCTGCGACCCATCCCCTCTGCAGGGAGGTGGGACCGATTTGGATGGTCCGCCCCGCCACTTAATGGATCCAGTTGGCTTCCAGGGAGTGGTAGGGCATGTTTTATCCCATGTTGATGGCCTCTCAGCTGATTCCCTGGTTGTCCTCTGGAATGCGGAGTTAACCAGGGCTATTGACTGTCTGGTTCCGAAGCACCCTCTCTGATTGCATGGAGCCTGGACAGCCCCATGGTTTTCCCCTGAGCCAAGCGCAATGAAACAATTGCTGACACAGCTAGAGTGCCGGTGGCGGATAACTCATTTTGAATCAGACCAGACACAGCCTAGAGCTCAATCTGGAGCCTACCAAGTGGCAATGGCGATGGCGAAGAGGACCTTCTTCACCACCTCTGTTGCATCTGCAGAAAACAACAACAGGAGACTCTTTCAGGTGGTTCACAATTTAGCGGAACCACCTTCGTCGCCGGAGCCTGGTACAGACCCCAAGATCTCCTGCAATGCTTTCGCAAAGTTTTTTGCAGATAAAGTCACTCAGATTCAGAAGGAGGTAGACTCCACTGTGGGAGCAGGGCCAGGGTGGGAGAGTGCTGGAGTCCTGTCTAGTCATGTTACATGGGATCAATTCCAATCTGTTACCTACGAAGAAGGGGACAGGCTGCTTAGATAAGTAAAACCGACCACCTGTCTCCTTGATCTTTGCCCATCCTGGCTAATAAAAGTGAGCGGGGAAGGGCTGGGCAATGGGTACTGTGGGGTGGTGAATGCTTCCCTCTGGGAGGGAGCCTTCCCAGACCCGCTGAAAGAGGCAGTCATTAAAACGCTTCTTTAAAAAAAAATCTTTACACCCAGCCAATATGGCCAACTATTGCCCAGTCTCAAATCTACCAATCTTGGGCAATGTCAGGTTTAGCGCTTCTCCCACACAAGACTCTGGCAGTTTAAGTAGCTGAGGTTTATTTCTCAATAACTGGCTTACAGCAGTCCCAGCTTCCACAACTCATCCTTCGCCATTGGAGTCAGTTGACTCGACTGGTTTCTGACCCCTCCCAGGCCAGATATACGCCACGTCCTTGCCCGCCTCTGCTCTAATTGCCTCCTACTTCTTGGTGTCTCAGATGCAGCTAATTCCTCCTCCTCTGGAGGTGGAGACTCAGGTGCAGCCAATTCCTCTTCCTCTGGAGATTCCTTGCTACTAGTAACCTAGTCTGCTTCCTCCCTCCACCCTCTTTGTTTGGGCTTGTGCAGGAAACAGTGGTGGAACTCTCTCTGCAATAATGGGGCATGCACATCCTCTGCCTTCTGCCAATAATTATCCTCAGGCCCATAACCTTTCCAGGCAACTAAGTATTGCAGCTTCCTCCTGCAGAGCTGAGAATCCAATATTGCTTCTATCTCATATATCTCCTCTCCCTCCACCATTACCTGTAGTGGAGGAGGTTGTCTAGGTTTCTGATATTGATGGGCTGGTGTGACCGGTGATAGGAGAGCCCTATGGAATATGGGGTGTATTTTCATAGAATTTGGTAGTTTGAGCTGGAACGATACAGGATTAATTTGTTCCACTACCTCAAACATCCCTACCCTTCGTGGTCCTAACTTCTTGCACCTCCCTTTCTGAGATAAGTCCTTGGTGTACAACCATACTTGATCTCCCACCTTGATCTCAGGCCCTGACCGTCTATGCTCGTCTACACTCCTCTTGTACACTGCCTTGGTGGTGTCTAGCTGCTCCCTCAATAATCCGTGTAAGGTCTGCATTTCTTCCACGAGGTGCTCCGCCGCCGGCACCGACAGGTTACTCCAAGGGTCTGGGAACACTCTTGGGTGTTGTCTGTAGGCTATAAATGGAGCTTGCTGGGTTGACGCGGCACAGCATTATTGTAGGCGAACTCTGCCAGTCCCAACTTGTCCACCCAGTCCTCCTGCTGATAATTAACATAACAGCAAAGGTACTGTTGCAGCGTTGCATTGGTTCTTTCCAACTCTCCATTGGTTTGAGGGTGTCTTGATGAGGTCAGGCACACTTCCATGTCCAACAGCTGTATCATCTTCTAAACCAGCGAAGTGAATTGTGTACCTCTGTCTGAAATAACCCTCAATGGCAACCCGTGCAACTTAAACACGTGGTCCACAACATCTGCGCCATTTTTGTGAATAAGTCCACCACCACCACCCATATCACGGTCTGTTTCCTTGACTCTGGCAGATCTGTGATGAAATCCATTGCGACTGTCTCCCAAGGTCCTTGTGGGGTGGGAAGCAGCTGTAGCAATCCCTCAGCGTTTTTGCCCGCTGGTAGGTCTCTCACACTCTCACATACTCTTTTGTCTCTTCTCGCACTTTTGGCCACCAGAATCGCCTCGTGAGCTGATACAGTGCCTTGTAGTATCCAAAATGACCTGCTGTAGGGTTATCATGACACTTGTAGCACGCGAGCCCGAAGTTCTTCCGCCGAAACAGAGTGCCTCCCTCTTGAACAGTAAACCGTCTTTCTCACTGAAGCCTTCAACACTGTCCCCATTTCCTCACATTGCTTCTAGTTTATCTCGTACGAACTCATCCGCTACCGTCTGCCTCTTAAACTTTGCGAGGTCCACTACCCATGCCGCTGCCAGTTGCAGTTGGTCTGGTTTCAACATATATTTCAACCCGGTGTCTGGTTCTCCCTCCAAGTAGTCAGGCTTTTGGAACGGAGCATCTGCTCTCTGATTTTGGTGTCCTGGTACATATCTTATCCGGAAGTTGAATTGGGCAAAAAACTCTGCCCATTGGCTCTGTCTCTGATTCAGGTGCCTCTCAGTTCTCGAGTACTCCAAGTTCTTGTGGTCGGTGTGCACCTCTACTGGGTGTTGGGCTGCTTTGAGCAGATGCCTCCACACACCCAGAGCTTCCTTTATGGCAAGCAATTCTCTTTCCCAAATGGTATAATTCAACTTCCAATAATGAAACGCACACAGTCTCAGATCTCCATTCCTGTCCTGCCACAGTTCTTTAGTTGGAGTGTCTTCATTCTTCCATCCTTGTGCTATTAAAACTCTTGCCGCCGTTGTCACATACATGAAAATATTTTTCAATTTCCTTGGCAGGTCTTTTCCTACAATCCCTAACAAAAATGCTTCAGGTTTTTTTTTAGAAATGTTAAATGGAACATTTTCTTCAACTCATTATATATCATTTCCCAATTTTCAAATTTTTTTGCTACAATCCCACCACATATGGTAAAAAGTCCTCCTCTGGTGTTCTCTCAGTCCCAGCTGCAAGGACGATTGCACAAGCTCTTCCAAGGATTCAAGAGGCCCTATTCTCGATAACTCATCCAAAATTGATTCACTCAAGCCTGCCTGGTACAGTGCAGCCACAGGTTTACTGTCTAGCTGCCAGCCCAGTTTTTGAACTAACAAGCTGAATGAAGTACAATAGGCAGAGACAGAATTCTTGCCCTGGCGTAGATTCAGCAGCTGCTGCTCTGCCGCTGCATTCTTAAACATACAATTCTTTATTATTATTATTATTAAATTTTTTAACAGATTTTTCTTTTACAAATTATTCAAACATTTCCATATTTACCATTTCACAAATTACAAATTTTTGACTTCCACCGGTTCCTCCCACAATCCTCATATTTATATGTTTGTTACACATTTTCTTTATAATATATTGCCAGTTAATAAAATCCTCTCTTCTTATTTCTTTTACAATACCCTTTATCATCACAAAGCCTCTTTAAACCCAACTAGCGTTGTCTGTTCATCACAGATATTTTCCAGATAAATCGTAAACTTTTTCCAGTCCTCGGTGAACTTGTGGTCTTTCTTATATCTGATTTTCCCAGTCATTTTATCTAACTCTGCAAAATCCATAAGTTTCATTCTCCACTCTTCCACTGTCGGTAGTTCTTCTTGTTTCCACTTTTGGGCCATTAAAATTCTTGCCGCAGTCACTGCATATTGGAAAAGTTTAAAGTCACTTCTATTAATTTCTCTTCCTGTAATTCCTAACAGAAAAGCTTCTGGTTTCTTTACAAATGTGTATTTAAACATCTTTTTCAACTCATTGTAAATCATTTCCCAAAAGCCCTTCACCTTCTTGCATTCCCACCACATATGAAAGAAAGACCCTTCCTTTTCTTTACATTTCCAACACTTATCACATGTTTTAAACATTTTTGCAAGCTTAACCGGGGTGATATACCATCTATATACCATTTTCATTATGTTTTCCTTTATCGTCATACATGCAGTAAATTTCATATTTTCATTCCATACTTTTTCCCAGTCTGCTAATTGTATATTATGACCAAAATCTCTGGCCCAATGTATCATGACCGATTTAATCTCTTCATCCTTTGTAAACCATTCCAGTAACATTTTATACATTTTGGACAATATTTTATAATCATTATTTATTATCTCTATTTGAAATCTGGACTCTCTTTCGATGTATCCCCTTTCTTTAGAATCTTTTTTAAACATTTCATTTATTTGAAGATAATGCAACCAATCATGTACATGATCCTTAACTTGTTCGTATGGCTTCATTTTCCATTTCCCTTCTTCCTTAATAACTATGTCTCCATAAGTGATCCAGTGCCGTCTCATATTTATTTTCTTTACACTCATCATCTCCAGTGGAGACAACCAATGTGGTACTTTAGGTTCCAGAATGTTTTGGTACCTCTCCCATACTTCTATTAAAGAACCCCTAAAAATATGATTTTCAAAACTTTTGTGGGCTTTCTTCTTTCCCAACCATAAATAGGCGTGCCAACCAATTCTATTATCATGACCTTCAAGGTCTAGCAACTTATTATTTTTTAATGTTATCCACTCCTTTAACCAACAGAGACAAGATGCTTCATAATATAGTTTCAGATCTGGCAGGGCAAAGCCACCTCTTTCCTTCACATCAGTTAACAACTTAAATTGTATTCTTGGCTTTTTGCCCTGCCACATATATCTTGATATCACTTTTTGCCATTCTCTGAAGATCTTTGTCCCTTTGATTATTGGAATCATTTGGAATAAGAATACCATCTTTGGAAGCACACTCATCTTGATCGTTGAGATTCTGCCCCAAAAGGATAATTTCATCCTACCCCAAACATCGAGGTCTTTCTTAATGCCATTCCAGATCATTACATAATTATTTTGATATAAATCAATATTCTTTGGGGTTAACCATATTCCTAAGTATTTTACCTTCTTTGCCATCTCCATCTCTGTTTCTATTTGCATTTCTTCCATTAGAGTCTGGTCTACATTCTTACCCATTAACTTGGTTTTTCTTTTATTTAAGATAAACCCGGCCACCCTACCAAATTGGTCAATTTCCTTTAACACCTCTTTCAAACTGTTTGCCGGGTCTTCTATCGTAATTACTAGATCATCGGCAAAGGCTTTTACTTTGTATTCGTTTCGACCTATTGTGACCCCCTTTATTTGTTCATTTCCTCTAATTGAGCTTAGAAGGACCTCCAGGACCGTTATAAACAGCAAAGGTGAGAGAGGACATCCCTGTCTTGTACCTTTCTTTATCTTTACTTCTTCTGTTATTACATTATTTACAATCAATTTTGCACTTTGCTCTGAATAGATTGCCTTTATCCCATTGAAAAAGTCCTCTCCAACTTCCATCATTTCCAAATTTTTCAACATAAATTCCCATGATATATTGTCGAACGCTTTCTCTGCATCTATAAACATTAAAATGGCTTGTTTCTCATTCCTGGCAGTCAGATATTCCAAAATATTTATTATGTTCCTCACATTATCTTTCATCTGTCTGCCAGGAAGGAAACCCGCCTGATCTTCATGGATAAATTCCTGCAGTATCTTTTTTAATCTTCTTGCCAAAATTCCCGAGAAGATCTTGTAATCTGTGTTCAACAAACACAGTGTTTGTCTATAATTCTGTGTTCTGTCTATAATTCTTCACTTGTGTAAGATCCGCGTCTTGTTTTGGTATAAGTGTGATAAAGGCTTCTTTCCAAGTTCCTGGTATGTCCTGCTGTTTCATAATGTTATTCATAAATTCTTTAAGTGGTACCGTCAGAGAGTCTCTCATTTCTTTATAATAAGTCGCTGTAAACCCATCCGGTCCTGGTGCCTTCCCTTTTTTCATTTCTTTTATAACTTGTATTATTTCCTCTTTCTCAATCGGGGCACTCAGTCTGTCTTTCTTTTCTGTCGGGATCCTTTGCACCTTTTTTTCTTGTAAATATTTTTCTATTTTCTTCATATTATTTTTCTCTCGTTTTGCATATAAATGTTTGTAAAAGTCCAAGAATCCTTTTCTGATACCTTTTGGATTCTCTATCTCCTCTCCGTCCACAATGATTTTGTTGATTGTACTTTGTTCCTTTCTTTTCTTGATTTGCCATGCCAGCAATTTACCAGGTTTGTTTGCAAATTCAAAATTCCTTTGTCTTAATTTTTTGATGTTCCATTCCACTTCCTTGTTGATAATCATAGCGAATTGCGTCTGCAGGGCTTTGATAGTTTGTTTTATTTTAACGTTGTTCGGTTTTTTAATTAACTTTTGCTCATTGTCCATTATTTGTTTCAGGATTTCCTTCTTTCCTTTCTCTTTGTTCTTGTTTTTAATTGCATTCTGTTGAATAAAAAATCCCCTCATTACGGCCTTGCTTGCATCCCAAACTGTACTCATCTTTGTACCTTTATTCATATTGTCCGAAAAATACTCCAACAGTTTTTTCCGTGCTTCTTGTATAATTTTTTCATCTTCCAAAAGGTACAATTCATCATCTGCAGAAACTCGCTCAGATTTGATAGGGCATGGTGCTTACTAGCCATAAGTGGCATTGCCTTCAGGCTGGCTGATTACATAGGCAATTTTTGGTCCTGTGTGAGTGCCTGGAGGCAGTTAAAGGATGGATCGCGGCTAACAGATTGAGGTTGAATCCTGACAAGACAGAAGTACTATTTGGGGGGCGGGGGGGGGCAGGTCCTGAATGGGGTAATTGCACCACTGAAGAACCAGGTCACCGCCTGTTAGTCATTTTGGGCTCACTGCTGTCCATGGAGGGGCAGGTCAATTCTGTGTCCAGGGCAGCTGTCTACCAGCTCCTTCTGGTACGCAGGCTGAGACCCTACCTGCCCGTGGACTGTCTTGCCAGAGTGGTGCATGCTCTAGTTATCTCCCACTTGAACTACTGCAATATACTCTACGTGGGGCTACCTTTGGGGGGGGGCTACGTGGGGTGACCCAGAAACTGCAATTAATCCAGAATGCAGCAGCTAGACTGGTGACTGGGAGTGGCTGCCGAGACCATATAACACTGGTCCTGAAAGACCTACATTGGCTCCCCATACGTTTCCAAGCACAATTCAAAGTGTTGGTGCTGACCTTTAAAGCCCTAAACAGCCTCAGCCCAGTATACCTAAAGGAGCGTCTCCACCCCCATCGTTCAGCCCAGACACTGAGATCCAGCTCCGAGGGGCTTCTGGCGGTTCCCTCATTGTGAGAAGTGAGGTTACAGGGAACCAGACAGAGGGCCTTCTCGGTAGTGGCCCCCACTCTGTGGAACGCCCTCCCATCAGAGGTCAAGGAAATAAGCAGCTATCCGATTTTTAAAAGACATCTGAAGGCAGCCCTGTTTAGGGAAGTTTTAAATATTTAATGCTGTATTGTTTTTAACTCTCGATTGGGAGCCGCCCGGAGTGACTGGGGAAACTCAGCCAGATGTGCGGTGTATAAATATTATTATTATTATTATTATTATTATTATTATTATTATTATTATTATTAAAAAATATGGTCCAGCCCCCCACAAGGTCTGAGGGACAGTAGACCGGCCCCCTGCTGCAAAAGTTTGCTGACCCATCTATGGCCTCATATATGAGAAAAAATCTATAGCCAGGGAGGCTCACCTGGTTCCTTTGTTACATATCTTTAAGCACCAGGCAAAAACATTCCTCAACTCTCAGGCCTTTAGCTAATTAAACAATCTGTGGCTTTTTTAAACATATTGTTTTGTTAGTTACTAGGTTATGTATTTTTGCGTTTTTATATTGTAAACTACCCTGTGATCCTCAGATGAAAGGCGGTATAGAAATTTAAATGAATGAATGAATGAATGATTATTATTGGGTTGGGTTTTAAAAAAACAGGCCAATTTATGGAAGAAAATCAGTGATTAAGATGGCTGCATCAGTTGCTCTTAAATATTAGATTAAATATTAGATGGCAAAGGGAAGAAAATAATCAGTCGGGAATAGTCAATCTTAAGCCCTCAGTCAGTGGCAAACCAAGGTCAGGTGGTACCTGGTACGGAAAATTTCTTGTCCCGTCCCCCCACACACATTGGGGGGGGGGGGGAAATGCCTGCAGAAATGCTGCGCCCTGCCTGGTAGGAGGGGGAGGGGCAGATGCCCCCCCATTAGGAACTGGATCCTAGCCTGCACCCTGTTTTGGCAAATGGGGGTGCAGGCTGGGACTTGGGCTGTGCCAGGGGGTGGAGCAGGCAGAGCCGATGGAGGTAGCATGTATTTTGTTAAAAATATTGATTTATAACTAACTCTTCAGGTTTTATGGAAGCGACTATCATTTGTTGTTATTTTTATCATAAGCTCAGCCAAATATAATATGTTTAAGTTGAAGAATGACAATGGGAGAGTGTGGTAGATCACTACCAGTTTTTGATATTGGAAAGTGGATCAAACCTTGATGGAAGTTGGACATGCCTGGTCTAGGACACCAGGTGCTATTAAACAAGCAATACCAGTCTTGATGGACCACTGATTCACCCTGAGGCTATGAATCAGTAGAGGCAGGAATCTTCAAGGCAACATTTTTAGCATGGGAGCATTCTCTTCATTTTTCTCCTAGTATCAGACTCTTTATCAGGAAGGGTCACCTGGGTAGAGCAAGGCTTGCTGCTTCTTTTTGCTGCTTTAGTCAGAAAGTTTTGCCCAACTGTTGCACTGCCAGAAGGCTGTGCTCTTTTGCCAACATGAGAGGCTGGACAGCCATCACTTGGGAATTGCTGGATGGAACATCTTCGTGATGGATATTGAGTAGTTTGGTGGGACTGGTTGTGTTGGTGAACAAGGTGTATGAATTACCATCTTCCTGAACAGCAATATTTCTGCAAAAGGAGTGGTGAAATTGATGTAATAAAGTTGTTCTTCTGATCCACCAAAGATTTTTTGAAAAAAATAGTGGCACTGAAATATGAAATCCTCAGAGGTGGCTGATGAAGGTACAGTGTTGCCAATGGCTGCATAGTGCTTAAAAAGCCAGGAGAAGACTGTAGGTTCACAGGCTCCTCTCCACCTCCTCTGTCAAGTTGGAATTCTGCTACTTGGCTTTAACACTGCTACGTATATTTGTTTTGTTTTATATTTTCAAATGTAGATCTCCTGATTTCTATGAAGAAGTGAAAATTAAGCTGCCAGCTAAACTCACAGAAAAACATCACCTGCTATTCACATTTTACCACATCAGTTGTCAGCCAAAGCAAGGAGCCTGTGTAGAAACTCTCCTGGGATATTCAGTAGGTCAATTTTGGTTCATGTTGGCAAGTTCTTAAGGAAATAGACATTTTCCACAAAGCTCAACGTTCCACTGTAACAATTTCCCCCTGCAAAACTTGCAAAAGATTTTTTCAACCAAAGGCAAAATTATTTGAATTTCTTATGCGTGGATGCAAGATTTCAAAGGAGCATGAGTGAAATATAATCCACCACACTATCATGTTTGTAATGTGTACGGCAAAAGTGCACTAGAAACATAGTTGCAATACACTTGTATATATGTGCAAGGCATATGTAGCATAGTTCAAATGACAAGAAAATGAGACACGCATAGGTCACAGACATGTGTGCCAGTGTCTGTTGCATCTGTTGCATATATGATAGTGCATGGACTGGGTACATGTCTTAGATCCCACATATAACTCATGGTTTACATGTATATCACACCTGTCATATAGGCATGTGGCATGTCATCTGTCATCCCAACTAGGAATGACTCCGTCCAGGAGCAGCTGCAGCTCTGGTGTATAAATGTATAGCCTACCAAGAAGAGTAATCTGCCTTCATTTGGTTGGACTCTTAAAAAGCTATTCATAATTTTTGGTTCAGAACTAATCACTTTTACAGAACAAAAGATGGTGGCAGTGATCCAGATAACGTCTACAAAGTAGCTATCAAAGAAATTAGACTGTAAAAGTCTTTACATTATCCACTATAGGAAGGAATACAATCTCAGTTGGTATTTAAATATTTTACTCAAGAATATAATTAAGCCAGATCAGTATCCAGCATCACATGAAGTAATGATATAACACTGTTTTTCCATTCATTTCTTCAGTGGCTGCCAATTCTGTTAAATGATCGTCTCCAGACAGGCCATTATTGCCTCCCTGTTGCCTTGGATAGACTGCCTGCCAACTATTCCATGCACTCAGCAGAGGTAATGGGAAAAACTACAGAAAGAAACAGTCTCCCCTTTTAAACAGACACGATCGACTTTATTTTCAGTATAATGCAGAGGTGGGCCACTTTCCCTCAAGAGGGGACCGAGAGACAAAAGTGTTCTGCATTATCTAACCTGGAATAAAGATTGTCCAAGTCAATTGATTGACTTTCCCCCAAGTCAAGCATCCAGGATAAAAGACGGGGGTGGCAGGCACGCCGAGTTCCACCCAATATTGGGGGGGGGGGGGGCTGGCACGCATGCATGATGTCACATGGTGGGAGGAAGCCCAACGGGGCCTAGTTGCAGCTGCAACCTGACGGGGCCTGCCAGGCTGCGGAATATTAGGGGGCCCAGCCTCCTCTGGCATGCTGGGGGGGGGGGGCATTTATTTTTTATCAAATAAAATGCCACTCCTTCCAATTGTTCTGAAACTTATTAAAAGGAAGAAGAAAACACTTTGGGGAAAATAAGGAGGGAAACAAATAGGAAGGAAAGAACTCTGATAAGATGGAAGACTGAGGAAGCTTCCTAGGCCCTTTTAAAATGTGGGGGGTTTTTAGGGGGGTGTTTTTGTTTTTGATTATGTATTTTGTGATTTTGTATTTTGATTTTGTTCTGTGAACCGCACTGAGACCTCTGGGTATAGGGCAGTATATAAATTCTAACAACAACAACAAGGTGTAAGGGGCTGCATAAAATGAAGTCCAGGCCACAAGTTGCCTAAAGGTAAAGGTAAAGGGACCCCTAACCATTAGGTCCAGTTGTGGCTGACTCTGGGGTTGCAGCGCTCATCTCACTTTATTGGCCGAGGGAGCCGGCATCCAGCTTCCAGGTCATGTGGCCAGCATGACTAAGCCGCTTCTGGCAAACCAGAGCAGTGCAAGGAAACTCTGTTTACCTTCCTGCTGGAGCGGTACCTATTTATCTCCGTGCACTTGGACATGCTTTTGAATTGCTAGGTTGGCAGGAGCAGGGACTGAGCAACTTGAGCTCACCCCGTCACAGGGATTCAAACCGCTGACCTTCTGATCAGCAAGTCCTAGGCTCAGTGGTTTAACCCAAAGCACCACCCATGTCCCACTACAAGTTGCCAACCTGCATTCTAATATTTGCCTTACTTAAATAGAGTATCATATATAAATGCAAGGGGTGTATACACTAGGGGTGGAATTCGACATTGCACTAAGATGAATTTATCAGCTTGCAAGGCAGAATAATCCTCTTCTGCCATGTGCTGTTCTTGAGGTTCTCTTGGCACCACCAGAGCCACACAGGGTGGAAGAAAGGTTGGAAAATCCCTTGCATAGGAATCCCATTGAAGGGGTTCATTAGGTGGATCCTGCCCTATGTATGTTAAATCTCAGCAAAGTCTCTGGAAGTAATATGGGGAAAGGCATAATCTAGTTCTCCAGCATGAAACAAAACAGGGTCTTAATTGCCGGCCATTTAAAAAAGACATGTATCTGAACTTTGTTATTTTCATAATGGGACTTATGACTTGGTCCTACAGCTCAGTCAGATTCATGTTAAAAATTATGTTATGGAATTATTTGGTTTGTTCCTCTAGGTTAGCAAGCAAATATCAGGCTCTAATATTCAGAGGAATGTTGCAGCTTATGTTCCTTTGGGACATTGTTTGTGGGAGAACTTTCTAGGAATACAAGGTGTAATGGATATAGATTTCAATTCCACCACTGCAACTTGTTTCTATGAAACACGGGAGAAGTAGTCCAGACACTGCTTTATTTTGTTTTAAAACTTCATCTGCCCCCACCTTTGTGCTTACACAATCATATGTAATCATGTATAGACTAGGAGATCATGATTATTTCCAGCAACTTGCTCATGAGCACTTTCTTAGCTAATGTCTTGGTCAGTTTCAACAATGAGCATTGGTAAAAACTTAACCCAGATGAATTAATCACATACTGTAAAGCCATATAAAATGCCGTGCCATAATCTCAGCAACCTGATAGGCTGAGAATGACCTGCACTGGATTGCAAATGTTAATGGTGGGTGTAAACATTAAGTGTTAATTGCAAAAAAGGCCAAAAACTTAGTAGAATTGTATTGGCATCTTGAATACATTGTGTGTATGTGTGTGTGGTTTGATCAACAAGTTGTTTTATCTTCAATACAGAAAGTTCCTCCACAATCTCCTCCAGTTAAATGGGTTGAAGGACACAAGGGAGTGTTTAATATTGAAGTGCAAGGTATATCATCAGTTCACACACAGGTGAGGATTTAATTTTTGCCTGGAGACTGGCAACTGAAATCCCAAGCATCAGAGAAGCTATTTCAAGTTCATAGCTTGGATAAAATGACTTGCTTAAAAAAATTCTGGCATTAGAAAAAAAATTTGTTGGAATACCTGAAGCCTGAGTTACAGTTGTCACCAGCTTCCTATTCAAGGAAACCCAACTTAAAATATAATGCAACTTGCTTATTTGTGTAGTTCCATGAGACTTTTTTTAGGTGCTGAGCAAGACTGGTTTGTAGTCCTGTTGTGTTCCAAATGAAGTTCTCAAAGAAGCCCCCTAGATGAAAATGGCGTCACAACTTCCAATTGAAATCATGTGCATTGCCCTTACAAGTATCCATGAAAAGAACCAGGGAGAAGGTGTCAACTTCCAGTAAACTTGGAACCTGTTCATATACCAGTATTAGCGGAAGGGGTGCTTCATAAGCCTTTCCCATTAGACCATTTTAGGCATAAACCCCAACACACGCAAACCAGTTCTTCTGCTACTTGGGGTGTGTGTGTGTGTGTGTGTGTAATGGAATATGGGTGCCCATTAAGTTCAGCAAAGTTTATTCATGTGTATCTTAGAATAGGTTTGCAGTTCAAATGGGGAAATAAAACCTGTTCCAGGATAAAAGGAATGATGTAGTAGTCTCCAAATGTAATCTTAGTTTCATTGCTTTGTTGGCTTTTTCACTTTAAACTACAGTGGTACCTCGGGTTAAGAACTTAATTTGTTCTGGAGGTCCGTTCTTAACCTGAAACTGTTCTTAACCTTTAGCTAATGGGGCCTCCTGCTGCCATCATGCCACCAGAGCATAATTTCTGTTCTCATCCTGAAGCAAAATTCTTAACCCGAGGTACTATTTTGGGGTTAGCGGAGTCTGTAACCTGAAGTGTCCGTAACCTGAAGCGTCTGTAACCCGAGGTACCACTATAAAGCAGTTAAGATTACAATCCTGAAAAAATCCTCGTGTATGACGCGTCTAGTCTTGTATTTCAAAGCAGTTTTGAATTTTAGAGAAATATCAGAAATGATTAAACATTGATCCTTTATGATTTCTTACCTTTTTCCATTTTCTGTTTGGATTAATATTTAGTAGTGGAAGTTAAGTTACGTAATAGATTCCCCACATCGTATACATCTTTCTGGCTTATATTTATAGGACAATCACCTGGAGAAATTCTTCATCCTGTGCCATGCACTAGAAAGCCAAGCTGCATTCCCCATTCGAGTGCTGAATGAGAAGATCACAGAAACCACTCTTGAACATGAACTAAAACTCAGCATTATCTGCTTGCACTCCTCCCGCCTGGAGCCCCTTGTGTTGTTTTTACACTTGGTTTTGGATAAACTCTTCCAGTTGGCTGTCCAGCCCATGGTTATAGCTGGCCAGACAGGTACTTATCATTGTAGTTTCACAAAATGATGCTGTTGATGGCCAAACCCCATCATACTTTCTGCAGCGTTTTGTTTTGGTTTAACAAAAAAATGCTATTTGCTACATCAAGCAAGATTTAAATAAGAAGAAAGGTGTTTTGAGGAATGTCTGTGATAAAGTGGACTTGGATCCTTTTATACCTTTTCTTTGATGTATCAGAAACTAAGTATTTTCTTTTTGTCTCCAGCCAACTTCTCCCAGTTTGCTTTTGAATCTGCAGCTGCGATAGTGAACAGCCTCCACAACAGCAAAGACTTGAGCAAGGACCTGCATGGCAGAAACTGTCTCCTAGCATCTTATGTCTACTATGTCTTCCGCCTTCCTGAAGTACAGAGAGATGCTATCAGGCTAGGTATTGCTTTTGGGCTTCTAGTAAAAATAAACTGCTTATGAACTGAACCTTCTGGTTGTGGGCAGCAAGTAAGAAGGTCCTGACATCCTCTTTGCTCATTTATAGCTCAGTCCGGTGAACATGTGCTCAGAAATAAATTGCAGTGAGTGCAGCTGGTTTTAACTCCAATTAAGGGTGCACAAGGTAACAGCTTCACTGAGGATAAGCCAGATAAGGAGATGTATGTGACATAGTAAATGCTATGTATGTTGAGTGATGCAATGTCTGAAATTGCATCATCACTAAAAGGTAAAGGTAAAGGACCTCTGGACAGTTAAGTCCAGTCAAAAGCGACTATGGGGTGTGGCACTCATCTCGCTTTCAGGCCAAGGGAGCCGGCGTTTGTCCACAGACAAATCACCCCAGAACTCACCCTGTTGCGTGGATTTGAATCTTGCTAACCTTTTATCGGTAAGCCCAAGAGGCTCAGTGGTTTAGACCACAGCGCCACCCACGTCCCTAATGCACCATCATCACTATCAGGTGGATGTCTAATCTTTCGCCAAGGGGCAATGACATACTCCACAGGCTTCCATGACTTAAGGATTGAACCTAATACATAGATTATAAGCACAGAAGAATGACATAAAAGTATATGTACATCTGCAGTGGCCTTCCAATCCTCCCCCTCCCATGTGTGGGAGACAGAAGAGGCTGCCTAGAGAGCCAGGGTATCAGATGAGGTGCTGGATAGCACATGGATGAGCATCACCACTTGAGTTAGGAGCAAAGGCTGAAAGGACATGGGCTACAATAATGTTTTACTCCTGGCAGGTGCAACAGGCAGCACTAACCTGGCTGAATCTCGTTATTACACTTATGGCCGTACCACAGCTTTCTCCGTGGGCTCTCGACTCTTGCAAAGCCGGGCAACAAGCTGCAGTAATCCAGACATTGCTGGGACACAGGCTTCTACTGATGAAGAAGTCAGAAACATCATGTCTTCCAAGGTAAGGTGCAAGAAAGCTGAAATTCAGGATGGGTTTCATTTTTGGTGCTTATTGTTGCTGCACCCAGTAGCAAATGTGTCTGGCTGTAGTATATTGGAGCAAGTAGAGTCGCTTCATGGACTAAGCATATTATAGCAGTTGTTTAACAGTTATAGCGAGCATTATATTGCTTAAGTTTACACTTATTGGATCACCAAATGGCTAGAGCCATTTACTGATCTCATTTGAGGCTTTGAGGCAGGTAATGCAAAGGATGCCAGTGCTTTTTACAGTGACGATCATTGCTTTGCATTGCAGAATATAGGAAATCACAGAATACAAACAAAAAAGGAATAAAATCCCAAATGCACCTCAAAAGTTCCAAATAACTTCATAATAAAATAGGGCAAAAAATACAAAATCTGCACTAACTTTCATTTAATGCCCTTCTGGTACCTTCAGCATTGTTTAGGATCAATGGGCAATAAATACCTATGTTAGAGAGTTGAATATTAAAAGCAGATAACTTCAACTATTTCCACGATAAAACTTACTTTATTCCAGAGGTGTGTCGTGTCTACATAACAAATGAATCTGACCCTAAAGTCTATGCAAGAAAGGCTCACTCAGTGCTGGATGGGATTGAGAGCCAGCATGAAAACTGGGAATACAGTCCTAAACTGAAACATATGAGGCCAGTTGTGTATTTGCATTGTTTAATTTACTGAGTATATAACAACACTTGCACACTCCGCCATGGGTAATGGTGTTCATGTTCTCTTTCTTTTTAAATATTTGTATTTTATTCAGTTTTCATAAAACATACAACACATAAACAACCATAACCAACTGAAGTACTATTGGATACAACATTGTGATATATAATATCCGGTTGATTTAATTCTGTGTGTCCCTCCAGAGAAATCCATGAGTCGAAGGTGGCTCTGTTGGGGGATCTGCTGTATTAACATTAGAAATGAAACAAAGTACTCCATTCCAAAATTGTCAGCATGTCCTCTTGCCTCCTTTATTTGGCCACTTAATTTCTCTGCCAGAACAATTTGTCAGAAATCTAGTATACCATATGCCACCTGTGTAGGGTTAAACCAGGTTTATTCTTCCAGTGTAAGCAAAGTTGCCAAGCAGTCACCATTAAAAAGTCAGCATGTCTTTATTTGGTAAGACTGTGTATGCTCAGGCATTCATTCATTTCGTTTTATATATGGCTTCTGGTGCTTTTATCCAGGTTGCAGATCGCAGCTTTAACCGGATGTCTTGCTATAGTGAGCCCACCAGTGATATGTCAAGCCCCTGTGGAAGCCCTCGACCGTCCAATAAAAAGGTACTCTGCCACATAATGCAACACCAGTCACTGATTAGGTCTGCAAGCACACCAGTTTTGGCAATAAATATTCCTGTGAAGAAAAAGGAAGGTGTGGAGGATGAACCCTTTGCAAGGAGGGTTGTATCGGGCAGACAGATGAACCATTCCGCAGAGATTCAGGTGATCAGTAACTGAACACCTAAGCCAATCATCTTTGGATAAATTAATTTAAGGGTACATTTGGACCAGAATAGTAGCATATGAAATTGAAAAAATAAATAAAACCAATGTGTTTATAAAATTACTCTTAAACAAGTGATCTCTACACTGTAACAGAGTGGTTTTTTATTTAAAAAAACCAAAAACCTTTCTTGGAAATATACTCAGTCACCTTTCTCCAGTGCAGCAGAAAAAGAGTGGAAGGCAAATGATAAAAGGACTGAAGTTATCAGCAGATCACCCTGGGGGGCTGCGGGGAGAGCGGCTACGAATGGCAGGAAGCCCAGTGTTCAAGGGAGGCAACGTATGGCCAGGCAAATCAAAAGAATGAGCCCATTTTGGTGTCCAAGCCTAAATGCCCAAGTGCATTCAGCCAGCCAGAATGTTCAGCCACATTTGAAATATCTTATTCAAAAAATGATGCCTGCATTGATTTCAGTATTGCTTTAAATAATGCTAGTGGCTCCCATATTGTTTTCATGTGACATTCTCCTTGTGCATATATATATTTATGGAATTAAAGATTTAGAATGGTATCTGGATTCCATTGAATTTGTAGGCCAGCCTGGCTGCACATTAGCCATTTTACCTTCACAAGGTCTCTGGCAGATTGAGCAATATGTACCTAATATTAATTGTAATACCTCCAAATTATTTTGGCCTTCAATAAATGAACTTTATATTTAATATATTTATATCTATGCATTTTGTTTTGTTGGCATTGTTAATTCATTTTACCCGAGATGTTAATGATCACTACTGTCCTGTTTTCCTTCATGTTGTTCTGTTTCAAATCTGCTACTTAGGGTTGCAGCTACCTGCTTTTTCATCTACCTGTTATCTATTTTCATTAATCTTAGCCTATGCATGTCTGTGTGCACTAATCAAAAAAGGCTTTCATTTTAGATTCCCCCCTCTGAGAGCAGTGGCGTCGCAATGGGGGGGGGCAGTGTGCCCCGGGTTCCATGTCTGTGGAGGTGACAAGAAGTCACCCCACGGGGGCTTGCAGCGGTGCGAGCAGCCAATGCATCGCCGCAGCCACATGTGGAGGATCCTCCATTTGCGGCTACAGCCGTGAGCAGAGGATCCTGGTGCTTGCGGCAAACTACTAAGTACAACACATGCATGCGATGCAGTTCACAGCCTCCGTTCACGGCTGTAGTGGTGATGGAGGGATCCCGGCACCGTCCGTACAACGCTGAAGCAGCAGCGGCAGCAAACCGCTATACAGCACATGTGCGGCATCACTACGTACACCGCATGCGTCGTACATAGCGACGCTGCACATGCGCCCTACGTAGTGACGCCCGCCCCGGGTGTCACAACACCTTCCTTCGCCCCTGTCTGAGTTATGTTGTGTTGATGTCCAATGTTGAAAACCAGATTATCCTATTTTTGTTTTGTTTTTAATATACTGTGTAGCACTTCCATGAAGAGTTAGCACTTCAAATGGTAGTCAGCACTGGCATCGTGAGAGAATCTGTCTTCAAGTATGCTTGGTTCTTCTTCGAATTGTTGGTAAGGTTTTATAACGGTGCTTTGTTTTCAGTAACCAGGCAAGTTCAGTGCATTCTCATTGTTGGAAGTTTTGAAGAGGCCCAATTGAAGGAAGGTGAAGAATGCTTTAATCCTAGCATGGTTCCTTGGCCCTCGCAGCTATCGAGCCTTTCTCTGTACAGTGGTGCCCCGCAAGACAAATGCCTCGCAAGACGGAAAACCCACTAGACGAAAGGGTTTTCCGTTTCTGAGTTGCTTCGCAAGACGATTTTCCCTATGGGCTTGTTTCGCAAGACGAAACGTCTTGCTAGTCTTGCGATTTTTTTTCCGCTCCCCCCCCCTTTCTAAGCCACTAAGCCGCTAATAGCCTTTTAGCAGCTTAGCCGCTAATCCTTTAATAGCCGCTAAGCCGCTAAACCGCTAATAGCGCTAATCCGCTTAGCCGCTAATAGGGTTGCTTCGCAAGACGAAAAAACCGCTAGATGAAGAGAATCGCGGAACGGATTCTTTTCGTCTTGCGAGGCACCACTGTAATCATATGAAAGTGTGAATTATGGGCAACCTATAAATGATAACAGCTTAGTCAGGGAAGGAGCTGTGGTGAGGGAATAGCTTTCAAGGAATCAGGACCGTTTCTCCAACAGCACAGTAGAGAGTTCTTTAAGCTGTGCTTAAACTCTGGGTCACTGATCAACCTGTGAGGATTTGACTGCCAGTGAAAAGGAGGAAAACTGACTCAGCTGAGCTGATCACTCACACAGCAAGAAACAAAAGGAGATAAATTTAAACATGATGCCAAGTGTGTGTGGTTCATTTTTAAAACAAAACTCTGTGTCTAGTGTTACATTTAAATATGGAAACCATTCACCATGTTTGCACGCCAGGATTTTGTGGGCCAGATGTATGCCACACCAGAAGATGCTTGCCTGATGGAGCAGAGTCGCAACGCTAGCTTCCTGGCAGTTGTGTCACTGCAGGGGAGGCCAGGACTAATATGGTGCACCAGTGAAGTCAACTTAGCAATGCCGCTGGTGCGCCCACACAGCCCCAACCTCCCTTTCCTCCTCTCACTCAGTAACCCACTGCCATTGCAGTTCTGTCTCACTCGGCAAGCCTCTCATGTGCAAGCAAAGGCAGAAGTACAAATATAGGCCAATGTAAACATGACACCAGTTGCATGAATCCCTGCACTGATGTCTTTGTGATTTTTTTAATTTAAAAAAACCACCAGTATTATATTTAACTCAAGCCAGGGAGCTTGTGTATTATTGCATTATATGCAGGAATTCTGGAAATTTGGGTATTGATTATGAGTTGATGTTTGAATACTTGACATTCCTTGCAAAGATTTTTGGTACAGATTTTAGAGGTTTTTGTCTCAGGTTTCAGGGAATGCAGGAAAAGCTTGAGGAGGGTTTCTTAAAGGGCTCCAGAATATGCTGATTTTTCTCAAGTCCCCAGTTTGGCCCCATTTTAAAGCCACACATTTATTAAACAGTGCCTATTCTTTTAAAGATCAAGAGCATGGCTCAGTATATTGATAACATGAACAAACAGGACACGCCCCGCCGAAGTAGATTTTCCAATCGCTTCAAGGATGACATCACCACTATAGTGAATGTGGTCACCTCAGAGATTGCAGCACTTTTAGTCAAACCTCAGAAGGTAATTTTCTCCCATTAATCAGCTTAATTGGATGACTACTGGCTCTAGTATTATAAAAGGCAGAGCAATTGAAAAACTTCCCTTTATCTGCTTTCTCTACTCTATCGATAAGACAGAAAGACATTCTGAAATTTGGTAGAAATGGTTTGAACACCAATAAATTGCATTCCAAGGTATTTGTTTTGTGAATAACTTTTGAATATGTTCCCCCCAACTATTATACTCTGATTTATGTTCTTTTATACTGATATATGAGCAGACCAACAAAGGTATTTTAAAATATATTCATTTTCTTACATTTACATCCTGCTTTTCTTCTATCATGAAACCCAAGGTGGTATCTCAGGTGCTGGGCAGACCTACTTGGCTGTAGCAAGATAGTGGCTTCATGTGTCTTCAGAACATACCATGGGACCTAATCATTAAACGTAAATGGCATTTCCATGTGCTCTGGCTTCCGTCAGTGTCCCATTGCACCAGAAGTGGTTTAGTCCTGCTGGCCAAGTGACCCGGAAAGCTGTCTGTGAACAAATGCCGACTCTCTTGGCCTGAAGCGAGAGGAGTGCCACACCCCATGGTCGCCTTTGACTGGATTTAACTGTCCCGGGGTCCTTTACCTTTACCTTTTTCACTATGGGAACTAATTATTATATAAGGCAGCCAGGTTAAGAACTTTCTATTCTTGCAGGCTTCAAAAAATGTAACAGCAACAAATTTGATATGGTCTTATACAGATTTTCTGCATAATTAGTTTTCCAAAAGAGCCCTAAAGTGGCAAAGTTCCAGGGCTTCAAAATAATTTTTTTATTTTATGATGATTTTGAAATTTGAATTTAATAAGACACCAGGATTAATTTTATTGAAGAGTGGATAATAAATTATATAAAGATTACAAAACCCATGGATTTTATAACACCATTGAGATTTATTACTTCAGAGGTGGCCCAATGCATTTTACTAGCTCAGGTTGAACAGAAAATGACATTTTCCTCACCACCCACACCTTCACAGGTCAAGGTTCATTGTACTCAAGGCTGGCCAAGTTATTTTGACATGAGGCAGAAAATCAGACAAGTGCTTCTCTCTGGCAGTAAAAGAAAAATAGTAGCATGTTAAACAAGGAACAAATACTGCCCTTTTATGACTTTCAAACTCATCCTCACACTGCTTAATGCTAAGGCTGGCCAATGCCTTCTATTAAAATCAGTCAAGCTTTAGATTGCCAAACAGGTTTTTGCACTTTGTGTTACGTGTTACAAGTATTATCATGATTAATTCAATGCAGAATGAGCCTTAAATGACACATTGCCATTTTCATTTACAAATGCTAATATTAAGTTTCTTCAATGCCTGTAAAAGTGGTTGTTTCTGGGCTATTAGCTGCATGGCACATATGTGGCTTTCCAGGTGCTTGACAAACTTGCGTGGCTGTTCAAGAGGGCACTCACATAAACAATGACCTGAAAAGTCCTCTGGTTATTTTATAAGTTTCCCCCTTCAAAATATGTGTAAAAAGAAAGCTAATTTTAATTGTAGTAACATGTTTTAATTGTTATTTTAAAGGAAAGTGAACAAGCAGAAAAGATCAACATTAGCCTAGCATTTTTCCTGTATGATCTTCTATCTCTCATGGATCGTGGATTTGTCTTTAACCTCATCAAACACTACTGCAATCAGGTAGGCCTGACTGAAACCTCCACCAGAACATGGAGCACCATCCAAGGAAGCCCCACCATGTTCAGTAGGAATAGTGTGCCCTCCCTAGTGTGCCTAGATGGCAACGTTAGCTTCAGTTCATTCCTTCATATAATTAACTTCTGTTTTAATTATACGGCTGGGACAGTTCCAGCTAATAAGCCCTATTAGCTTATTAGGGCAGGAGAATCAGTTCCTCGAACGCAATGCAACATCACAGTCATCTTGCACATGCGATGCTAATTCGTTTGGCAGAAGGCTTCTTGTTAGGCTTCCTGGTCAAAAAGCCATCTGTGAAGAGAGGTGGGGTCTCTGAACAAGTGAACATCCGGGGGGCTTCTGGACTAGTATACAGACCCATGAGGACTGTGTTATGAGGGCATGGTCTTCCTGAATGTCTGAATCAACTTTTAGTCCAGTGGGGTGGAGTCAAGCAGAGAGCAGCTCCTGCCAGAATCTGTTAGGAGACGAGTCTTTTCCCCCACTCTGACACTGATAGAGCTTGGTTCTTAGACCTTTGTCATTGAGCCACATACTGTATACCCCAGGGGTCAGCAAACTTTTTCAGCATGGGGGCCAGTCCACTGTCCCTCAGACCTTGTGGGGGGGCCGGACTGTATTTTTTTGGGGGGTGGGAATGAACGAATTCCTATGCCCCACAAATAATCCAGAGATGCATTTTAAATAAAAGCACACATTCTACACATGTAAAAACACACTGATTCCCAGACAGTCCGTGGGCCGGATTTAGAAGGCAATTGGGCTGGATCCGGCCCCCGGGCCTTAGTTTGCCTACCCATGGTATACACGGATGGTAGTCTTATACTCAGACTTTTGGCTTGGGCAGGTTGTCTGCTTGGACGAAAAAAACCTTAACAACTTGGAGAGCAATCGGTCAAAAAAAGCTCAAGAACCTGCTGCCGCTGCCACTGATGGTCCCCAGGACATGGCTATCTCAGGCTGAGCTCTTCCGGTGGCAGGGCCCTGCAAGCCTCTCTCCCAGTAGCTGTTACTGTTTGTTCTGCTGCTGCAGCCGTGGCAGCAGTGAAGCGCTCAGCTCCACCATTCAAGCATCAGGCAGCAGCAGCAGCATCAGCAGCAGCAGGAGGAGGAGTAAAAAACAACTCACAGCAAAATCCGGCACCAGCCCAAGCACTGCTGCTGTTGCTGCTGCCACTCTCATCAGCCAGCCAGATTTGAATGTGAGCGAGCGCGATCCCTCTGCCGAGTCCCAGCCCCCTCCCCTCAGGACACACACAAGAATGCCTCCAACCCTTCACTGCCTTTCCTTCAGGTCACCCTCCCCAGAGCTGCGTGGTGGTGTTGCTGTCCTCGCCCAACCTCCCCACCTTGGAGAGCCCTGCCTCTCCTCTCACGCACAACGTGCTTACTCTGGAGTAGTTCAGGGACCACAGGCCCCCCTGGGCAAGGCGGCACTGAGCAGAGCTTTCTTTCCTATTGGGCTTACTGGCTCGTTGCGCCAGAGTGCTGGCCTCTCAGTGAGTGGGGGAGCTGTGCGGCTTTTCCAGCGGCCTCCCCTTTCCCTGCACACCCGCCAGCTGTGCCCCGTCAACCATATGGCTGGCGGGTGTGCAGCTTCCTTCCCAAGCCTCCGCAGGAGGAAAGCGATCCCTGTAGAGGCTTGGGAAAAGGTCAACAACTCTGGGAAAGGGGGGTGGCGCTGGAGGGATCTTTGCACCAGGTGCCGGATATGCTTGAGATGGCCCTGGCAGTGAGAGACTCCTCTCACCCTCGCTGGGCTAGGGACTTTTGGGGGATAGGGGAGCAGGCTGGAGGGGGCCTCCTGCCCGTCCTCTGCAGGCTTTCTCTTCCACATGCCTCCTTGCCCCTTTCAATGCTACAGATTTCCATCTGCTTGTAAGTTACAATGTCATTCATGGTTTTGGCAACCCTAATTTAAAATATTGATTTCTTAATTTGGGATTCAAAAAAATAGGGGTCATCTTATACATGGAAAAATATAGTATTTTGTTTTTATACTTTTGTGCAAAGAAAGCTAAAGTTCTCTCATCAACTTCCTGTATCCAAAATAAAGTGGATGAAAAACACTTTAAAGTTTGCTGGTTTAATGCAGTTGTGTGAAGGGCCTTTGGACTCGTATGTGTTTACTTTGCTGTTGGTAACAATTGCAAGTGTTATTTTTAATTTCACAAGCAAGGAAACTACTTTCCAGACAAATTTGCTAAAGCATTGCATTAGTGGAAAGTCGGTCAAGTGATAAAACATTCTTGCTAGCAAAGAACATCAAACCATTAGATTCTAATGGATGGAAACTTACAAGATGCAAGTATTAATAGGAGCAGTTTACAGTATTTGATGCCCCTTCATTATTATTTTTAAACAAAAAGTGATGCTAAAGTGAGGCAGGGTATTTCTTTCTGTTTATACAATTATTCACTCTAGTCATGTTTTCCTTTGTATTTTTTTTCCAGTTGTCAAATAAACTTAACACTCTTCCAACACTGATTTCCATGAGGCTGGAGTTTCTCCAAATTCTCTGCAGTCATGAACATTACCTCAATTTGAATCTCTTCTTTATGACTTCAGGATCTGCTCCAACATCTCCCTCTCCTTCTCTGTCATCTCAGGTAAGTACCCACTCCTATAGTTTGCTATGTGTGATGAAAGTATGAGTAAACATCTACTGGGTAGTGTTATGAATTTGGGGTGTTAAGCTGTGTGCTAGACTCTTCTAATTCCGGTATCCAGCAAGTGTTAGAATTTAACCAAGGATTCTAATTCTTGGAATAGCCAGGGTAATCTCCTGGTAAGGTTATAGCCTGGGTGATAGCCTGGGATCCATTAAGGGGGGGTTGGTGCAAGATGGCAAATGGAGGCGGCACCTCCCTTAGCAGATAAGGTCAGAGTTTGGAGTAGAGTTAGTAGTGATATGACCTAGAAGTAAAGCAGCAAACTGAAGAAATAGTCTGTTTGAATCCAAGGCTTGAGCTATGGGAGAAACAAGACCCTTTTGGGGTGTTAATGTTGTGAGGCATCATAGGCCATCATAGCCATCATAGGTATATGTGTGTAAATAAACCATATATCATAAAGACACCACAGTCGCCACCGTTCCTCATTTCCAAAGGAAACACGAACCCTGGGTGAGTGCCTGGAAGCCCTGGAATCTCACACTGCCTGGTGATTGGGGTGGCAGGCAATACTATAATGGTAAACAGGTGGTCAGCTTGTCACGTTGTTTTTATTGGTTCATTCTTAGCAGAAATGGCTCAATTGGTGAAGCCACAGCTCTACATTTCTGTTCATGTAGTCACTGCCACATACCAGGAGAGGGAGAGATGGTGGAGAGGTTTGGGGCTGCTCATGTGTTCTGGCAGGAGCACCAGATTGGCTCCATTTTTGTTCCCTCACAGCCAGGTCCATAGGGGGTGCGGCCCACCCTGGGTGTCATCCTTGAGGGGGGTGACAAAATGGCGCACCGCGGGTGGCAGCACTTACCGCGGGGCCTGGCCTGCTGCGCGCCCAAGTCACGCGTCTCTCCTGGGAGTGATACAGTGGCTCGGGCCCCGTGCTGCCCAAAACAGCAGCGTGGGGCTTGCGCCCACCAGGCGAACTCTGTGGGCAGGTCTCCGTGCCACCCCCCTGGGCAGACCACAGTGCCCCCGTGGGCGGATCGCCCCGCTCCCTGCCGCTCCAGGTGCTGGAGCAGCTAGCTACAACTCTGCTCACAGTCCCAACCTCTCCAACACTCATCCCTCCCCCAGTGACTCTGTAGACAAGAGGCCAGATGTGCTGCCCTCCCCCACTGGCCACTACTGATTTGTGCAGAGAATAAAAAGGTTTCACAGTTTAGCCTTGTCTGAAATGCAAGTTCTGTAGCTTTTCAAGCAGGAGAGCTGTTACCAGTTCTAGAACTGCCTGGTCATTCTACGTCAGTTCAATGCGGTCATGCCACCCACCATCTCGGATTTTGATGAAACTTGGTGTATGCCCTTCCCTTATGGTTGAAAGAAACCCCCTTAAATTTCCCCCCTCTTTCTCAAACAGTTTAAATTTTATAGCACTTCAAACTTGCTTGGAATCTGTGTTTCTGTCCCTCTTGAGATCCTCGGCCTTGTGTATATTTTATTTTTTTTCTCCATAACCAATTGTCAGAGCTGCGTCCAGGTCCCAGCTCACAGAGGACCAACGCTAGCCGGTAGTAATGTACAAAAGTCTTTATTGAAGTACAGTTTCCATTTGCAAGCCGCAGCGCGCAGCTCTACGTCTTAGAAGCTAGACCGGCGAAGCTCCGTCTGAGTCTCCACCCCCTGTACACCAATTTAAGACTCTAACCTTACTCCACCTCTTCCGTCTCTCCTTTCTCCTCTGGGTCCTTCTGCCCCCCGGTGTCTCATCCTTTCTGGACTCTTCTGACGCTGACCCCCCTGACTCCTGTCCCTCCTTTCTGCGGGCTTTAGGACCTGGCTCCCTATCCGGGCTACCCACTGCGCCGCCCTCCTGTACATTTGAACTTGGCGCGCGCGCCCAGCCTTCAACCTTCCTCTTGACCGTTTCCTCGCTCCCCGATGGAGGCGTGGCCAATCCTGACTCATATCCTCCCGCTGGCGGTGAGCCGCCTGATCCCGATACCTGGGACTCCTCCCCCCTACTGCGCTCTGGTGGGGAAGCTGGTCCTGATTTCCAACTGCTGCTCTCTGAGTCCCCTCTGGCCCCTTCTTCCTGGGGTCTCCCCCTAGGCACCCCCCTTGCTCTGACCATGGGAGCCCCTTTCTGTGAATCTTCCGATTCGCTGGAAAGACTCAGAGACCTCGGGCCGCTGTCATCGCTAACATTTCCTTCGGATTCCTCCCCCTCGCTCTCTATTTCCTCCCTTTCCTGTGCCTCTGCTCCTGAGCCCCTGACACCAATGATCAGATCTCTTTGAAATTTTATGCAAAGCTCAATAACATGCTGAGAATTTCAGGAAAAAGTACACCAGAACTCAAAAGATTTTATAAATGCCTTAAAAAATTATAAATGTACCGTATTTTTCGCACGATTGGACGCACCGGACCATAGGACGCACCTAGTTTTCAGGGGGGGAAATCAAGGAAAAAATATGATTCCCCCCCCCCAGCTCTGGGAGCAGTGGACAGGCTGCACGCAGCCTGTGCGCTACTCCAAGACCTTCTCCCTGCTTTTGCGGGAGGTGGCGGAATTCCCCCATCTCCCGCAAAAGCCCGCAGGAGGGAGAAGGGACTGACTCGGCCAGTCAGTCCCTTCTCCCTCCTTGGGGAAAAGCCCCCAAGAGCTGCGCGCTCTGTAAAGGCTGCGCGGCTCCTGCAGGCTTTTCTGCGAGGTGGGGGAATCCCCCCACCTCCTAGAAAAGCCAGCAAAGCCGCGCAGCCCCTTTAAAGAGCGCACGGCTTTTGCCTGCTTTTGCGGGAGGTGGGGGAATTCCCCCATCTCCCGCAAAAGCCCGCAGGAGGGAGAAGGGACTGACTCAGCCAGTCAGTCCCTTCTCCCTCCTTGGGGAAAAGCCCCCAAGAGCCGCTCGCTCTTTAAAGGGTGCGCGGCTCCTGCGGGCTTTTGCGGGAGATGGGGGAATTCCCCCACCTCCTAGAAAAGCCAGCAGAAGCCACGGAGCCTCTTTAAAGAGCGCGCGGCTTTTGCCTGCTTTTGCGGGAGGTTGGGGAATTCCCCCATCTCCCACAAAAGCCCACAGGAGGGTTGGAGAGTAGTGGGAAGGCGCCGCGCGCCTTCCTGCTGCCCCCCATCCTCTGGGGCTGGCGATGGGGGAAGCGCTGCTTTTTCCCCGCCAGCCTCAAAGAGCAGACTCTCCTGGCTTCAGCGGAAGCAACGGGAAGCCTCCGGAGCGCAGGCTTCGGAGGCTTTGCCTTGCTATCGCTGAAGCCAGGGAGCCTGCGTTCGCTCCATAGGACGCACACACATTTCCCCTTAGTTTTTAAGACGGAAAAACTGCGTCCTATGGTGCGAAAAATATGGTAGTTTTTTGGGTGGGAAAACTAGGTTTAGAAAACCTAAATTTTCAGCATGTGGGCATGATGAAATCAAAAGTTTTTTGATGGTGAAAATTATTGCAAAGACATGCTATTTCTCGACAAAGAATGAAATTTATGGGTTTTTTTAATGTATTGTAACAAAATTTTACTTTTTTGGACATCATGTGGGGAAAATGGCTACTGGGTACAACTTTTGTACTGTAGCCTTTTCAGGCTTTGCCTTCGGGTGGGAAGAGCATTGCGCCCGGGAAGGGAAGTGGGAGTTAAACAGACACTCAAGGGTTAATTTCAGAGAAAGAGCTTT
This sequence comes from Podarcis muralis, assembly GCF_964188315.1. Classification (NCBI taxonomy): domain Eukaryota; kingdom Metazoa; phylum Chordata; class Lepidosauria; order Squamata; family Lacertidae; genus Podarcis; species Podarcis muralis. The sequence continues at coordinate 780,450 of NC_135665.1, read as the reverse complement.
ATTGCTGGTAGAAGGAGCAAGCGTGATAATTCACAAGCTTAGCACAAGTTTTATAGCCATTGCACAGAGTATATATTCCCTCCAGTTACCTCCCCTTTCTCCCCCTCCTCAGGAGCCCTGCCTCATGAGTTTTCCTGAGCATGAACAGAAACTCCTGTCTTGGGACTCCTGGCACCCTTCCCAGGAAAAAGGGGGGTTGAGAAGCCTGTGTGTCAGCGTGTCCGAAATTTGTTGCAACTGGGTGAGACAAGACTCAGTTCTCATGCCTGCTTCTGCTTGGCATTGACAGAGCCACTCATTAGCTTTGAAGCTTTCTTGTACTGATAAAAATAACGTTTTGCTTATGTAGCAGCATCTTGTGAGAAAGCAGAGAAAAGCTGAAGCTGTGGATTTTAGAAGAGAGAAAGGGGAAATTTGGTTTTGAGGCCTGGGGTGAAGTCTTGAGGCCTGGGGTGACTTCGGGCCTAGGTGGGGTCACCTGTCCTCACCTCCTTCATTACAATCCATAGCTGTGATAGAAAAAAATTAATGAAACAAAGTTGTTCATCTTAAAATTTAAAATAATATTGGTTATTATAGGTTTGTTTTTTTCTGAAAGTGCAGATTTGTTTTTTGTTCTGTGGTATTTAAAATTATGAAAATTGACGATGAGTAAATTTACGCAATGTTTAAAGGATAATTGTAATCAATTAACAAATCTAGCAGTATTGTAAAAAATCTTGTAATGTTTACAATAGTACCTTTTTACTTTTATTTAAAGATTGAGCTAAATTTAAAAAGAAAGTGTAGATTCAAAAAATGTATAAATGTGGAAGAAGTAAGGCCTCTACACAAGCAGATTGCTGAACAGCAGGCCTACCTGTCTATGATTGAATTGCGAAACCGGGAAAATAATCTCAGATTGAGGGCGATTCCAGAATTGGAACAAGGGGACTTAATTGATTATTTAACAAAAGAATTTGCCAAGTTCTGGGCCCTAGAGGAAGATAAGGACTTTAAAATTGTAACCGCCTTCAGACTGGGAAGAGTGGCAAGGAAGGACAAGCCCAGAGACTGCTTGCTTATTCTGAGGTCCAAGGAGGAGAGAGATAAAATATTAAGTTTACACTACGGAAAGTCACTAACAATTCAAGACAGGAAGGCAGAAATTTATAAAGACATCCCAAGACAACTTTTGGACCTTAGATCTACATATACAGAGCTTGTTAAACTGTTGAGGAGCAACCTCATCCCCTTTAGGTGGGAATTTCCCCAAGGATTGTCTTTTACACTCAAAGGGAAGAAAGTAAGAATAAAAACTCCTGAGGACAAAGATAAATTTCTGAACGACTACGGAGAAGACCTTCAGAAAGGGATTTTTGGAACGCCAGGGCCTGGACCTCGACCGGAACCTACACCATCGTCTATACCTACACCTTTGGAGCCTGAAGACCAGAAGAAAGAAACGCCACCACCTAGTGATTAGCAGATTTGACCAGGATGTCTCTGCAGCTTTTCAGTTGGAACATTAATGGTGGTAACTCCCCGGAAAAAAGGAGAAGAATATTTCATATATTAAAAAAAGAACAATTGGACATTATCTGCTTGCAGGAAACGCATGTGACTAGGCTCCACAGGAAAGTGTTAGTTAACAAGAGATTAGGCCAAGAGTTCATATCATCGGACAGAGTTAAGAAAAGAGGAGTGGTGATTTATGCAAAGGAGAGCCTAGCACCAAAATTTTTATTTAAAGATGAGCAAGGAAGAATCTTGGCAATTGAGATACAAGCACAAGGCGAAAAGGTTTTGATATTGGGAATCTATGCACCAAATGAGGGGAAGTCAGAATTCTACAAGAAGCTGCATGAGACAATGCTGGACTTTCTGGACTACAATAACATCATTATGATGGGAGATATGAATGGGGTGGTATCTACTAACATGGACAAATCACAAAACCAAAACTTAACAAAAGACGGCAGACTACCTAAAACTTTTTTTGAGCTAACTGACAATCTGGACTTGATTGACATCTGGAGGACAAAGAACCCCCTAGGAAGAGAAGAAACATTCTTCTCTGAAGCTCATCTGTCATGGACAAGAATCGACCAAATATGGATAACTAGAGGACTGGCACCGAAGACTAGAAAAGTGGAAATCTGCCCAAAAACTTGCTCCGACCATAACGCTATGAAAATGGAAATGAGACTAACTCCAACCGGCTCCTTTAGATGGAAAATGAATGACACCTTGTTTAGAGATCAGGAAGTTATTAAGAAGGCCCAAAAGACTTTAAGAGATTATTTTGAAATAAATCTGAACACCACAGTGGAAAAAAGAGTAATCTGGGACGCAAGCAAAGCTGTTATGAGGGGTTTTTTGATACAACAGAACTCCATTAAGAAAAAAGTACAGAATGAGAGAAAAGACAAGATCTTGGAGAAAATAAGAGAAGGAGAAAAAAAGTTGAGATTGAAACCAAAGTCGCAGGAGATCTTGAGAGAAATTAAATTTTATCAAGCTCAATATATTAAATTGGTAAATCAAGAAGTGGAGTGGAAAATCAAATCAATGAAACAAAAGTCATTTGAGTCAGCAAATAAATGTGGGAAGCTGCTAGCATGGCAGCTGAAAAAGAGACAAAAACTGAACACGGTGACAAACTTAGAAAATGAAGGGAGAAATATACAAAACCCCGAAGAGATTAGAAAGTGCTTCCAGAGATATTTTAAACAACTCTATACGCAAGGGCCACAAAAAGAGACTGAGATTGATCAATTCCTAAAGAAGAATGGACTACCAAAATTATCCCAGGAAAAGAGGTCAATACTAGATTGCAAAATAACACAACAAGAAATTTATATCAGAGCTTTAGGGCAGCGGCTGAAGAAGGAACAAAAAGGGTTTTCTTGTGTGAGTTTCTTGTGGCTGTTTAGCTGCTCTCTCTGGGCAAAGGTCAGAGGGGGCAGGGCTTCTGTTGAGGTAGGCGCGCACAGTTTGATCCATATTTTAGATTTAGGGGAGCTAGTCTCAAACATTTGTTGGGGGAGACCTAGGTCTTTTGGGGGGGATTTATTTGTCCTGTCTCCACACTTTTTATGATAGAGGACCACTGTAGTCACCCCCAACGGCACGTTCTCAAGATGGAGGGTGAGGGAACAGCTGCAGTCGCCTGTGGTTCCTGCGCAATGTTTGCCATCTTGCCAAAGGTTGCAGGCAGCTTTACCTGCAGCAATTGCATGTTGATTGCCCTCTTAAAAGACAAAGTCCAGCAACTGGAGGAACGTGTAGCTACGCTCCAAAGAATTAGAGACCTGGAACTCTTCTTGGAAGCAACAGAGCACACCGTCTCCACCAAGGAAGAGACAGGGGACTCCCCTGAAAAGGTGGCTAGTTCACCAACACAGGAGCCAGATATATGGAGAAACGTGACTCAAAGAAGTAGGAGGCCCAGGGTTTGCTCTGATTGTTTAGAAATACGCAATCGCTTTGAGGTCCTTTCCCCTACCATGGAAGACGAAGAGCAGACTCCATTTGAGGATCTCTCCCTCATTACAGTCGATCAGTTATATGAAGACGAGCAGCAAAGGCAGTCCTCTGGGAATGTCCAGGCGACCTTGGAACGGACAGCTCACAGAAGAACCCCGACCAGACCTAAGAGGAGGCGTGTGGTGGTGATAGGGGATTCCCTACTGAGGGGAACAGAAGCAGTGATCTGTGGGCCTGACAAGATGTCTCGGGAAGTGTGCTGTCTCCCCGGGGCTAAGATCCAAGATGTAACTGAACGACTGCAAGGAATCATAAAACCCACTGACAAATACCCCTTTCTCTTGGTTCATGTGGGAACCAATGACACTGCAAGCAATAGCCTCCAGAAGATCAAAAGAGATTACGAGGCTCTGGGCAGGAAATTGAAGCAATTAAATGCACAAGTTGTCATCTCATCTGTCCTCCCAGTTGAACGACGTGGCCCAGGGAGAGAGGGAAAAATAGTGGAAGTGAACAACTGGCTTCGCAAATGGTGTAAACAAGAACGGTTTGGATTCTTAGATCACGGAATGCAGTTTCTTGAAGATGGACTTCTGGCAAGCGATGGGCTGCACCTCACAACGGTTGGGAGGAATGTTTTTGCAAAAAATCTCAGAAACCTCATCAGGAGGGCTTTAAACTGACTAATGTGGGGGAGGGAGACAGTGCTCCTGAAGGTAGGAGTCTATCAATTGATGAAGATGATCATCCAAATGTCATAGACCGAATGGAGCAAAGAGCATGCAGACCTAGTGGTGGGAGGAAAAAATCCTTAAATAAGAGACACGGGGGAATGATTAATGGACTTCAATGTCTGTACACTAATGCACAAAGCATGGGAAATAAACAAGATGAGCTTGAGCTCCTGGTACAGCAAACTAAATATGACATAATAGGAATCACTGAAACCTGGTGGGATAAATCCCACGATTGGAATGTAATAATGGAGGGATACAATCTATTTCAAAGAAACAGACCAGACAAGAAAGGAGGAGGAGTGGCGTTATATGTCAGGGATGTGTATACCTGTGAAGAGATCCAAGATTTAGAACCTCAAAGCCAAAGTGAGAGCATTTGGGTGAAAATTAAGGGAGAGAAGAATAACAGTGACCTCATTGTGGGAGTTTACTATAGATCCCCAAGCCAAACGGAGGACATAGATGATGCCTTCCTGGAACAGATGGCCAAGCATGCAAAAGGAAGGGAGATAGTAGTAATGGGGGACTTCAATTACCCTGATATTTGTTGGATGTCAAACTCAGCCAAGAGCATAAGGTCAAACAGATTCCTCACTGCCCTTGCAGACAACTTCATTGTCCAGAAAGTGGGAGAAGCAACAAGAGGAACAGCCATTTTAGATCTGGTCCTAACCAATGTTGATGACCTGGTTAGTGGGGTAGAAGTGGAAGGATCATTAGGCGCGAGTGATCATGCTCTTCTGAAATTTACTATACAGCGGAAAGGAGCAGGCAAGCATACTAGGACTCAATTTCTCGACTTTAAGAAAGCCGACTTCATAAAGCTTAGGGAAGTGCTGGGTGAGATCCCATGGACAGTAATACTAAAAGGAAAGGGAGTTCAAGATGGCTGGGAGTTTGTTAAGAGGGAGATAGTAAAAGCACAACTTCAGGCAATACCAATGAGACGGAAACATGGAAGGTGCCTAAAGAAGCCAGGGTGGCTATCTAAAGAACTTTTAACTGAGTTAAGATTAAAAAAGGATGTGTACAAAAAATGGAAAAGGGGGGAAACCACCAAAGAGGAATTCAAACAAATAGCCAGCACGTGTAGACACAAAGTCAGAAAAGCTAAAGCACAAAATGAACTCAGGCTTGCTAGAGAGGTTAAAAGCAACAAAAAAGGCTTTTATGGGTATGTTCGTAGCAAAAGGAAGAACAAAGAAACAGTGGGGTCACTCAGAGGAGAAGATGGTGAAATGCAAACAGGGGACACAGAAAGGGCTGAACTCCTCAATGCTTTCTTTGCCTCAGTCTTCTCTGATAAAGTAAACAATGCCCGACCTGAAGAATTTGGAGCAAATGATTCAGCAGAGGAAACACAACCCAGAATAACTAAGGAGATAGTACAAGAATACTTGGCTAGTCTAGATGTATTCAAGTCTCCAGGGCCAGATGAACTGCATCCAAGAGTATTAAAAGAACTGGCAGATGTGATTTCAGAACCACTGGCAGTCATCTTTGAGAATTCCTGGAGAACAGGCGAAGTCCCGGCAGACTGGAGGAGGGCAAATGTTGTCCCTATTTTCAAAAAGGGGAAAAGAGAGGACCCAAATAATTACCGCCCAGTCAGTCTGACATCAATACCAGGGAAGATTCTGGAGCAGATCATTAAGCAAACAGTCTGTGAGCACCTAGAAAGGAATGCTGTGATCACCAATAGTCAGCATGGATTTCTGAAAAATAAGTCATGTCAGACTAACCTGATCTCGTTTTTTGACAGAATTACAAGCCTGGTAGATGAAGGGAACGCAGTGGATGTAGTCTACCTTGATTTCAGCAAGGCATTTGACAAGGTGCCCCATGATATTCTTGTAAAGAAGCTGGTAAAATGCGGTCTTGACTATGCTACCACTCAGTGGATTTGTAACTGGCTGACTGACCGAACCCAAAGGGTGCTCATCAATGGTTCCTCTTCATCCTGGAGAAGAGTGACTAGTGGGGTGCCACAGGGTTCTGTCTTGGGCCCAGTCTTATTCAACATCTTTATCAACGACTTGGATGATGGACTCAAGGGCATCCTGATCAAATTTGCAGATGACACCAAACTGGGAGGGGTGGCTAACACCCCAGAGGACAGGATCACACTTCAAAACGACCTTGACAGATTAGAGAACTGGGCCAAAACAAACAAGATGAATTTTAACAGGGAGAAATGTAAAGTATTGCACTTGGGCAAAAAAAATGAGAGGCACAAATACAAGATGGGTGACACCTGGCTTGAGAGCAGTACATGTGAAAAGGATCTAGGAGTCTTGGTTGACCACAAACTTGACATGAGCCAACAGTGTGACGCGGCAGCTAAAAAAGCCAATGCAATTCTGGGCTGCATCAATAGGAGTATAGCATCTAGATCAAGGGAAGTAATAGTGCCACTGTATTCTGCTCTGGTCAGACCTCACCTGGAGTACTGTGTCCAGTTCTGGGCACCACAGTTCAAGAAGGACACTGACAAACTGGAATGTGTCCAGAGGAGGGCGACCAAAATGGTCAAAGGCCTGGAAACGAAGGGAGCTGGGCATGTTTAGCGTGGAGAAGAGGAGGTTAAGGGGTGATATGATAGCCATGTTCAAATATATAAAAGGATGTCACATAGAGGAGGGAGAAAGGTTGTTTTCTGCTGCTCCAGAGAAGCGGACCCGGAGCAATGGATCCAAACTACAAGAAAGAATATTCCACCTAAACATTAGGAAGAACTTCCTGACAGTAAGAGCTGTTCGACAGTGGAATTTGCTGCCAAGGAGTGTGGTGGAGTCTCCTTCTTTGGAGGTCTTTAAGCAGAGGCTTGACAACCATATGTCAGGAGTGCTCTGATGGTGTTTCCTGCTTGGCAGGGGGTTGGACTCGATGGCCCTTGTGGTCTCTTCCAACTCTATGATTCTATGATTCTATGATTCTATTCTATGAAGGTGCCATTCTGAACATGCAACTAGGCAAGTCTCCAGGGCCAGATGGACTTACCTCAAAGTATTATAAGACATTGAAAGACGATTTGACACAACCACTTTTGGAGGTTTGTAATGAGATTTTGGAGGGGAAGAAGGCACCGGAATTGTGGAAAGAAGCTTTCATCACATTGATACCTAAATCGGAAACTGAAAAGACTCAACTTAAGAACTACCGTCCCATTTCGCTCCTGAATGTGGATTATAAAATTTTTGCTGACATTTTGGCAAGTAGATTTAAAAAAGTGTTAAATGAAGTAATTCATAAAGATCAGGCAGGCTTTCTCCCAGGTAGACATTTGTTTGATAACACGAGGAACATTATTGACATTTTGGAATTTTTACAGACGAATATCAATACCAAAGCAGTGTTAATTTTTATAGATGCGGAGAAAGCATTTGATAATATTTCATGGAAGTTTATGAAGAAAAATTTGGAAGGGATGGGAGTGGGACGGGGGTTTGAAAATGGAATAGAGGCAATCTATTCAGAGCAAAAAGCTAAACTGATAGTTAACAATGTGGTGACAGAAGAGTTTAGGATTGAAAAAGGAACACGACAAGGTTGCCCTATCTCCCCTCTGTTATTTATTTCGGTTCTGGAGGTTCTTTTGAACATAATTAGAGGGGACCGGTTGGTGGAAGGGATACAGGTCGGAGCTAAACAGTACAAACTAAAGGCGTTCGCAGATGACCTGGTTTTAACACTACAGGATCCAGAGTCTAGTACGAAAAGAGCTTTAGAATTGATTCATGAATTTGGTCGGTTGGCAGGATTTAAATTAAATAAGCAGAAAACCAAGGTGTTGGAAAAAAACTTGACATCCATGGAAACAGAGAGGTTTCAGAAGGAGACGGATTTAAATGTGGTCAAAAAAGTGAAATACCTAGGGGTTAACTTGTCTGCTAAAAATTTGAATTTATTTAAAGACAACTATGAAAAATGCTGGTCAGAAATTAAGAAGGATTTAGAAATCTGGACAAGATTGAAACTTTCCTTGTTGGGCCGAATAGCTGCTATAAAGATGAATGTGTTGCCAAAAAGCTGTTTTTGTTTCAGGCCCTACAGATCGTGGACAGAGTGGAATGTTTTGGAAAGTGGCAGAAAGTCATCTCTAAGTTTATCTGGCAGGGCAAAAAGCCCAGAATAAAATTTAAAATTTTAACTGATGCAAAGGAAAGAGGGGGGTTTGCCCTGCCGGATTTAAGGCTGTATTACGAAGCTGCAGCTTTCTGCTGGATGAAAGATTGGTTACTTCTTGAGAACACTGATGTCCTGGATCTGGAAGGGTTTAACAATGCTTTTGGTTGGCATGCTTATTTGTGGTACGACAAGGTAAAGGTTCATAAAATGTTCAAGAACCACATTGTCAGGAAAGCAATATTTAATGTCTGGTCAAAATACAAGGATTTGTTAGAAAACAAGACTCCAAGGTGGTTGTCACCTTTGGAGGCCAAGGCTCGGAAAAGACTCAATATGGAGGCCGAATTATTGGGAAATAATTGAAAAGGTTGGAGAAACCTGGAGGCTGCAGAGTTTGGAGAAATTAGAGGGTAAAGTGCGAGATTGGTTACACTATGCTCAGATTAAGGAGGTCTTTAATATGGATAAAAAGGTAGGATTCCAGGTGGAAAAATCGAAATTAGAAACAGAATTGTTAGAACCTAAGACTAAGGTACTTTCAAGAATGTATAATTTGCTGTTGAAATGGAACACACAAGATGAAACAGTTAAATCAGCTATGATAAAATGGGCACAGGATATTGGATATAACATCATGTTTGCTGACTGGGAAAGGTTATGGACCACCGGTGTGAAGTTTACGGCATGTAATGCTTTGAAAGAAAATATTATGAAAATGATATACAGGTGGTACATGACCCCAGTCAAGCTTGCAAAAATATATCACTTGCATGACAATAAATGTTGGAAATGTAAGGAGACTGAAGGAACGTTTTTCCACCTTTGGTGGACCTGCCCGAAAGTGAAGGCATTCTGGGAAGTGATTTACAATGAGTTAAAAAAGGTATTTAAGTATACCTTCCCTAAGAAACCAGAGGCCTTCTTCTTGGGTATTGTCGACCAGAAGGTGTTAAAAAAAGACAGAACCTTTTTTATGTATGCAACAACAGCAGCAAGAATACTGATTGCAAAACATTGGAAGACACAAGATTTGCCCACACTGGAAGAATGGCAAACGCAACTGATAGACTATATGGAGCTGGCCGAGATGACTGGCAGAATTCGAGACCCGGGAAAAGAGGAGGTGGAACAGGACTGGAAGAAATTTAAAGACTATTTACAAAAAACATATAAATTGTATGAATGTTAAGAAGGTGCATGAAAGGAAAGATTATGGTAACAGCAGCTTAGATGAGATATATATGAGAATAAGCTGAAATACAAAGATAAGTTTTGATGAGATTTGAAGTAAAGTTATGCCTAAATTAAGCAGATAAATATTTGATGGAATTAGTTAAAACCAGAGGCATAACATATTAGAATTAGAATATAAGATCTGAAGGAAGGTAATAAATTGCTGAACATAACTTTTATATTGAGAACGCAGGAAAGGGAAACGTGAGGAAGTCCAGATGGTTATGGAACATATGTATGAAAAACTGTGTTTTTCTTTTTTTCTTTTCTTTTTATATATAATTGATAGTTATGTCTTTTATGTTTGATATATGCTTGGTTATTTTCTTTTTTCTGAAAACTTAATAAAATATTATTTTGAAAAAAATGTATAAATGCGAGGATATATTTTGAAAGCCATGGGTGGGATGGAGGGAAGTCGCTAAGCTTCCCTCTATCAAATGAGCAAAAAATTAATAGAAGGAATAATTTGATTGTATTTTAATATATAAAATGGAAATGTAATAAAATATTTTTAAAGAATTACGAAAATTGGCTATATTGTGAAATAATAATAAAAAATCGGTCAGAAACTTTAAATGCCGACAAGTAAGGTAATAAAACCTAGCAAGAGAAAGATTAAAAGAATTTAAAATTATGCATTATATTCAATTATGCAACATTACATGATCCCCAATTTGTTTTTCAGAATATTATTGCATACAAAGACATGTCTATCTTGGGGGGGGGGATGATTGATTTTTGCATGCCATCTTGAAATAATAGATGCATGGAGACTTTTTAACATTTATGTTAAATATATTGAGGTGCAATTCACAATGAGGCAGTTTTATGACAGCAGATGTGTTAATAACAATAAGGACAACAATTAAACTAAAGTAAAAAATTACCATAACAGATTATACTATTATCACAGTTGATTACGTTACAAGTTCAATGCTCCTCAGTTTCTTTGCTGTAGCCTTGGTATCACCTGTAAGTTTTCCATTTTTTCTTCCATCAAGTATGATCATTTTTGGTACAGTGGTGCCTCGCAAGACGAAATTAATTCGTTCCGCAAGTCTCTTCGTCTTGCGAGTTTTTCGTCTTGCGATGCACGGTTTCCCATAGGAATGCATTGAAAATCAATTAATGCGTTCCTAGGGAAACCGCCTTCAGACCAGGTCCGGGGACAGTCTGTCCCCCGACCTCTTCTGAAGGCTGGGGGGGGGGGCGAAAGTCTTTGCCCCCCCGCCTGCATTCAAAAGCCCTCCGGGACGCGCTGCGTTTCTCCGCTCTCCTGGGAAGGCAGGCAGGGGGGAGCAAAGACTTTTGCCCCCCGCTGGCCTTCAGAAGAGGTCCAGGACCTCTTCTGAAGGCCGGCGGGGGGCGAAAGTCTTTGCTCCCCCCCTGCCTTCAAAAGCTGTCCGCCCAGGCTTCGCGGACCTCTCCGCAAAAAGCGGCAGCGCTGCCGCTGCTTGCGGAGAGATGCCGGCATGCTGAAGCCTGGGCGCGCCGAGATCAGCGCGCCCAGGCTTCGCGGACCTCTCCGCAAAAAGCGGCAGCGCTGCCGCTGCTTGCGGAGAGATGCCGGCATGCTGAAGCCTGGGCGCGCCGAGATCAGCGCGCCCAGGCTTCGCGGACCTCTCCGCAAAAAGCGGCAGCGCTGCCGCTGCTTGCGGAGAGATGCCGGCATCCTGAAGCCTGGGCGCGCCGAGATCAGCGCGCCCAGGCTTCGCGGCCCCGCCCCCGGCATCGGGACATGGTCCCGATGGCGGGCGGCGGGGTGAGGCGTTCCCGCCCCACCGCCCGGCATCGGGGCATGGTCCGGGGCTTTTAAATTGCCCCGGAACAGCGGAGAAGTCCCCCGCTGTCCCGGGGCTTTTTAAAATGCTGGCGGGCAACAGTGGAGGCTTCGCTCCCGCCCGCCAGCATTTTAAGATCGCCCCGGCAGCGGAGAAGTCCCCCGCTGTCCCGGGGCTTTTTAAAATGCTGGCGGGCGACAGCGGAGGCGCTTCCCCGCTGTCCCCGGAGATTTCCCTATGGGCTTTCGTCTTGCGAAGCAAGCCCATAGGGAACTTCGTCTTGCGAAGCGCCTCCAAAACGGAAAACCCTTTCGTCTAGCGGGTTTTCCGTCTTGCGAGGCGTTCGTCTTGCGGGGTACCACTGTACTTTGGAATGATATCGGAGATTAATCAAGATGTGGGAGATGTTTTGGTAAAGTTTATTCACCCAAATGGACCTTCACCTTCATTCTACTGGCCTAGCCGTGGCTAACACCCCAGAGGACAGGATCACACTTCAAAACGACCTTGACAGATTAGAGAACTGGGCCAAAACAAACAAGATGAATTTTAACAGGGAGAAATGTAAAGTATTGCACTTGGGCAAAAAAAATGAGAGGCACAAATACAAGATGGGGGACACCTGGCTTGAGAGCAGTACATGTGAAAAGGATCTAGGAGTCTTGGTTGACCACAAACTTGACATGAGCCAACAGTGTGACGCGGCAGCTAAAAAAGCCAATGCAATTCTGGGCTGCATCAATAGGAGTATAGCATCTAGATCAAGGGAAGTAATAGTGCCACTGTATTCTGCTCTGGTCAGACCTCACCTGGAGTACTGTGTCCAGTTCTGGGCACCACAGTTCAAGAAGGACACTGACAAACTGGAATGTGTCCAGAGGAGGGCGACCAAAATGGTCAAAGGCCTGGAAACGAAGGGAGCTGGGCATGTTTAGCGTGGAGAAGAGGAGGTTAAGGGGTGATATGATAGCCATGTTCAAATATATAAAAGGATGTCACATAGAGGAGGGAGAAAGGTTGTTTTCTGCTGCTCCAGAGAAGCGGACCCGGAGCAATGGATCCAAACTACAAGAAAGAAGATTCCACCTAAACATTAGGAAGAACTTCCTGACAGTAAGAGCTGTTCGACAGTGGAATTTGCTGCCAAGGAGTGTGGTGGAGTCTCCTTCTTTGGAGGTCTTTAAGCAGAGGCTTGACAACCATATGTCAGGAGTGCTCTGATGGTGTTTCCTGCTTGGCAGGGGGTTGGACTCGATGGCCCTTGTGGTCTCTTCCAACTCTATGATTCTATGATTCTATGAATTAGAACTGGCAAAAACAAGATCAGATCTACATGTGGCTCAGGTTGAGAAAAGGGCGCAGGCTGTGGTGCAGGAGAAAAAGAAACGGCCTCCCCTCCAGGAGAGGCTGAAGATAATCGATGGATTATAATTGGGGAATTTTTCACACAAAAAACTGCATTTGCTTGCATGGATTATTGTTATATATGGATTAATGTCAAAGTGAGGGTGAATCTTTGATCCTCGCGAGCTTTCCCTAGGGCCCAGGGAGAGCAAGCTTGGATTTCAGAGGAACCTAACAATTACTGATTGTGCAATATACCCTATGGCCCTGCTTTTCTACGCAAGACTCATATTTGAAACATCAGCTCGTTAAAACAGACCAGACAAGAAAGGAGGAGGAGTGGCGTTATATGTCAGGGATGTGTATACCTGTGAAGAGATCCAAGATTTAGAACCTCAAAGCCAAAGTGAGAGCATTTGGGTCAAAATTAAGGGAGAGAAGAATAACAGAGACCTCATTGTGGGAGTTTACTATAGATCCCCAAGCCAAACGGAGGACATAGATGATGCCTTCCTGGAACAGATGGCCAAGCATGCAAAAGGAAGAGAGATAGTAGTAATGGGGGACTTCAATTACCCGGATATTTGTTGGATGTCAAACTCAGCCAAGAGCATAAGGTCAAACAGATTCCTCACTGGACTTGCAGACAACTTCATTGTCCAGAAAGTGGGAGAAGCAACAAGAGGAACAGCCATTTTAGATCTGGTCCTAACCAATGTTGATGACCTGGTTAGTGGGGTAGAAGTGGAAGGATCATTAGGCGCGAGTGATCATGCTCTTCTGAAGTTTACTATACAGAGGAAAGGAGCAGCCAAGCATACTAGGACTCAATTTCTTGACTTTAAGAAAGCCGACTTCATAAAACATAGGGAAGTGCTGGGTGAGATCCCATGGACAGTAATACTAAAAGGAAAGGGAGTTCATGATGGCTGGGAGTTTGTTAAGAGGGAGATAGTAAAAGCACAACTTCAGGCAATACCAATGAGACGGAAACATGGAAGGTGCCTAAAGAAGCCAGGGTGGCTATCTAAAGAACTTTTAACTGAGTTAAGATTAAAAAAGGATGTGTACAAAAAATGGAAAAGGGGGGAAACCACCAAAGAGGAATTCAAACAAATAGCCAGCACATGTAGACACAAAGTCAGAAAAGCTAAAGCACAGAATGAACTCAGGCTTGCTAGAGAGGTTAAAAGCAACAAAAAAGGCTTTTATGGGTATGTCAGGAGTGCTCTGATGATGTTTCCTGCTTGGCAGGGGGTTGGACTCGATGGCCCTTGTGGTCTATTCCAACTCTATGATTCTATGATTTTTGTGCAATACCATTTCCTCATATGCTTGGTATTGTACAACGCCCCCCCCCAGACAATAACTGGCAGAAGATACTTCTTTCCCAACGAGTGTATGGTTCTCTCCTTTTGTAGTGATTAGACTAGACCAAAACCAGGCCTCAGATTTTGTTCTGCCCTACAGCCAAGTAAACTGAGCTTCCATGGGTAGATAGTCTTAAGATCCCCTAGGTCTCCATAACAACAACAATTTTATTATTTGTACCTTGCCCATCTGATAGGGTTGCCCCAGCTACTCTGGCCCTTTGCTTGGTTCCCTGTTCAGCAGGGTTAGAGATAGGAGTTAAAGGGTTAGAGATAGGAGTTAAAGGCAACTCTTTCTGCTAAGTAAGGACACCATCTCCTTTTACATTTAAGAATGACTTACAAAGTGAACTTACTGAAGTCAGCAGTGCCTTCTGCTAGAATTGCATGATTTAATACTGCAGCTGGCTACCAGCTGAACAATTCTGGTCTCCTTGCAGAACTTCTGCCAGCTTGGGGCATGCTTGCACGACAGCTAAAAGATGTAGTTCCTGCTTTCTGCAGTATTGGCTAATAGGAATTGTTGTGTGATGATCCATTGCCTCCCTGTACAGTCATGCCTCTTGTTGCGTTTGCTTCAAGTTGCAGCTTTTCAGGTTGCAAGCACAGCAAACCCAGAAGTGTATACTTCCGGGTTTCACCGCACACACAGAAGCGTTCTGCACGCTTCGCACATGCGTGGAAGAGCTCTATCACGCTCCACACTTGCGCAGAAGCACCGATCTAGTTGCGGAGTTTTCGGGGTGTGAATGGCACCCCGGAACGGATCGTGTCCGCAACTAGAGGGACCACTGTACAGTGCTTGAGCTGACTCTGGCTGGGGCTCAACTTAGATTTCTCCAGATGATTTGTATTGATCTAGAGCAGGGATGGGGAACCTGTAGCCCTCCAAATGATGCTGGAATACAGCTTTCACCAGCCTTGGCCATTGGTTATGCTGCCTGGTGCTGATGGGAATCTTCGCTTCTGAGGCATGTGGAATAAAACTAAGACTCAGGAGGTGGATGCTGTCTGGCAGTGTTGCCCCATGGACTGGTTATAAGTAAAAGGGCAGGCAGGTGGAGGGCTGGATGAATGCAAACTGGTATTCATTTGGTAGGGCAGTTCCCCATTTGCCCTAGTAGACCTGCCAACACTGCTAATAGCTGAATCAAGCAGTCTTGGCTCCCTAGTTGCCCTGTGAGGATATGAGCCACTACAGATCAGGAACTACACACCTAAGACCTATTTCATATTTTGCACAGTAGCCGATTTTTCTTTTGCAGAATTCAAGCTCCTGCTCAAGTTTCCAAGATCACAAATTTGCCAACATGTTTGACCTGACAGCAGAATATCGGCAGCAACACTTCCTAACAGGGTTACTCTTCACTGAACTGGCAGCTGCCCTGGACACAGAAGCAGAAGGGTAGGTTTTGTTTCTTCTTCTTTTTCCGGGGACCTGACTATGTGAGCAGATTATAGGAGTTGACAGTGCCAAATTTTACGCTGCCCATAATATTCCTTGCGCTGAGTCCTTCTTTCTTACTGTGTCAGGGATGCACTCTGGGTGATAGTTCCCTAGCAGCTGAAGGGCAGAACTACATGTGACCTTGAGTGCAGTACCCTAGTGTGAGGGGTGGGGAGTTTAACCATTTGCCCCTCTGACTGCACTCTGAATTTGGATTGTGTCCTCTCTCCAAAGGGGACTGCAATTTACATTGCAAAAAAGTAGCCCATTCAATTAACATACCATGTCAATTAATATCATATGTTATTTTCATCTTTGGTTATCGCTTGAAGCCTGCTTAATCCATACTGTCAACATATGCATCAGTCACAAGCGTTGTTCTCTTGTTTGTGCTGACAGAATAAGCAAAGTGCAAAGGAAAGCTGTCAGTGCCATCCACAGCCTGCTGAGTGCCCACGACTTGGACAAATCCTGCTTGAAACCAGAAGTGAAAGTGAAAGTTGCTGCCCTTTATCTGCCGCTGGTTGGAATAATTTTGGATGCACTTCCACAGTTACATGACTTTACAGGCAAGATAAGTTTGTTGTTGCTGCTGTTGTTAAAGTACCTAACATTTTCAAACTGTTGCACAAAGATTTTAAAAAGGCTTACAAGCTAACAGACTAGGAAGGAATTGTTGTTTTGGTCAAACTTCAGAAATCATGTATTTTGTCCCCCCCCATGACATCATGGGGTGTGGGAGGAGCACAGAATGTTGGGAAAGATCAAGGTGGGGGGATTCAGTTGGTGACAGTTTGGGGAAAAGAAAAAGTTCTTAGAGAAGATGCTGAAAGAGTTAGGACAGAAGAGAGAGACAGAGAAGAAAGGTAGACAAGACAAAAGAAAAGGAGAGGTAGACTCAAAGCAATAGGAACTGATAGGAACAAAAACAGAAGCTGCTCTTTGACTAGCAATAATTAACAGACACTGTTAATTGGCTCAGTTGGATCCTGGTCATTTATGAGTTTTATTGTTTTTGTTTATTCATTGCTTTTCTTGTTAATTGATTGGTAATATGAACTGTTTTTAATTTATAAGACAAATAAGTATTCCTATTCACTAGACTTCAGAGAGATTCCCACACTGCCTTTCCTTGCTTGTAGTCCAGAAATGTATACCGTATTTTTCGCCCCATAGGGCGCACCGACCCATAGGTCGCACCTAGTTTTTTTTTTTTGGGGGGGGGGAAATAAAGAAAAAAAAATTACTTCCCCCCCGAGCTTCCCCCGACCCCAGCCCCGAGAACAGCTTGCTATCCGCAAGCCTAGGGAGCCCGGCGGGAAGTCACGCCGGTCTCCCCAGGCTTGCGGAGAGCTGCGCGAAGCCCAGCGCGCCCCAGGCTTCGGAATGCAGGCAGCTCTGCGCAACCCTCGGGAGACCGGCGCGAAGTCACGCCGGTCTCCCGAGGGTTGCGCAGAGCTTCCTGAAGCCTGGAGAGCGAGAGGGGTCAGTGCGCACCGACCCCTCTCGCTCTCCAGGCTTCAGCGAAAGCCTGCATTCACCCCATGGGACGCACACACATTTCCCCTTCAGTTTTGGAGGGGGGAAAGTGCGTCCTATAGGGCGAAAAATACGGTATATTGCACATGCCTCCAACTACAGAGAGTTTTGTAGTAATGGCAGGTTCTTTTTTGTATTCTTGGTGTAGGCACACAAGTGGGGAAACCTGTGCCTGCTGAGTGCATTCCTGAAACAGTGTTAGTCTATAGAGACTTCTTGGTGGCAAGGTCTATCCTACGGTTCCAGCGCATATGCATATGCTTGGTTCCACATGCTTAGTTCTTCTTCCACAGCTGCAGTTGTGACATCATGAAGAACATTCCTTTGGTCTGCAGACCAAGTGAGCAAGACACTGAGTCTTTGTTTCTACAGCTCTCCCTCTCTTTCCTTTACATTTCCCCCTCCATTGGTTTTGTGATTTTGTTTTCTTCCCTTCTTTGTTCCCCCCTCCCCTGCACCTTGTGGCATAGCAGCCTACATTTAAGAAATGCAAAAGTTGAGATGGGAAATTGGCCATCATTGGCCACAAGTCTTTTGAGTAAAGGATTTTGATGGCTTCTTGTGAGCATTGCCAAAAATTCACTAAGCAGGCTTGCCAGAAACATTCAAACTTTCTGTGTTGTGCTTTGGAATCAAACCTTATTTGATTCTGGCCAAAGGCTGTGTACCCATTAGTACTGAGTCCAGTGCACTCTCACCACTGACTTTTGAATCTGTGCACACTGTTGGGATTTTAGCCCTCACCAGTTGCCATGCTGGCAGGAAACAGCAGGTGCTGTCTCACAGCGTGGGAACAGAAGTGAGGCACTGTTCTCAAAACAAAAAAAATTCCTTCCAGTAGCACCTTAAAGACCAACTAAGTTAGTTCTTGGTATGAGCTTTCGTGTGCATGCACACTTCTTCAGATACACTGAAACAGAAGTTGCCAGATCCTTCTATATAGTGAGAAGGTGGGGAGGGGTATTACTCAGAAGGGTGGTGGGAATGGGTGATTGGCAGATAGCTGTGATGAGCCTGTTGACGACTCTTAACGACTGCAATAGGTCTTACAGGAAAAAGCAAGGGGTGAGAAGGTGAAAAATGGCTTTGTCATGTATAATGAGATAAGAATCCAATGTCTTTGTTCAGACCAGGTCACTGCACACGAAAAGCTCATACCAAGAACTAACTTAGTTGGTCTTTAAGGTGCTACTGGAAGGATTTTTTTTTGTTTTGACTGGCAGACCAACACGGCTACCTATCTGCACTGTTCTCAGACTGTGTGCTCACTGAGAGCTGGGAGGCGTTTCTCTCAGTCTCTTTCTCTTCCGCTCTGAGGAGAGTGCTGGGTTGTGTCGTGAAACCCAGAGGTTGACTGCTCAGACATGCAGTCCTTTGTGTTTTGTTGTTTTGCAGTGAATAAAATGTAGCAAAGAAACTACGAGACTGCCTTTTCCCTTCTGGAGTTTGAAAGGGAAATTGGTATTGTCAGGGGTTCAGGAGCAGAGGCGAGGGCAAGGGAGGAAACAGAGAGCGAGGGGGAGGAGTCCGAAGAAAGGATGAGTGATGACGACGACCCGAGATCTCCGAGTCTTTCCAGTGAATCGGAAGATTCACAGAAAGGAGCGCCAGTGGCCAGAGCAAAGGGGGGGCCTAGGGGGACACCCCAGGAGGAAGGGACCAGCGGGGGTTCAGAGGGCAGCAGTTGGAAATCGGGGCCAGCGTCCCCACCAGAGCGCAGTGGAGAGGAAGGACGTCAGGGATCGAGCCCTGGCAGCTCGCAGCGGGGAGGAGGGCATGAGTCAGGAGTGACCACGCCCCCATCGGGGAGCGAAGAAACGGTCAAGCGGAAAGTGGGAGGCTGGGCGCGCGCGCCAAGTTCAAATGCACAGGAAGGCAGCGCAGTAAGCAGCCCGGAAAGTGAGCCGGGTCCTAAAGCACCAACGCAAGGAGACAGGAGGGTCCAGGGGGTCAGCGTCAGAGGAGTCCCGGAGGGAGGAGACCACGGGGGGCAGAGGGACCCAGAGAAGGACGGTCAGGCGGAAAAGGTGGAGTAAGGCGAGGATATTAAGTTGGTGTACGAGGGGCGGAGATTCAGACAGAGCTTCGCTGGTCTAGCCATAAGACGTAGAGTTGCACGCAGCAGCTTGGAAATGGAAACTGTAACTCAATAAAAACTTTTATAAAGCGAACGCTGGCTAGCGTGATCCTCTGTGAGCTGGGATCGGAGAGCAGCTCTGACAGTAAGCTCCGTCTCTCATTCCTGTGGGCATCGAAAGCCTAGCGGAGAGGAGAGAAGGCTGGTGCCTACTCGAGAGCTCACGAACGGCAGACAAGATGACGGCCGAACAACAGATAGCGGATCTCAGAGAAGCAGTGACACAACTGAATGCCGAGGTACTTGCATCCAGGAAGAGAGAGGAGGACGCAGCTACTGCCTACAGAGATCTCCAGGTCAGATTGGAAATGCTTACGAAGCAAGGGCAACTGACACCCAGACCGGAGGGGATTGGGTTGGGGAGACGAGCAGGCGGTCTAGTCTCTCACTTCGATGGGAATTGCAACAGTACCCCAACTTTAGAGCAGATGTAAAGTGTGCACTGCAACTGTTGGAAAAGGACTTTAGAGATGAGCAAGAGAAGGTGGGGTTTATCATGTCCCATTTGCATGGAGATGCTAAAGCATGGCTGCGCAATTTGTGGAGAGATAAGGATCCGGCGCTCCAAAATGCGGATGCCTTCATTAAAGCGATGGATGGGTGCTTCTTATCAAGCATAGACGTGGATCTTGCCCGGAAGGAGGTACATGGACTTAAGCAGGGGAGGGCCAGTGTACGGCAGTATCATGCCCGCTTTTTTGCATTGGTCAGTGCCCTGGAATGGGACAGAGATTCGGCGCCAGTCAGAGACCTGTTTTGGGAAGGCTTGAGCGGCCCGGTTAAGGACGAAATTGCGAGGGGGGAGAGACCCCGGAGCACGCAGGAGATCGTTCAGAGGGCGCTCGCAGTTGGGGTCCGTCTGGAGGAACGTCCTTGGGGCAAGGACGAAGGGCGCGGAGGGCGCGAACCAGCCAGAGGCTACTCCTTCGTTCCCAGAGAAGCAGCGCGTGCGCAATCCACGCCTCCGCCAGGAGGAGGAGCGGAACCTATGGAGGTTGGCGGTGCAAGGGCTCAGTCAGCAACCAGAGCCCTAGCACCGGGAGCAGTGAAAGCAAAGCCTCCTAGAGGGAACCGGAAGTGCTACATCTGCGACAATCCCCAGCACATGGCGAAAGAGTGTCCCCAGAGGCTCCACAAGCACACTGCAGCCTCAGCAATGGTAACTGCAGCGACTCAGCAAGGAGAACCACAGCAGGGAAACGAAGGAGTCTGGCTGGAGACAGAGGCACTGGGGCCCAGCCAGACGTGTCAGTGAAGCAGTCCCCAGAGATATTGCAACCCACGGACCCCCTCCTGCCCAAACCAGTAGTGCGGCTCACCGCATCGCTCCAACTACCCAATGGACTCACCATGGACGTGCCAATCACTATTGACTCAGGAAGCAATGCGGACTTTATAGGGCAAGACTTTGTCGAACAGCACGATATACAGTTGCTGCCTGCCACACTGCCCCTGCAGGTAGTCACGGTGGATGGCAGGGAGCTGCTCGGGGGACAAGTCGTGAAGCAAACGCCACCAATGGTGATGCGACTTGGGAACCACAGGGAAGTCATCAGCTTCAATGTCACTCAATTATCGGACACGCCCATTGTATTGGGCATGAGTTGGCTGGACAAGCACAGCCCGGCGATGGCGTGGAATCAGAGACAGCTGACTTTCGGCTCTTCCTATTGTGCTGAACACTGCATCCTGCCCCAGCAGGAGGGAGAGGAAGAGGAGTCACAGCTGCAGCTTGGGACGCTGCAAGCTGTTCCCCACAAGTACGCAGACTTTTTGGAGGTTTTCTGCGAGAAGGAGGCGGACAAGCTACCCCCCCACAGACCATACGACTGCAAGATCGAGCTCCTACCAGGGGCGGCGTTGCCAAAGGGGAAACTGTACTCCATGTCTGAGGACGAACTACAGGACCTCAAAGAGTTCATAGATCACAATCTGGAGCGCGGTTTCATCCGAGAGTCCAAGGCAGTGGGGGGCAGTCCGGTATTCTTTGTCAAGAAGAAAAACACGCCCCAAAAAAGGCTCGTGGTGGACTATCGGATTTTGAACGCTGTGACCAAGCCATCGGACTTCCCCATGCCCAGGATCGACGACCTCCTCGCGACGGTGCGCAAAGGACGCGTCTTCACCAAGTTGGACCTCCGAGGGGCGTACAACCTCATTCGTATGCGGGAGGGCGACGAGTAGAAGACGGCCATGTTCACGCCCCTGGGCACCTACGAATACAGAGTTATGCCTTTTGGATTACAAAATGGCTCCCACTGCTTTCAAGCTTTTATGCATCACATCTTGGCAGGGCTGCTCTACAAGAAGTGTGTCTGTTTCCTGGATGACATACTCATCTTTTCTGAATCGCAGCACGATCACGACAGAGACGTCAAAGAAGTGCTGAGCAGACTACAGCAGCATAGGCTCTACGCCAAGCTGGAAAAATGCCAGTTCGACGTGTCGGAGGTGGACTTCCTGGGCTACAGGTTGTCAGACAAAGGGCTCGCAATGGACAGCGCCAAGGTTCGCGCAGTTTTGGATTGGAAAAGTCCGCGCAACCGGAAGGAGGTCCAGCGGTTTGTGGGCTTTGCGAACTTCTATCGCAAGTTCATCAAGGGGTTCGCGATGCAGACGGCGGCCATCACGGACACGCTCAGCTCCAAGAAGAAGAAATTCATCTGGACGGCGCAAGCAGAGCAGTCCTTTCAGGCACTCAAGCGTCTCTTCGTGTCGGAGGAGCAGCTACTACACGTCAACCCCAGCAGACCAATGAGGGTGGAGACGGACGCTTCAGACAGAGCCGTAGGAGCAGTTCTGTTGCAGCAAGACCCGCAGGGGGCTTGGAGGCCGGGAGCGTTCTACTCCAGGAAGCTCACCAAGTCAGAACAGAACTACACCATCTGGGACAGAGAGTTGTTAGCCATTCATGCAGCCTTCAAGGCGTGGAGGCACTTCCTGATCGGAGCCAAGCACACAGTGCAGGTCCGCACGGACCACAAGAATCTGGAGCACTGGCGCACGGCGAGGTTCCTGAACCAGAGGCAAATACGTTGGGCAGAGTTCTTTGCGGACTTCGACTTCCGTATAGAGTATGTCCCGGGGGACACCAACATCATGGCGGACGCCCTCTCCCGTAAACCGCAGTACCTCAAAGAGGCGACGCCAGCGGCGGCCATGCATATCTTCGCACCGACAGCGTGGGCGTGCGCTTCGGCGACTGTTGACCTGGAGGCGGTACGACGTGCATTGCAGGACGACTCTTTCGCGCGAGCAAAGATGGCAGAGGCGCACAGGGGCACGGCGGCGACCGACGAGTTCCAGGTTTGCGATGGATTACTCCTCCGTAAAGGGGCCATCTACGTGCCAGGGGACGATCTTCGCGCCAAGGTACTGCAGCAGTTGCACGACGCGCCCACTGCCGGGCACTTTGGCACAGAGAAGACGATAGAATTAGTCGCCAGGGACTTCTGGTGGCCCAGAATGAGAGGGGAAGTCGCGGACTACGTGGCGAGGTGCGACACCTGCCAGAGGGCCAAACCAGTACACAGACCGCCGGCGGGACTGCTGGAACCTCTGCAAACCCCGTTCGAACCATGGGAGAGAGTGGCCCTGGACTTTGTCACGGATCTGCCCAGCTCGAGGGGCAAAACGGCAGTGCTAGTGGTGGTGGACTTGCTCTCCAAGATGGCACATTTCATTCCGTGCGCGAAGGTGGCCACGGCGGAACAAACCGCCAAACTGTTCATAGACCACGTGTTCAAGGTTCACGGTCTGCCGCGGTCTATACTGTCTGACAGGGGGCGGCAGTTCATCTCGAACTTCTGGCAGAAACTGATGGGCTTCCTGAACGTCAAGATCAACCTGGCTTCGGCTAGACACCCGCAGACCAACGGGCAAGCGGAGCGGGTCAATGCCATCATGCAGCAGTACCTGAGATGCTACGCAAATCAACAGCCTGCAACGTGGGTGGACTACCTGCCGCTCGCCGAGTTCGCCTACAACAACACGAAACACGTGTCCACAGGGGTGACGCCGTTCTTCGCCAACAACGGAAGGCACCCCAGAACCTTCCCGGGACTGGAATGAATGGGGGAGGGGGAGCCGCAGACAGCAGACGCGTTCGCGTCAGAGTTGCAAGAGGTCCACGACCAACTTCGGCGGCACCTGGAGCTGGCTAAACACGCATACAAGGTGCAAGCGGACAAACACAGGAGAGTCGGCGAAGAGATCCAGGTGGGAGACTGGGTCTGGTTGGCAGCCCAAGCAGTGCCGGCCAGGTCATTAGCGAAGAAGAAACTAGGGCATAAACAACTAGGGCCCTACCAAGTCGAAGACCAGGTCAACCCGGTGGCTTTCAGGCTGATGCTTCCGGAGGGTTCCAGAATGCATCCGGTGTTCCACAGGTCGGTACTCACTCCCTACAAGACACCTCACAGGTTTCAGAAACCAGGAACGGCTCCGAGTCCGCTACGAGAGGGAACCGAACAAGGGGGAGTGACACAAGAGGAGTCCGTCAACGAGGTCACAGAGATTTTGGACTCTAGATGGGGAGAAGAGGGAGTAGAATACCTCCTCGCCAAGGAGGGCTTCCCGGCCAGTGCCAACAGCTGGGTGCCAGGCTACGCCTTGGAGGAACCTCTGCTCAAGGACGAGTTTCACGCCCTTTTCCCACACAGGCCCATGCCAGCAGACTTTTTCGACGATTGGCTTTTCACACCGACACTTTCAGCCAGCACTTTCCACGGGTTCGACTCGGACAAGGAACCGACAATGGACACGCGTTCCCCGGAGGGGTCGCCCTCGGGAGCTGCCTCAGAGCCCTCGTATTGGTGGGACGATAGACCAGAGGAGCAGTGGCGCAGGAAGTGGCTGGAGGTTCCAGGTCGAGCGACGGACCCGGGAACGACTGAGGCGGAGACGGACGTGGACATGTTCGGGGAGGACCTGGGCTTCAAGCACGGTGGCACAGAGATGGAAGCGGAGGTGACCGCTGTCGACGAGCGCAGGGAGGAAGAATCGGAAGTCTTCAGTTGGAGGCCCGCCAAGGGAAGCGAACTGTATCCGGCATTCGTCCCCATGACTCGGCAGCACCCAGCTCCCGCACCGGAAGGAGGGGAGGGGGGAAAGGGGGGCTTCGAGGGGGGGATGGATGTCAGGGGTTCAGGAGCAGAGGCGAGGGCAAGGGAGGAAACAGAGAGCGAGGGGGAGGAGTCCGAAGAAAGGATGAGTGATGACGACGACCCGAGATCTCCGAGTCTTTCCAGTGAATCGGAAGATTCACAGAAAGGAGCGCCAGTGGCCAGAGCAAAGGGGGGGGCCTAGGGGGACACCCCAGGAGGAAGGGACCAGCGGGGGTTCAGAGGGCAGCAGTTGGAAATCGGGGCCAGCGTCCCCACCAGAGCGCAGTGGAGAGGAAGGACGTCAGGGATCGAGCCCTGGCAGCTCGCAGCAGGGAGGAGGGCATGAGTCAGGAGTGACCACGCCCCCATCGGGGAGCGAAGAAACGGTCAAGCGGAAAGTGGGAGGCTGGGCGCGCGCGCCAAGTTCAAATGCACAGGAAGGCGGCGCAGTAAGCAGCCCGGAAAGGGAGCCAGGTCCTAAAGCCCGACGCAAGGAGACAGGAGGGTCCGGGGGGTCAGCGTCAGAGGAGTCCCGGAGGGAGGAGACCACGGGGGGCAGAGGGACCCAGAGAAGGACGGTCAGGCGGAAAAGGTGGAGTAAGGCGAGGATATTAAGTTGGTGTACGAGGGGCGGAGATTCAGACGGAGCTTCGCCGGTCTAGCCATAAGACGTAGAGTTGCACGCAGCAGCTTGGAAATGGAAACTGTAACTCAATAAAAACTTTTATAAAGCGAACGCTGGCTAGCGTGATCCTCTGTGAGCTGGGATCGGAGAGCAGCTCTGACAGGTATGCTTTTCTTATGAAAGAGAAGTTGCCTATTGACCTGGACTGGAGCAAGATTCCTGAATAGCAGCCAGGGGATGACCATCGAAATGTTTCGTCTTTGGAGTGTACCGGGAGGCTGGCATAGCTCCCGGGCTGGTGACATTTCAACATACACGTTACCCATTATGAAGCACTATCTTGTACAGTGGTACCTTGGTTCTCAAACTTAATCCATTCCAGAGGTTCGTTCCAAAACCAAAGTGTTCCAAATCCAAGGCATGCTTTCCCATAGAAAGTAATGCAAAATGGATAAATCCATTCCAGACTTTTAAAAACAACCCCTAAAGCAGCAATTTAACATGAATTTTACTATCTAACGAGACCGTTGATCCATAAAATGAAAGCAATAAACAATGTACTGCAGTCACACACACAGTCAATCAATCAATCAATCAGTAGCTGAACTGGGTTCCACACAGTCACAAAACAAAAAAAAAGAGTAACAAAAACGCAAAATAAGTAGCAAAAACAGACTGACCTCAGTGTAACACTCCATAACAGAAGCGTGGCACTCAAATTAGAAGCATAACTCTCAAACTGGAAGTGTAACACTCAAAATGGAGCATGTTCGGCTTCTGAAAATTTTTTGCAAACCGGAGCACGCACTTCCGGCTTTGCAGTGTTTGGGTTCTAAGTTGTTTGAGTATCAAGGCATTTGAGAACCACTGTAGTCTCTGTGGTAATTATGCTTTACAGAGTTGTGCAGAAGTTGCCCCGGGTAATTTGTATCTGAAACTGACTGAGATTTACAGACTGACTCTGAGGCAAACAGCAGCATAACATGATATACTTGCTGCTCTAACAGTTAAAACTTACACAACAATTGATAACTGAACTAATGGGGGGCGGGGATTGCCTCAGGCACATGACATCACAAGATTCTATGCTACAGCATTAACCCTCAGTTTATTGGGAAATATTGCTGCTTGATGCATTTTACCTCAAACCAGCTTTGATCTGAAAGGGAAGCATGAGCTATTTTCACTTTGTAGTTAAATGGAAGTGTGTACATTTGGGACTGGTCAACTTAATCCTGTGTGCAGGTGTTTGGGCTGAGTGGGTATGAAGATGAGTCTTTCTGTTGCAAGCTTATACAGGCTCCTAAGTCAGGCCAATAAGACCCAGGAGCCGGGAGGAGATAGATTCCAACGATTTATTACTTTCTAAGCAATAGGTTGTCTTTGTCCATGTCCATGGAGTTTTCTTGGCAAGGATACTGGAGTGGCTTGCCGGTTCCTCCTCCAGGTGGATCACGTTTGGTCAAAACTCTCCACTATGACCTGTTCATCTTGTGTGCCCTGCTCGGCATAGTTCATAGCTTCTCTGAGTTCTTCAAGCCCCTTCGCCACGGCAAGGCAGTGATCCATGAAGGGGATCGTGAAGCTGAGGCTCCAGTACTTTGGCCACCTCATGAGAAGAGAAGACTCCCTGGAGAAGACACTGATGCTGGGAAAGATGGAGGGCACAAGGAGAAGGGTGACAGAGGACGAGATGGTTGGATAGTGTTTTCGAGGTTACCAGCATGAGTTTGACCAAACTGCGGGAGGTAGTGGAGGACAGAGGTGCCTGGCGTGCTCTGGTCCATGGGGTCACGAAGAGTCGGACACGACTAAACGACGAAACAACAACAAAAGCAATAGGTTATAGCGGGATAGGTCCACAAAGGCTGCAACTGCGATTCAGTGGTCTGGGGGTGATATTTATAAGTTTTTACATAAAGCAGTTCAATTTTCTTCAGTCATATGCATTGAAGCATTTCTAATTACCTCATTCAGTTATTGGATACATTTCATGTTAGTGTGCTTGTGCAAACTAAGCATAAGCATTGGCTGTTTTGCTGTCATCTATATGGCCTCCATGTAGAAACATTGTGTTACATTTTTATAGCAAAATCTATTGTCCTTTTGTTGAACCTGCATAAATAGCTGTGTATGTTCTGCAATAAAAACGTTAGCTTCTTCTCTTCCCATGGGAAAGGGTGCTTGCATAACAAAAGCTTTCTCAGCAGTTCCAAAGCTTTTTGCAGTTTCTTAGCATTTCCTTAAAGCAATAGGCTTTTGGGGCCCTTGGAGCCCCTCCCACATTTCTAGCTTGGCACAAGTGTGAGGATGAGAGAGAGAGAATATTTTTCACTGTGAAGTACAGTCTGTCCGGGGCTCCCTCTTTTAAGTTCATTGCCCCTTTTTCAGTCAAGCTAAGTGTGAGTGAGTCAGTGGAAGGTAGTTTCATTTGTTTTTCTTGATTACTAGTCATCAGGGTATTATTTAACCCCTTTGAGGTAAAGGCTGCATTAATTTTTTCCCGGCCATGTGGTTGATTCCCCTCAGGTCCCTTGCTATCGTGCCACCAATAACTGGAAGTGACGGAAGCAGCTGCTTTCTTTAACTTTCTTTTGCACCTGTAGCAATTTTAAGTGAAGTGTTGGGAAGAATTGTTTTTTCCCTCTTTAGCCAAACGGTTGAAGTTCATAGTTACAATAAATATGGCAAAAATAATGGATAATTAATGGCAAAAATAATGGATAATTAATAAAAGCAAACAAACAAACAAACAAACAAACAAATAAATACAACTATTATTTTGTTGTTGAAAGTTAAGAACATAGCAATATATCACAGTTTCTATAGCTGTAGGCTATAGAAGGGTATTTAAAATGAGAGTTTGCAACTTCCGGTCGGCTGCAGAGCCATTACAGATGCGGATTTAGCCTCTTGGGGAAAGTCCGAGCTCGGCAGGAGATTTGGAGCTACACAAAGGCGCTGTGAGCTGCGTTAAAAAACCCCAAAGGGAGTTTTGGGTGCAGGGGATCGGGCGGCGCCCTTGGTGTCTATCCTTTTAGTCGGACGGCTCTGTAAAAAGAGGTCAAATGACCAGGGGATTGAGGCGCGGGTGCTTGGGATCTATCGCTACTCCTGCCTTGCAAGGCCTCTGTTTCCGGTGGCAAAAAAGCACCTGGCTTCCTGATGCAAAAAGACTGACTGGATGTGAAGTAAAATTTTGGAGTATTTGGCGAACAGATGGCATAATGGGATGTAAACAGGGAGTCCGTCCCATTGCTGGTGAGAAAAGGGCGCAGTAAGAATTTCTACGAAATCGAAAGTACGTGAGTTCCTTTTTCCGCAAGCGGATATAATTTTAGTGCTATTCCACTAGCCTCATAAGGCAGGGCTGAATGGATTTCTAAAAAAATATATAATTTTACTCCAGATTTATAGACTTTAGATTTCATTTTGACTGAAAGACAGTTCTGAAACGCTGGGGGAGGAGAAACCCCGGCCGGCTCTGCCAAAGGCAACTTTGTTTCCAGGGCTGCTGGCGATCGATACAGAGGTGTTATAAAGTAATAACTATTCGGACTACTCATTTCTAGCAACGAACGGAGCTAATATGAAAAAGTGTGGGATGAAGTTAAGAGAGATTTGGAAGTGTGGGGAAGAATGAAACTATCACTTATGGGAAGAATCTGGAATTATGGAAGCCAGGGGGGGGGGGGAGTCGATGCTCTGATTGAGCAAAGATGTATGTGATGATAAAATTTTATTTTGATTGTATTAAAAAAAAGAAAATTCAATAAATATTGTTATAAAAATAAAATAAAATGAGTGTTGGCAAATGTGTCCTCTTTTTTGCTTCTCAAAATATGGCGACCGTACTTCAACATAACCACAGACTGTGTAACTTGTTGTAATCAAGTTTGTCTGTACAACTTTTAATGAAGTTTTTTTTCTTAAAGTATGGAAACTGTTGCCTTAGTGGAGTCTTTAATTGGTGCCAACACAACTTATGCACCATCCTTTCAAACCTTTGGCAGTGTGCCTTTCTCCTTTGTTTTTTGGAGCGTAGCCTTTCTTGGGGCAATTTAAGCTTCTGAGGATGTAGGGTAACTTGCAGCTCTGCACTCCAGTCCTCTCTTCCTGACATTATATTGGGACAAGGTAGTCTTCCATCCAGATTCTTAATTTCTGCCAAAGACTTCGTCAAACTTCCACCCCAACTTTATATTACCTTTTTTCTTGCCCCCTGCTCTGTGTTGATCGTTGATCTTTGTGTTGATTGGACCTTGTTATCCTAAAAAACAACAACCCTAATATTGTCATTGTTAATGCCACTCTGTATAAAGATCACAAACTTTCTCCTCAGTGGGTGGGTTACAAGAGTGCTCATCGTCCCCTGCAATATGGCTTCAGAGTGTGCTGCATGCAGGCTATAGCTGCCTTTGCAGCAACCACTAGGATAATGTTAATCCCAGAGCCATGTTGAGCTACAACATCATCACAGCTCTTGACTTTCAACTTCCACTGTGCTCTTGATACTTCAGCCTGTGCTGATGTATTTTTTGGAACAATAATCCTCCAATGTGTTAACTCTTTAGGACAACCTACTACAAATTTCAGATGAGAAAGCTTGCTATTCTCCCATATGTGTGTCTGCACAGAGACCATGAAGAAGGATGGGTAGCTTGACCTTAACTGAAGTTCTCTTGAGTGATCATATGTGGAGTCACACAACTTTCTCAGCTGCACACTGTGGTTAGATATTGAATGTTGGTATGGCAATTTTTGAACTGAGCAAAACCTCTTTGGACTTGCAAGCTGGAACTTAAGGGGTGGAGTATGTGAAGATGCACTGCATAGACATAAGTATTTCCATATGAATGGTTCTACAGATGACCATTCTCAAGAACTTCAGTTACAAGTATGCAACTTATATTTTCTAATATAGTTTCAGATGGCCGCAATGGGAAAGGCCGCATCGGATCTCCAGATGAAGAACAAGAAGCTGCAAGCCAAATTAACCAAAATATTGCTCTGGCCATTGCTGGGAATCAGTTTAATCTCCTACGGTCCTATGGTTCATCTGTGTCCACAGTGGTAGGTCTACCTACACTATGTGTTTGCATAATTTTTTCTTGCTTTGTTTCTCCCTATTACTGACCCAAATTCTAGGAGCCAACTTTTAAGGATTTATTATGTTCTTTCATTTGATCTAGTGGGCATACTGAGCATATTTTCCAGGGGGAAGGGCCGTAGCTCAGTGGTAGAACATGCATAAGGTCCCAGGTTCAGTCAGTCTCCAGCATCTCCAGGTAAGGCTGCAAGAGACTCCTGCCTGTAGCCCTGGAAAGCCACTGCCAGTCAGTGTAGACAGTACTAAGCAAGTAGGACCAAATATCCAGTAGTTTCCTATAGCTCTATGCTTCTTTAGCCTCCTTGCTGTTTGGAGCTGATGGGACTTGTAGTCCAAGACTTCTGGAGAGCCGCAGATTGAGGAAGGCTACTCCAGAGTATTTGATGCTGTTTTTTGTTTTTGCAAGTGTGCCGATCACACCTGCAAAAAAACCTACAGAGGTGTACCACCTGAAATAGAGATATTCCCAACTCCCAAATCTAAGTGGCTACAGCAGATTTATTAGCTGGAAACGGCACCTTAAACAATAGAAAGGAGCCCTACCAATTGTGTGACTGGTGACATTCATTAGGACTATTAAATATGCCCTTCTTTATGTCTAACTTTCTTGAACTTCTTATTTTATTTGTTCCAAGCCTTACAAACAATACAACACTTTAAGTCCAGAAACTACACGCCACCTTTTGATCTGTTTCCTGTGGATCATGAAAAACGCTGATCAGAATCTTATTCAGAAATGGGTTGCAGACCTGCCATCTATGCAGCTAAACAGGATTTTAGATGTCCTTTACATCTGTGTCTCAGGCTTTGAGTATAAGGTAAATAGAATGGTGTCCAGTCCATACTTGTGTTTTGATGCGTTACAGACACAGTGTACAGGTTTTCTTGGATGGAAATATGCTACATTTATTTTACAAGTGTGCTTCACTTTTAACTTTGTGCAAAACTTTGTGCAAAATTGAACTTTTCAAGAGGTACAAAATAATTGGTTTGTAGATTTCTTTGTACAGGGCGAGTCTTTTAAAAGAGGCCCCGCATAACATGTGTACTCTGTATCCACGGGGCCTCTTTTGAAGGACTCACCCTGTACATTTAAAAGACATACTAACCTTTTGATACTGGTGGTTTAGCTCACATAATTCTTTATGTCTGTGCAGGGCAAGCAAAGCTCAGACAAAGTCAGCACTCAAGTACTCCAGAAATCAAGGGATGTAAAAGCTCGGCTAGAAGAGGCCTTACTAAGAGGAGAGGGAGCCAGGGGTGAAATGATGAAGCGGTGCAGGATGCCTGCTGGTATGCTCCTTGCTTTTTTATCTCATTTGTGAAACCAAAAAGAAATTGTAGATATAAAAACACAGTTTTCCATAACAACTTTTGACAGCAAAAAATGTCTGAAGAAATATTTGAAAAGAGTAATGACTGAGTTAGAAAATTAAGAAATTGCGTTATACTGAAGGAGCGTCTACACCCTCATCGTTCAGCCCGGTCACTGAGATCCAGCGCCAGGGCCTTCTGGCAGTTCCCTCATTGCGACAAGTGAGGTTACAGGGAACCAGACAGAGGGCCTTCTCGGTAGTGGCGCCCACCCTGTGGAACGCCCTCCCTTCCTATGTGAAGGAAATAAACAGCTGTCTTATCTTTAAAAGAATCTGAAGGCAGCCCTGTTTAGGGAAGTTTTAAATATTTAATGCTGCATTGTTTTTAACACTCGATTGGAAGCTGCCCAGAATGGCTGGGGAAACTCAGCCAGATGGGCGGGGTATAAATAAATTATTGTTGTTGTTGTTGTTGTTGTTGTTGTTGTTGTTGTTGTTGTTGTTGTTGTTCTAAGGGTGCCCTGGAGGATTGTTACACTTTTGTAGGAGGGATTCAAGTGCATACCGGAACTTTAGGCTTATGCAATTAAAGTGGCTGAGAGCAAAGAGAAGCAAGAGCCCTTTCTGTTGAGCTCTGCCTCTTAAACCAGAACCAGTAAAGGTGGTGAATGTTAATAATAATAATAATAATAATAATAATAATAATAATAATAATAATAATATGTTGTTGTTGTTGTTAAACTTAGCTTCCTACAACTAGATGGGATAAACTGTGCTTATATACTTGAAAATGCCTAGGGGAAAAGTGTCAGCAGTAGACAAGGCACTGAATCTAAGTGGATTATCATTGACTATTATTTTCCAAGGCCTTTTGTAAGCAAATCACTTCTTTAAGCAAGTAACTGTACTAGTTTGGCTTCTTCTTGATTGCTTAGTACTGCTCTCCCTCTTCTTTCGTCCTCGAGTTTCTAGAAAGTGACCAGAAAGCTGGTTTGATCATTGTTTCAACTCCCCAATTTGATCCTTACTACAGTATAGGCCAATTGAAGGTGCCCATTTTATGAGGACGTGCATGGAACTAGTCCTCACCTGCTGCTGTTGCTTGCCTTGGCTGCCAAAAGAAGCATACAGGCTGCTTTTTTCTGGTAGCCAGGACAGGTAGCAACCAGGTCAGTAGCACAGCCACTTCTGCAGAAAGGTGAACTGAGCTTGGGACTGGTTGCCAGCCATTCTCTCTTTCTGCTTATTGAAAGAAGGTGGCTTGCAGGTGTTGGTTACACACATATTTTCATTAAGAGGGTAATGCAAGAGTACATCCTATACCTAAGCCAGTGTGGTAGTCCCAGATGATGTTGGGCTGCAACTCCCATCATCCCTTACCATTGGCCATAGTGCCTAAGGCTGGTGTGAGTTAAGAGTCCCTGCAGCATCTGGTAGCACGATGTTGGCTACTCCTGCTGTACCTCACCCAAGTCTGGACTTCTGGGCCTCATACATTTGTCTGCCTCTGTCCAATATTTTGCTTCGTAAAGGTAAAGGACCCCTGACAGTTAACTCCAGTCACGAACGACTCTGGGGTTGCGGTGCTCATCTCGCTTTACTGGCCGAGGGAGCCAGCGTTTGTCCACAGACAAGTTTTTCTGGGTCATGTGGCAAGCATGACTGAGTCGCTTCTGGTGAAACCAGAGCAACGCACGGAAACACCATTTACCTTCCTGCCGGAGCGGTACTGTCAGGAAACTGCCATCAGCTCAGGGGCGAGAGGTGGAAGGGCAGTTGTGTTATAGGGAACCTCGGAAAATCTTGCAAAGCAGTTCCTCCTCCGGCGAGGAGGAAAACCCCGCCTCCAGTGGAAAGGAGGTGCAGGGAGCAGGGGGTATAAGGGAGAGCCTCAACACCAAGCCTGAGCAAACCGGAGAGGAGGGAAGTACCCCTTTGCCAGCGCCTTTTCTGTGCAGTAGGTTTCGGCGCAGGGAGGGGCGGAGAAGGCTGGGGGTCACGCGACTGTTATGCTGGGGGAGGTACAAAGACCGACCACTTCCAGATTCTGATAGCGATTGAGCCAGACATGAACTTACGACGCTCTTCACTGTAAATAGTTTACACTAAGAATAAAGCCTGGAAAAGACAGGTCGGAGTCTTGCCTGTTTGCTCTTGAGCAACCACACCAGCACCTGACAGGTACCTATTTATCTACTTGCACTTTTTGGCGTGCTTTTGAACTGCTAGGTTGGCAGGAGCTGGGACCGAGCAACGGGAGCTCACCCTGTTGCTGGGATTTGCACCACCGACCTTCTGATTGGCAAGCCCAGCGGCTCAGTGGTTTAGACCACAGCACCACCCCTGTCCTGTTTTGCTTCTAGGTTGGTTTTATTTCCTGGCTCTAAGCCCCATTGTTCTCAGGGGCACATGGTTCCCATCTGTTGTATTTCAACAATTCCATACCAAATGTGCTCTTTTAGTTTGTGTGTAAAAAGATACCCTTTCCTTCACTGCTAGCACAATGGATGTAGCCTCTTGCAGAACTCATATCAGTAGGGAAATATTGATATTAAAGTTTCAGTGTGATTCTATGTATGTTGCCCTTGTAGGGAACGATAAATTCCCAGGATTTAATGAGAACCTACGATGGAGGAAAGAGCAGACACACTGGCGGCAAGCAAATGAGAGGCTAGATAAGTAAGTAATTTAATGAATTTTTATTGCTTTAACCAGAGCAGCTTCTCTCTGTGGCCATCTAGTTTCATTCCTGAACCGAGGCAGAAAACTCTATCCTTAAAGCATCCTGGACTGTATAGCTGTTCTGTTCTTAACATATGTGTCAACAGTGGTTTAGACTGCAGCTCTGGTACTAAGTTCCATTGAAGTAAATGAACGATATTTCTGAGTAGACATTTAGAAGAATTTACTGTTAGAGCTTCTTGTTTGCTTCTCTCCCCCCCCCCCCCCAAATAATAAATCTATGGTGGAGGTACCTCTTGTCAGTATTGCAGTGTTTCATTCTCTCGGCCCACACCTTTCAGGTGGTTTGTCAATTTTAGACTTCATGATAAACCAGAGTTATCATAACCATGCTTCGTAAATCCAGACAAGAAGGCACCCTATCTGTCAGAGAACGGGACTCTCTGACAGGACAGAAACAGAGACAGTGGAAGAACAGAGAGAATTCCTAAGAGAAGAGGGGGAAGCAATTAGCAAAAGGAATTCGATCTTTGTGCACACAGAGGAAGGAGAAACACAGAGAGCAGGAATACAGCTGCAGAGCTCAGATAGTGATGCAGACACAGATTTAGGGGGGTACAGTCTCCCAGATCTCGTAGAATAATGAGATTAAATGAGAAGCGAAACTACCCAGAAGAGAAGGTGGCATTTTTCCTGTTGGGGGGAAAGGGGGTGGAGCTTAGTTCCGACAACTGGGTCATCAGAGGAACTGAAATTAGCGGAGCTCCAACCGGAGCTTTTAAAAGTGCCAATAAATCGGGTTCCGCTAGGGGCGCCTTGGAAGATGGCCGACAATACCATCTCTCCAGCTCACACGAGGTAATTAAGAGGCTGAGATGGGAGTAATCAGCCTCCCTAGATTCTTCCCGGTGGAAGGGAAGACACAGTCTCATCCGCAGCTGCCCATAAATCACCCCTGAGTTCGAAAAGAAGGAGGGGGTGAGGGCACTGGATGGAAAGCCCTCGAGTGAGCTCGGATCTCCTGGACACTGTCTCTGGGAACGCTCCAAATTCCATTTCTTAAGATAAAAGATTGGATATAAGATTTATATGACATGCTTCGAGGAAAGAAGGAGTACTTTATCTGCTAATTAAGCCAGCCACTGAGACGCTAAGAGTGATGGATTGGAAAGAAGATAACATCAGAGAACAACATCTAAACCAGTATGTTGAAACGGAACGGAAAGAAGGGGGTATAAAAGTTTTTTCTTCTTCTACAATACTACCTGTCAGAGACTGCCTCCAGGTCCCAGCTCACAGAGGACCCACGCTAGCCAGCGGTAATATACAAAAGTCTTTATTGAAGTACATTATCCATTTTCAAACCCTAGCGTGCGTCTCTACGTCTAGACACTAGACCGGCGAAGCTCCGTCTGAGTCTCCGCCCCCTGTACACCAGCTTAAGACTCTAGCCTTACTCCACCTTTTCCGTCTCTCCTTCCGCCTCTGGGTCCTACCACCCCCCTGGGTCCCTTCCTTCCTGGACGCTTCGGAGGCGGACCCCTCGGACTCTTCCCCCTCCCTTCGTCGGGCTTTAGGACCTGGCTCCCTCTCCGGGCTGCTCATTGCGCCACCCTCTTGTACATTTGAACTTGGCGCACGTGTGCTGCCTCCGACCTTCCTTTTGACCGTTTCCTCGCTCTCTGATGCAGGCGTGGCTAACCCTGACTCATGTCCTTCCGCTGACGGAAAGCTGCCTGATGCCGATGCCTGGGACTCCTCCCCCCTACTGCTCTCCGGTGGGGAAGCTGGTCCCGATTTCCAGCTGCTGCTCTCTGAGTCCCCTCTGGCCCCTCCTTCCTGAGGTGTTCCCTCTGGCAACCCCCTAGCTCTGACCACGGGAGCCCCTTTCTGTGAATCCTCCGATTCGCTGGAGAGACTTAGAGACCTCGGGCGGCTCTCATCGCTCACTTCCCCCTCGGATTCCTCCCCCTCGGTCTCTAATTCTTCCCTTTCCTGTCCCTCTGCTCCTGAGCCCCTGACATCCATCCCCCCCTCGAAGCCCCCCCTTCCCCCCTCCCCTCCTTCCGGTGTGGGTACTGGGTGCTCCGTCGTAGCGGGGGTGAGTGCCGGATACAGTTCGTCCCCCGTGTCGTACATCAAACCGGCGAGGTCCGGCTCGTTCTCCGTGCACTCGTTGACGTCGATCTCCTCTGCTTCCATGTCTCTGCCTTCGTGTTCGAACCCCACGTCCTCCCCCCACACGTCCATGTCCGTCTCGCCCCCGTTCCCCTCTGAGGGCGATGTCTGCCAAGGACCCCCCAGCCACTTCCTGCGCCACTGCTCCTCTGGTCGATCGTCCCACCAATAAGAGCGGTCTGAGGCAGACCCCGAGGGTGAGCCCTCCGGGGAGCGTGTGTCTGGTGCCGGTTCCTCGTCCGAGGCGAACCCCTGGAACGTGCTGGCTGAAAGTGTGGGTGTGAAGAGCCAGTCGTCGAAATACTCGGCTGGCATGGGCCTGTGTGGGAAGAGGGCATGAAATTCTTCCTTGAGCAGAGGCTCCTCCAAGGCATAGTCCGGCACCCAACTGTTGGCACTGGCCGGGGTACCCTCTCTGGCTAGGAGATATTCTACTCCCTCTTCCCCCCATCTCGAGTCTAAAATCTCTGTGACCTCGTTGATGTGCCCCCTCTTGGCGACCCTCCCTTTCTGGGCCCTTCTCTTAGCGGGTCTGGTGCTGTGCTTGGCTCCTGAAATCTATGAGGTGCTTTGTAGGGCGTGAGCACCGATCTATGGAACACCGGATGCATTCTGGAACCCTCCGGAAGTGCTAACCGGAAGGCCACTGGATTGACCTGTGCCTGGACTTGGTAAGGCCCTAGCTGCTTATGCCCTAGCTTCTTCTTCGCTAACGATCTGGTCGGCACTGCTTGCGCTGCTAACCAGACCCAGTCTCCCACCTGTATGTCTTCCCCAACTCTTCTGTGTCTGTCAGCCTGCAGTTTGTATGCGTGCTTTGCTAGTTCTAACTGCCTCCTGAGCTGTTCGTGGACTTCCTGCAACTCCGACGCTAAGGCTTCCACTGCCTGTGGCTCCCCCTCCCCCACTGTCTCTAAACCCGGGAAGGTTCTGGGATGCCTCCTGTTGTTGGCGAAGAACGGCGTCACCCCTGTCGACACGTGCTTCGTATTGTTGTAAGCGAACTCTGCGAGGGGCAGGTAGTCTACCCATGTCGTAGGCTGCTGATTGGCGTAGCATCTCAGGTACTGCTGCATGATGGCGTTGACCCTCTCCGCTTGCCCGTTGGTCTGTGGGTGTCTCGCCGACGCTAGGTTGATCTTGACGTTCAGGATGCCCATCAGCTTCTGCCAGAAGTTCAAGATGAACTGTCGCCCCCGGTCGGAGAGAATAGACCGTGGCAGACCGTGGACTTTAAACACGTGGTCTATGAACAGTTTGGCGGTCTGTTCCGCCGTGGCCACCTTCGCACACGGAATGAAGTGTGCCATTTTGGTAAACATGTCCACCACCACTAGCACTGCTGTCTTTCCCCTCGAACTGGGCAGGTCCGTGACAAAGTCCAGGGCCACCCTCTCCCACGGTTCCAATGGTGTCTGCAGCGGTTCCAGCAGTCCCGCCGGCGGTTTGTGAACTGACTTGGCCCTCTGGCAGGTGTCGCATCTCGAGACGTAATCCGCTACTTCCCCCCGCATCTTGGGCCACCAAAAGTCTCTGGCCACTAATTCTACCGTCTTTTCTTTGCCAAAGTGCCCGGCGGTGGGAGCGTCGTGTAGCTGCTGCAGTACCCTTGCGCGGAGGTCGTCTCCCGGCACGTAGAGCGCTCCCTTGCGGATGAGTAACCCGTCTCTTATCTGGAACTCGTCGTCCTTCGCCGTGCCTTTGTGCACCTCCTCCATCTTGGCTCGTGCGAAGGGGTCCTCCTGCAGCGCTTGACGTACGGCGTCCAGGTCCACGGTTGCCGAAGCGCATGCCCACGCTTCCGGTGCGAAAATGTGCTTGGCCGCCGACGGTGCCGCCTCCTCGAGGTATTGCGGCTTTCTGGACAATGCATCCGCCATTACGTTGTTGTCGCCCGGGATGTACTCTATCTTGAAGTCGAAGTCCGCGAAGAACTCCGCCCATCTAATGTGCCTCTGGTTCAGGAACCTCGCCGTGCGCCAGTACTCTAGATTCTTGTGGTCCGTGCGGACCTGCACTGTGTGTCTGGCTCCGATAAGGAAGTGCCGCCATGCCTTGAACGCTGCATGGATGGCTAGCAACTCCCTGTCCCAGATGGTGTAGTTCTGCTCCGACTTGCTGAGCTTCCTCGAGTACAAGGCGCACGGCCTCCAGTCCCCCTGCTGGTCTTGTTGCAACAGGACGGCTCCCACGGCTCTGTCTGAGGTGTCTGTCTCCACCCTCATCGGTCTGCTGGGATTCACATGCAGCAGCTGCTCTTCGGACGCGAAGAGGCGCTTGAGTTTCTGAAAGGACTGCTCCGCTTGCTCCGTCCAGATGAATTTCTTCTTCTTGGAGCTGAGCGTGTCGGTGATGGCCGCCGTCTGCATAGCGAACCCCTTGATGAACTTGCGGTAAAAGTTGGCAAAGCCGACAAACCGCTGGACTTCCTTCCGATTGCGCGGGCTTTTCCAGTCCAATACTGAGCGAACCTTGGCGCTGTCCATGGCGAGCCCCTTGTCCGACAGTTTGTAGCCCAGGAAATCCACCTCCGTCATGTCGAACTGGCACTTCTCCAGCTTGGCGTACAGCCTGTGCTCCTTCAGTCTCTGCAGAACTTCCCTGACATCCCTCTCGTGCGCCTCTCGCGACTCAGAAAATATCAGGATGTCGTCCAGGAAGCATACGCACTTCTTGTAAAGGAGTCCCGCCAACACGTGATGCATGAAGGCTTGAAAACAGTGAGAGCCATTTTGTAATCCGAAGGGCATAACTCTGTATTCGTAGGTGCCCAGCGGCGTGAACATGGCCGTCTTCCACTCGTCGCCCTCCCGCATGCGAATCAGGTTGTACGCCCCTCGCAGATCCAACTTGGTAAAAACGCGTCCTTTCCTCACCGTCGCGAGCAGGTCGTCTATCTTGGGCATGGGGAAGGCCGAGGGCTTGGTTTTCGAGTTCAAAATTCTATAGTCCACCACCAGTCTTTTTTGGGGCGTATCCCGCTTCTTCACAAAGAATACTGGGCTGCCTCCCACCGCTTTCGACTCCCGGATGAACCCGCGCTTCAAATTGTGATCTATGAACTCCCTGAGTTCCTGCAGTTCATCCTCAGACATGGAATACAGTTTCCCGGTTGGCAGCGTCGCCCCCGGCAGGAGGTCAATCTTGCAGTCATAGGGTCTGTGCGGAGGTAGCTTGTCCGCCTCCTTCTCACAGAATACCTCCAAAAATTCCGCATACTTGAGAGGCACTGCTTGCAGCGTGCCCAAATGTAGCTGCGGGTCATCCTCTTCCCCTTCTGGGCTAGGTAGGATGCAATGTTCCGCACAGTAGGAGGAGCCAAAAGTCAGTTGGCGTTGGTACCAAGCCAATGCTGGGCTGTGCCTGTGCAGCCAACTCATGCCCAAAACTACGGGCGTGTCCGACAATTGGGTGACATTGAAGCTGATGACTTCCCGGTGATTCCCAATTTGCATCACCATAGGTGGTGTCTGCTGTACCACCTGCCCCCCCCAGCAGTTCCCTGCCATCTACTGTGACCACCTTCAGGGGCAGCGTGGCTGGCAGTAGCGCTATGTTGTGTTGCTGAATAAACTCCAGTCCTATAAAGTCCGCATTACTGCCAGAGTCAATCGTAATAGGCACTTCTAAGGTGAGTCCATTGGGCAGCTGGAGCGATGCGGTGAGCTGCACCACTGGTTTGGGCGGGAGGGGGTCTGTGGGCTGCAACATCTCTGGGGACTTCTTCACTGACTCGTCTGGCTGGGCCCCAGTGCCTCCGTTTCCAGCCAGACTCCGTCGTTTCCCTGCTGTGGTCCTCTCTGCTGATTTGCTTCCATTACTGTCAATGAAGCTGCAGTGTGCTTGTGGAGCCTCTGGGGACACTCTTTCGCCATGTGCTGTCCACTGTCGCAGATATAGCACTTCCTGTTCCCTCTAGGCGGCTTCGTTTTGACTGCTCCCGGTGTTAAGGCTCCGGTTGCTGAGTGAGCCCTAGCACCGCCAATCTCCATCGGCTCTTCGCCCCCTCCCTGTGGAGGCGTGGACTGCGCACGCGCGACATCCCTGGGCAAGAGGGGGGGCCCTCTCGCTGGTGTGCGTCCCCAACACCCTTCTTCTTTGCTCCATGGGCGTTCTTCCTGCCTCACCCCAATCCTTAGCGCTCTTTCAACCACTTGCTGAGTGCTTTTGGGTCTCTCCCCCCTTGCGATCTCATCCTTGACCTGCGGGTTCAATCCCTCCCAAAAGAGGTCTCTAACAGGCGGAGAATCCTTATTCCAACCCAGGACGTTGACCAATGCAAAAAAGCGGGAATGAAACTGCCTTACGCTGGCTTTCCCTTGTCTTAGCCCAAATATGTCCTTCCGGGCAATGTCAATGTCTATGTTTGATAAAAAGCAGGAATCCATTGCTTTAATGAATGCATCTGCATTTCGGAGCGCTGGATCCTTATCTCTCCACAGATTGCGCAGCCATGCTTTCGCGTCCCCTTGCAAATGGGACAAGATAAACCCCACCTT
This sequence comes from Podarcis muralis, assembly GCF_964188315.1. Taxonomy (NCBI): domain Eukaryota; kingdom Metazoa; phylum Chordata; class Lepidosauria; order Squamata; family Lacertidae; genus Podarcis; species Podarcis muralis. The sequence continues at coordinate 739,748 of NC_135665.1, read as the reverse complement.
CTCTTGCTCATCTCTAAAGTCTTTTTCCAGCAGTTTCAGCGCAAACTGTACGTCTGCTCGGAAATTGGGGTACTGCTGTAAATTCCCATCGAACTGAGATACAAGGCTGCCTCCTCTCTTCCCCAACCCAATCCCCTCGGATCTGGGTCCCGGTTGCCCCTGCTTCGCAAGCACTTCCAACCTGGCTTGGAGATCTCTGCAGGCAGCAGCCGCTTCATCTTCTCTCTTCCTGGATGCGATTACCTCTGCATTGAGTTGTGTCACCGCATTTTGCAAGGCAGCTATTTGCTGTTCGGTAGTCATTTCGCCTGACTCTTGTGAGCTCGCGAGGCACCAGTCTCCTTCCCGCGCTGCGTATACTCACGCAGCGACTCCTTCGGTGAAGAAAACTGATGAAATTGGAGACGGAGTTTACTGTCAGAGACTGCCTCCAGGTCCCAGCTCACAGAGGACCCACGCTAGCCAGCGGTAATATACAAAAGTCTTTATTGAAGTACATTATCCATTTTCAAACCCTAGCGTGCGTCTCTACGTCTAGACACTAGACCGGCGAAGCTCCGTCTGAGTCTCCGCCCCCTGTACACCAGCTTAAGACTCTAGCCTTACTCCACCTTTTCCGTCTCTCCTTCCGCCTCTGGGTCCTACCACCCCCCTGGGTCCCTTCCTTCCTGGACGCTTCGGAGGCGGACCCCTCGGACTCTTCCCCCTCCCTTCGGCGGGCTTTAGGACCTGGCTCCCTCTCCGGGCTGCTCATTGCGCCACCCTCTTGTACATTTGAACTTGGCGCGCGCGCGCTGCCTCCGACCTTCCTTTTGACCGTTTCCTCGCTCTCTGATGCAGGCGTGGCTAACCCTGACTCATGTCCTTCCGCTGACGGAAAGCTGCCTGATGCCGATGCCTGGGACTCCTCCCCCCTACTGCTCTCCGGTGGGGAAGCTGGTCCCGATTTCCAGCTGCTGCTCTCTGAGTCCCCTCTGGCCCCTCCTTCCTGAGGTGTTCCCTCTGGCAACCCCCTAGCTCTGACCACGGGAGCCCCTTTCTGTGAATCCTCCGATTCGCTGGAGAGACTTAGAGACCTCGGGCGGCTCTCATCGCTCACTTCCCCCTCGGATTCCTCCCCCTCGGTCTCTAATTCCTCCCTTCCCTGTCCCTCTGCTCCTGAGCCCCTGACACTACCTAACAAATCCCCCCCAGAAGAACCGTCATACTACCTTTAGCAAGTGAGATTGGAAAATAAACTCTGTGGAAATAAAAATATTAACTAAAGCCTTTGATTTTCGAAATATTTGGAAGAAGATAAAAAGACTCTCTTGTGACGCACTATTTAATCGGGATCCGTCATTATGAGACAGACTATGTTGCAGAGATTGATAGTCATAGGGGGAGGCGAGCTTTTACTTTGTTATTATATCTGTATTTCAAGTTCGATTTGGCAAACCTTGCCTGGAAACACTAATGTTTGGTGCAACTTTTCTGAGAAAATTAACGAGCAAACGCCTAGACTCTATTTCATCGGAACTGAGAAAAGATGGCGCCTGCCACCCGAGAAGAACTTTCGGATGGATTCGGCATAAATACCAGCGCGCGAGGATATACTGCAAACAAAAGACTTACCAGCTGCAAAAAAGGGGGGGGATAGTCATCACAAAGTTCACACGGAGGCATAATAATGCTCGTTTCAGCTTGCCTGTGGAATGAACTCAGAGGCTATTAAAGAAGAAGGATAATAACAAGAAGATTTAAAGAAGGGACTTGTGGACATTTAAAGCAGTAGAAATATGAGATGATTGGACCCCACTGACCTCGAAGCATGGGAACCCCCAATAAAAAAAATTATAATTTGGCAAAATATTTGGACTTTATGATATGTATTTGTATAATTTGGAATGTTTAATGTGATTTGATTGGATTCTTAAAATGGAAAAATTCATAAAAATTATTATTAAAAAAAAAGTGCCAATAAATCCGTATTAATTAACTGCCAGAGCCGTCTCGTTTGTGTGGGAGAGACCCAAGCCTTACAATATCCCACCCATGTCATGTACCTAATGGCAGCAAATTTAAGGGGTGCTGGACAGGCTGGCATACACCAAATTGTCTTCCACCATGTCAGTGTCACTAGCATCTACCACCAAATGCAGCTGCCTCAATCCTTATAATGAAAGGGTTTAACTAATTCTGTTAAACTTGTTTAACCATGGATCACAGCATCTGAGCCGAATAAAAGAGAAACAAAGAAGATAAATATTTCTGATGATAAACTAAAAGTAGACCCAGCATTGCAGTTTCAGGGTTACTGTAGGTCCTGTTTCTAAAGCCTAGTACGCTAAAGTAAGAGGCGATTTGATTAATGAATTAATTTGGTAACTTGATTTGTCATGCTCCTAGAACAAAAGCTGAGATTGACCAAGAAGTGTTGGTTAGTGGGAACCTAGCCACAGAAGCTAATCTGATTATCCTAGACATGCAAGAGAACATCATCCAGGTGAGAAACTGGCTGCATACAAATTCCTCTACCCTTGGAAAGGGAGGCTTTCTTTCTGCCTCTGTTTTTGTTGTAGTACATGGTATATTTAATTGCTATATGTCGAAATTTTAAAAATGATTCTTTGCTTAGTGCCCAATTGTTAAGAGTAAATTGTTTTCATGCTATTCCTACCACCCTATACTTTCAGATAACATGAAATTGCATCTTTCAGTTTGCTGTTCAGGAGAGTCCACAGAGAGTACTACACAGGTCTCCTCAAGTCCCATTGACTTCTGGGTCTTAGATCATTACACTCATTGAATGTAATGCTTGAAAAACCCTGTACGTGAATACACTCTTAACAAATCTTTTGTAGCTATATGCCTTGCGTGGCTATTCCCTCCCCCCCACAGGTGGAATAAATGAAGACAACGGACACAGAGTTTTAGGTTAATGGGCGAAAATGGCCACAACTTTATTGATTACAGGAAAGAAGGGTATTGGCTTTAGGCATTGGCCCCTAACCGACTATCCGGTCTAACCGGGAAGGGTTAAACACCAACAGGGGGAGCCACCCGAGATGCATATCCCTAGGCGCTCCCCGAGGGGTTACCGCTCGGGGGCGCGCTTTAGGCCCTAGCCTCCATAGGTTTCGGACGAGGCGTCGCCCCTCGGAGTCCTTTAACGAACTACCCTTCAAGCATTGGGGGAGGTGATGGCGTTCCTCCCCCCCAACCTCATCTGCATGACAATACCCCGGCCAATGCCTACCGCCAAAACCGAGGGAGTTGTGACGATTTGCTACGAGGTAGGCGAAAAAACCAAGTGGCTCACAAAACCAGCCAATTAGCCAAATGGAAAAACTCCTACCAGGCCCCTTGCGGCGACCAGCCGAAGCCCATAGCAAGGTCAGTGGCAAAACCTAAAGGGCGGGTGGGTGGGAAACCGCGTCAACTCCAGGGGTAAAAAGGGGCGAGCCAAGGGCTGCCCCGACCTTAAGTGGCCTTACTAAGGCCCGCCCCTGCCGCCAGCCGATTGGCTGGCGCCACAGGGGATGTTAATTGGGGGAATCCCTGCCTCCCTGCGAGTGTGGGCGGGTCGTGATCCCGCAACCCCCCCTCCTCCTGACGATCGGAAGGGGCATTCTCCCCTCTACTGTGAAAAGCATCAAGGTAATTTCTGTCTATTGCTTAGGGCTATCTTATTGTGTCAAGACTGGCACTAGTATAGCATAAACTCTGTTTTTTAAGAATCCTCTTCTGTGATGTAGGCGACTTCAGCTATGGATTGCAGAGATAATGTCTTGGGAGGTGTGTTGAAAGTCCTTGTAAATTCTTTGACCTGTGATCAGAGCACAACCTACTTGACTCATTGCTTTGCTACTCTCCGAGCATTAATTGTCAAGGTAAGTACTTGGCTTACTTATGTTATCAGGTTCTTTGTTAGGATCCTGAAGGGCACATTATTGAAGTTCAAACCCCTTGTGATCCCCTCAAAACATTGCACTGTTATCCCTGTGCAAGAGCCCTCAAGGTAACCTTTTCACAAAATTGTACATGCATTTGATAACTCAGTGAGTAGAGACTTCTGTTTTCAGAGTTTGAGTTGCTGGTGGTACACATGGCAGAAAATGAGATAGAATAAGATTGATGGGTTATTACTTAGATTTCTTTAAATTTTAAAATAGCAGAGAAAGACAGGCCTTGTGATCCATCCTCAGAAAGAAAGAAATACCAGAATACAAACCTGGGCAACATTTTATGTAATGGCTTGCTTAGTTGTCATCAAGGTGAAGTTCAGGAGACAGACCTCATTAGCTACATTTACCATCCTGCAAATGTTTTATTGTTAGGAATAAACCTCTGAAGAAATTGTACATACCCAGTGTTGTAGAAAAAGGTCATTGGATGGAGCAGCTCAGCTTTGTGGAAAGGATACAACCTTCTTAGCTTAGGGAAAAGAAGAGGAAGGAGGGACATGTTAAAGACTTATAAAAGTATATGTGATAGAGAATAATACTAGGAAATGTTGTCATCCAGTGAAACTGAATAGTGGGAGGTTCAGGACAGACCAAAGGAAGCACATATTCACATAGTGCCACCAGATTCAGCTGTTGATGACTGTGATGGCCATATGCGACCTCCAGAATCAGAGGCAACATATTTCTTCGTACCAGTTGGGTTGGTAAAACAGTATGAGATGGGCTCTTGCCCTCGTGCCCTGCTTGAGAACTTGCTGGAGGCATCTCATTGGCCCCTGTGGTAAAGATCTAAGAGTAGTTGGCCTTTGGTCTGATCCATCAGGGTGGTTCTTAAGAAATATATTGTATAGGTGTAAATGTAAATGTAAAATCTCAGGATAGCCTTTCTAAATAAGAGCCAGTGTTGCCTGAAATGTGACTTGGTTAACAAGTTACAGAGCAGTGCCATTAGTTGTTTTGAAATTCATGATTAAGCTCTTATTTCATGTTATCTGTCCAATCTCTCTTGCAATTAAAATTACTGTACCATTGAAGAAATCTGTCTTCTAGACAAAATGACTTGACACTGTGCTTTATACTACCATTGTAAATATCATTGTAAATTTCCTTTGACAATGAAATCCAAAGAATTTCAGCAATGTTAGGATAGCCAGAGAAATAAGCAAACGGAATATCTGATATAGTGGAATTGTCTTACCAGTTTACAGCAATAAGGGATGGTGGGTGTTCCTATTGTACAAACGTTCATTCTTACCTGTCTTCTTTGTGATAGAACAGTAGAGTTGGAAGGGACCATGAGGACTATGTGGTCTAACTCCCTGCAATGCAGGAATCATTTGCCCAGTGTGGGGCTCAAGCCCATTACCCTGAGATTGAGAGTCGCATGCTCTGCCAGCTGAGCTCTCCCACATGCTAGCTTATCAGAATCATTTTTTGTTTTATTGTATTTATGAAACTGTTCTGTAATTAAAAACATTTTTTCAGAATGTCATGCACTCACAACATGCAACACATCTCTTAGAAGAAGAAAGAAGTATAAGGAGTAGCTCCTCCTCCCTTCTCAAGCTTCCAGCTTGTCACAGCATCTTGCTGTGCATTATATATAATGTATTTCAGTAGAACTGCCTGGCCAAGGGGGTTATATCTGATGTGTGCTGTGTTTGTACAGCGTCTGATGTTGTGGTGCCTCTTTGGAACCGTAATCTGGACTGATGAATTCTTCTTGCTGCTGCAGAACATGAAGAATTCAAAACTGGCAGTCATCACTGCTGACTTGATGTTCCTATATCATTAGATTAGATCTAATAAAATTTATGAATTGCTTTATACTGAGACATCTCAAGGCAATGAGCAATACAAAAAATGTTAATTAATTTAACTTGATATTTAATGTAATTTTCATTTTTTATAAAAAAATACATTAAATATCAAGTTAAATTGATTAAGTAGTGAATTTGGTGAAGCCATCAAAACCATCATACACCAAAATCTTCCACAACCATGACATGATTATCACAAAATAAACTAAGTACTGCAGCCATTCCCAAGAGTAATAACATCAGCATTCAAACATCTTCTGATACAGAAAAGTTTTTGCTTTGTTCTTAAATGATATCAAAGATGGTGTCAGGCAAGCATCTCTGAGGAGAACATTCTTTAAATGAAGGGCTGCCTCTAAAAGGGTCCTCTCCCTTGTTGTGACACTGAACTTCTTTCAGAAGAGATGGAGAATCAATACGGTTGCACTGCCCTTGTCACTTTCCTGGCACAGGTCACCATACAGGGTTACCTTCCATTGGACTCCAATTCCAATCTTCCCTCACTAAAGGCCATGGTCTCTAGGGCTGGTCTGTAGGGCTAATCCACCAACATCTGGAGGACCACAGGTTCTGAACCCCTGGGTGAGGCACCCCTTGTCTCAGAAGGCACAGAGGCAACTTTTTAAAAAACCCTCTCGCTACTACCTGGTCATTTTAAAGCTCTTATGGTGACACCATCTTACAGTCTTTTCTTCTGCTTCCTTTAGTTTGGAGAGTTGTTCTTTGAAGAGGAAGTGGAGCAGTGTGCTGACCTGTGTCAAAGACTCCTTCAGCACTGCAGCAGCAGCATGGATACCACTCGGATTCAAGCCTGTGCTACTCTTTACCTCCTTATGAGATACAGCTTCAGCTGCATAAGTGTAAGATACTTCCTTAGATACTCACAGCCTAAATCACAGATTCAGTGTTTGCATTTATTTTGTTTTCCCACAGAATAATTACATTACAGTGGTACCTCACATTACATACGCTTCAGGTTACAGACTCCGCTAACCCAGAAATAGTACCTCGGGTTAAGAACTTTGCTTCAGGATGAGAACAGAAATCGTGCAGCGGCGGTGCAGCAGCAGCAGGAGGCCCCATTAGCTAAAGTGGTGCTTCAGGTTAAGAACAGTTTCAGGTTAAGAACAGACCTCCGGAATGAATTAAGTTCTTAACCCAAGGTACCACTGTATATTCTACTTCATTGTCTGTTTGCCTGATATAATTACTTTATACAGTGGTGCCTCGCAAGACGAAAAGAATCCGTTCCGCGATTCTCTTCGTCTAGCGGTTTTTTTGTCTTGCGAAGCAAGCCCATTGACAGCTTAGCGGATTAGCGCTACAGCGGTCTAGCGGCTTTTCGTGATCAGCTGATAAGCGACTTAGCGGCTTAGGAAAAGGGGGGGGGGAAGCGGAAAAAACCCTCGGGGACTCGCAAGATTTTTTCGTCTTGCAAAGCAAGCCCATAGGGAAATTCGTTTTGCGAAGCGCCTCCAAAACGGAAAACCCTTTCGTCTAGCGGGTTTTCCGTCTTGCGAGGCGTTCGTCTTGCGGGGCACCACTGTATTAGTAGAAGCTATTTCCTTCTAGCCGAAAATGGCCTGGCCATGCTACACTGTGCAGCTCTATGCAGTTTGAGGGATACCATATATGATGAGGCTGCACTGGCCCAAGTTTTTTGGCCTTCATGTACAGGATTTGTAACTCTGAATCCCATAATATGGAACTATATGATACATTAAAAACAGTATGCATGCAAACCGTTAAGAGTAAACTGGAACCTGTAATTGAAAGAAGATAGGAGAGTGTCAGCTGCATCCCATTGCTGACAGAGGGGGACAGGAGGAGGTAATTAGGCAGGAGGAGCAGTCTAGTAGCAGTAGAAGCCTGAGCTCCGAGAACAAGAAGAAGGAAGGGGGGAGTTCAAGGGGGAAGACTGACAGTTTAAGCTCGGACTCAGAGGGAGGGCCACTGGAAGTAGCCCATCTGATGATGTGCACAAGAATTAATGAGAGGTGTGAACAGGTAAGGAAGCGAAAGTGGGGCTTTAAATGTGGGACCAGGAAGGGGCGGAACTCAGACTTGGCAACAGCTAATTTGGAAGCAGTCACTGAGTGACTGAGTTCCAGAGTGATTTGTGTGTCTTGAGCAATAAACTTGAGTTAATTACTGCCGGAGTTGACTCGCTTCTGTGGGAGAGACCCAACCATTACAGGAAGGGAGAATAATAGTCTAGTAGCCTTTGGTTTGAGAAGAAGTAACATTTTAATGATGTAACCTCATTTTAACTTGTTATTACTATTGATTATGGAAGGAGGAAAAGATTCAATTCAGTTTGCATTTAAAGGGAAACCTTCCTAATCTGCACTTTCTGAAACTATATGATAGTTGAAACACAGCTATCCCTTGAAATTCACACTTGCCAAATGTTTCAATGCAGTTATCCAGTCAATTAATGCATACAAATATGCATGCGTGAGGAGAAAAAGATACATGCATTTGTGAAAGTAATGAACAAAACTGCATATTAGAGGAATTTGCTTTGCAAAAATGGGTATATTTGGGGAAATTACATTAAAATATGTATATTAGATTAGAAGAAAATCAAACTGTAAACTGATATGAAACTGATAGGAAAATGTGGCAAACTTAATTTAAGAATGAGAAACTGAGAAAAATCAAAACTGACAGATTTGTACATTTCTTATTTGTTCTGGTTTATTAAACTCACTCTTACTTTGGGAAGCTCAGAATAAATCAGTGAGTTTCTGCAAAAATAAGGGAAGCCTCATTAAAACTTCTGCAGGCTATCCTGAATATGTAAGGAAGTCAATCCCAATTGTTGGAGGGAATGTGCAGTCAAAGGTGCATATTTACATATGTGGGGTTGTGACATAATCAAATCTTTCTGGAATGCTGTCTTTAAAGAAACAAGCTTGATATACAACAAAACAATTGAAATGTCCCCTGCACCAGCAGTACTTGGGCTTAGGATCCCATCTGCTCATGATTATCCTGAAGATGACCTCTTAGCCTTTCTATTGACTACCGCCTGTATGATAGCCAGATGTTGGAAAACTGGTGTTGGGCTGAACATTGATTCTTGGTATAACAAAGTATGGCCAAAAGTATGGCTCTTGGTATGACAGAGTATGGTCAATAGCATGCCAGGTGAGAGCAGCAAAGGGCAAACACAATCCACAATCTTTTTATAACATATAACAAACTTTTATTGAATACATAAATTGTTCAGACTCTTAGAGTAATCAAATGAAACTTTAACACATGGCATGATAAAAGTCTGTAATTTCATCAGGACAAGTTATTTGTTGTTTAATGTTGTAACAATTGTTTTCACAAAATTTATCTTCTGTACCATGAAAATAAATAAAAACTTTTTAAAAAAATTTGTGAGATTACCAGTGCCTATGAAACTGAATTTTATTTGTTCCACAAAATGAACTAAGAGTAGCTTTCATAATGCCATGATATTTGGAAGGAAATCCCATTTATTTTAGTGGGGCTTACTTAATCCATTATAACAAATTCTGTCTAAGCCAAAGGGAGGTTTAAATTTCATGCAAACAAAAATCAGCTGACGGAAAATCAGTACAATACATTTCATTTGTACAATCTGACACTCCCTTTTCTGTTTTTTTAAAAGAACTTTGCAAGAGTCAAAATGCAAGTGACAATGTCATTGGCTTCTCTGGTTGGTAAAGCATCAGATTTTAACGAGGAGTATCTCAGAAAGTCTTTACGAACTATTTTGGCATATGCAGAGGAAGATGTAGACATGCAGCCAACTCTCTTGCCGGGACAGGTAAGGCATTTTGCTACTTTAGTGCAAAATTTGAGTAGGTTACTGGACAAAAGTTAATTATTTGTATGCTTACAAAAATCAGCTGGCATTCATGTGAGGGAGGACAGACGGAAGGAAAGCTGATCATACAGAGCTACCAGAACCACCTGGAAAACCATTTTGTGTCTTGCTCCCAGCCCAAGGGAGAAGAAGCAGGACCCATTATCAGAGGTCAACATTCTCTGGCAACCTACCAAGACCCATGCTCCCAATGTGGGCTCACTGCCAACCCTTTGTGCCTTTTTGCGCCACCGCTGCTTTCTCTTTCGGGCTCAAGACACCCTCTTGAGCATATTGGGGTGTGCTTTGCCCTCGCGTCACCCCAGCACCCCCCCCCAATGGCGCTCATCTCCGAGTGATCTGTTTCGGGACACAGCCAAACCAGAAGTCCTTGAAAACTCTGCATGTCTCATCCTCTGTGGATTGTCTCAGAGGGAGAGGCAGGGTGGCAACAATGGTAAGGAGGAGGAGAGCAAAGAACCAGCACTGAACATTGAAAGATCTACCCAACCAGAATCTAGTTGTGGCAAAAGGCTCTGATGGATAATGGCATTAACTTTGCTGAGTCTTTGCTTTCTGACATCCTTGGTGTAGTGAATCATTCAGTTCTGAAACCTTAAGGATGGTAGTTGTGTTTACTTGCAGATCTACCACATTATCTAGTTGTTGCCCACTCCCCAAATTTCATAATTGTCACAAATTGAACACTTCAGAAAAAATATTACGATATGCCATTTTTGTAGATTAATCCAACAAAGAGAGCCAGTGTAGTGTAATGTACTGCCATGGTTAGAGTGTTGGACAAAGACCTGGAAGAACAGGGTTAAAATCCCTGCTCAGCTATGAAAGTCATTGGGTGACCTTGAGCCTTGAGCCACAATCTCTCAGCCTAACCTGCCTCATAGGTATCTGAAGAAGTGTGCATGCACACGAAAGCTCATACCAATAACTAACTTAGTTGGGCTCTAAAGTGCTACTGGAAGGATTTTTTTATTTTTTTTATTTTATTTATTTTATTTTGTTTTGACTGCCTCATAGTGTTGTTGTGAGGATAAAATTGGGGGAAAGGTATGATAATGCAATAAACTAGGGGTTGTCAACCTGGTCCCTACCACCCAAAAGTGGGCATTTCAGGATTCTAGGTGGGCAGTAGGGGGTTCTATGGCACAAGCTGAATCTTCCTTCCACAGAGCACTGGTGGGCGGTAAGGAAATTTTACCATCAAGAAAGATGCATGAAGTGGGCGGTAGGTATAAAAGGTTGGCTACCCCTGCAATAAACAAATATTCAAAATAAAATTCCATCATAAATATGACTTTTCAAATATTCATTATGAAAAAAATATTATATTTCTTTGCACATCAGTAATTTGTTCATTTTAATGTTGGACTTGTTTGTTTGCTTAGGTGGAAGAGCTGTTGTATAATCTGAACAGCATATTGTCAGACACAGTGAAAATGCGAGAGTTTCAGGAAGATCCAGAGATGCTCATGGATCTTATGTACAGGTTGAGCTTACTAATATTTCTCTTGAGCAATTTCCGATGAATGATGCAGAACCTTTCAGATTTAAATTTGTCAAAACCAAAATATCTGCTGTACAATTAAGGGCATACATCAATGACAGATTTATATCAGTTATCAGTACCTTGGCTTCTGACAAACAGTCCTGGGAATTCTCTATACAATATCTCTATGCCCATTTAGAAAATGGTGGTTATCAGATTCCATGGGGAATGAAATCCTGGGTTAATGCCTATTTAACCAGGTTTAGTGTAGATAAACATTTTGACCCAGATATTTTGTTAGTGAGAAAGTCAACATGATGGGGCCAAGCTTTGTGTTGGTGTGTGCCTTCTCGTAGTCCCTTTACTGTGAATACTGTGAATAATATCAAGATTCCTTTAAATGTTACCCTACAGATGTGGGACCACTTTTCTGTGAACGGCAACCGTACAGTTACACTTGTTCCCCTCTCGTTCTGAAAATGGGATGGTAGGACCAGAGAGATGTGCATGTGCATACACAGTGTAGCTTGGATCATTCTGTATCCACCGCATAGGTTCTCTAGCAGCGTTTCTACTCAGTCAGTTTTTGCCTGGGATGTTACACATTGACAATAACTCAATATTAGCAGGTCTGAAAATATTTTTTATAATTTTTCTTTCCTAATCTATCTAAAGAGAACAAAGAGAGAATGTTATGGAAAGTATTAGAAAGCAGGTGCTTGGAAAGGAATTCTGTAGTGTCAGAGTCATTTATTAGTAAAAGTAATGCCAGGTTTGGTGGAACAAATGAAGTATTTACAATGCTATAGAGCAGAGTATCCCAAACTTGAAGACAGGAGTGCCTGGTGTCCTTTGGTCCATGGGGTCACGAAGAGTTGGACACGACTAAACGACTAAACAACAACAACATCCCAAACTTGGGTCTCCAGCTGTTTTTAGACTACAATTGCCATCATCCCTGACCACTGGTCCTGCTAGCTAGGGATGGAGGGAGTTGTGGACCAAAAACAGCTGGAGAACCAAGTTTGGTAAATCTTGCTGTAGAGAATATTTAGTTAGGCTTCTGCTATCTTCAAATCCACACTTCTCTGTAAGAATTAAAACCTAGCAAATGATGTGGCATCTCCACAAAAGAAAAGGAAGTGCTTTTAATTTAACCCCAAGACTAATGAAAGATACATCTTTTATGCTCTGTTATTAGAATTGCCAAAGGATATCAGACATCACCTGACTTAAGGTTGACCTGGCTCCAAAACATGGCAGAGAAGCATGCTAAGAAAAAATGTTACACAGAGGCTGCCATGTGTCTAGTTCATGCTGCTGCTCTTGTTGCTGAATACCTGAGCATGCTGGAAGATCACAGTTACCTGCCAGTTGGCAGTGTCAGCTTTCAGGTAAAAACAGACAATTGTTATTTGTGTAAGTGAGCATTCCCCTGGTGCCCTCCACTTGTTTTTGTTGAATGACAACTCCCATCATCCCTGACCATTGCCCTTGTTAGCTGTGGATGGTGGGAATTGCAGTCCAAAATATCTATAAGGTACCAGGTTGATAAATGTAATGTCCTGATTGTGGTGGATGGGCCACACAGGTACTGACCACTCTTTTTTGCCAATTATTTTTATTTATTTTCCGAATTACAAATCAGACCAAATTAATTCAATTTAATACAGTTTCTTGAAAAATGGTTTCCTGCTCTCAATACAGGATATGTCCAAGATGTACCCCCACTGCTCCATCAGTTCTCACTTAGTCTCTAGTTGACATTACTTCACACTTGGCAATATTATTAATTCATTCATTTTCCTGCTTGGCAGGGGGTTGGACTCGATGGCCCTTGTGGTCTATTCCAACTCTATGATTCTATGATCTGCCCCTTTACAGCCCTGCAAACAACAAATAGCTCAATTAAACCTAAGTATATATAATCCATACAACATATGTGTTTCCATTAATCTTTGTTTCTAGACTTTTGTGTCTTATTCCAACTTAAGTCCTCTCGCTCTTTGTTCTATTCATAAATCTTTACCTAGTTGAGTGTTATATTGCAGTGTCTGTTTTATCTGTGTGCTCCTTCAAGGTCAAATTCCATCTCAATGATTATCATCAAGGTGGAATTTGACCCTGAAGGAGTGATCAGTGATCAGACCACAGTCAAACATTTTGGAGGGCGAATCTTCCAGAACTTTTCTTTCAGCCATTGGATCCCACACTACTATGCCTTCTCCTCCAGTACAAAACGCATCAATTCTCTCTCAAATTCAGCCTCTCCTCAGCAGTCCGCCCCATCGGAAAGTAGTCATAAATTTCATCCATTCACTCCTGAGTTGAGGTGGGGGGGATAAACGTAGTAAAACCATATTAAATTCCTTGTAAGACATAAATCAAAGGTCTACCTCCCCTTCTTCTTCTTCCAAGAAACAAATGACTACACATGTCTCATTCCATTGTGCAGTGGAGGGCAGAGGGAAAGAAAACTGCATCCAATAATCATAAGAAAACATAAAGCATCCTTCCCTCTTCTTTCTCTGGTCTTGGCTGTTGCAGGGATTTTCAAAGCTCTCAAATACCATTCAAAGACCTTCAAAAGTCCTGATTCTTTCAGCATAGACTGCTTGCATATCTTGCATCAAAAGCGCCTCATGAGTTAACCAATTAGTCAAATTACGAAGGAACCTTAGTCAAATGAAGGAGGCTCGTTCCTTGGCAGAGGCTCGCTCCCAGGTCACTCCCATTCTGCCTCCTGAAGTAGGAGACATGGGATTACACAACTCAGTGGGTGCCTTAGCACCTCCAGAAAGTTTCAGGAGGGTTCATGCCTCATTTTCTCCCTCCTCACTGCCTGAACTACTTCACAGCCCCCAGAGGGACTGCAGAGAACAACCACCATGAAATGAGGGCATGGCCAGAAACTGTACTGACCACTCCGCTCAGCTAGGCTCCAATAGCAGAAGCAAAGGGTTGAATAGCTTGGAACCACACAATTGTTCTGTCTTTTAGAATATTTCCTCCAATGTGCTTGAGGAGTCTGCTGTTTCTGATGATGTTCTGTCTCCAGATGAAGATGGAGTGTGCTCTGGAAGGTATTTCTCAGAGAATGGTTTGGTGGGACTGCTGGAACAAGCTGCAGAGCTTTTTAACACTGTGAGTAGTATTATATTCTAAGGCAGAGCTTTCCAAACTGTGTGAACATGTTAGTGTGTTGGCTGCTGTGTGTAAGTGTGTCAACTCTGTGAAATTGAACATCTGGCACGCTTCCACTGCGTCTCAGTGCTTCTCCCGGCTTCTACCAGAGTATAGCAATCAGCGGTGTAACCTGTATGTAACCTGAATCTCAGGCATACAGAATAACACTCCGTACGCAGCTTCTTTCTAATCTAAGAAGCTTTATTTGCAGCGGCATAATAAATCAGCAGTCCAGGAAAGCGAGAAGACATGCTGTCTCTCCCCTCCTAGCAAAACAGAAAGTAAAACAAGCAGAAACCCGTTGCACCCTGAGGACTCAGGACGTCACTCCATGAGCTGTTAACCCTGTAAGCTCTGGTTCTCCTCACACACTCCCCACTAGTGCTTTTTTTTCTTAAAAAATGTTTAGGGGTACTCTCATTTTGACTCAAGAAAATCACCATTTTATAGTTCAAATCGGGGAAAATAAATACAGTAAATGGACAAAAGTACAAAGATTCATAAAATGTTTAGGGATCTGTGTGTCCCCCAGAAAAAATTGGAAAGGGATTAGTTTAACCTCTGGTTTGCTAGTAAAACTGAATTACCTTGTCACAAAATGTTTCATGTCTAAAAAATGTGTCACCAGCATGAAAAGTTTGGAAAGCTATGCTCTAGGGCCATGCTTGTGTCAGGATTTGAGAGGACTTTTATTCATTTATTTAGCCACTTTTACCTTGCCTTCCTCTTATTGTTTGAGCTGGCTGACAAAACTATAACAGAGTGCATGTGTGGCAGCAACTGACAGCCTGCTTCTTTGTTTGCAAGGATAAACATGAATCTGGAACTCCCATGGGGTTAAAAGGTTCAACAACAGTAGAAAAATAGTAGGTGTGAAAAGGGTTAAGCAATCCCTGTCAGCTTGTTGTTGAAAATCTGTCTATGTCATCAGAGACTTGACACCGGTTTTAATTTTATATCTTCACGCAAGGGAGGACTGTGTGAAACTGTGAATGAGGTCTACAAGATTGTCACCCCCATCTTAGAAGCACATCGAGATTTCAGGAAACTTTCTTCCACTCACAGTAAACTTCAGAAAGCCTTTGAGAGCATCATAAATAAGGTATGTTAGCTGCAGCATTTGTTGATCATGAATATAAGACAATCTGTAGTACAAAACTGCCCTGTTTCTCTTCTTAACTATTATTAATGTCAATTTGCACTTCATGGTGTAACTTAGATACTGCCTATATTTTAAAGTCTTGCATCAGCATAGTATAGTATAGAATTGCTAGCTATCTTTGAAGGAGCTCCACAAGCACAGAGGACTCTCTTCCTTGTTGACTAAAAGGACACATGGACCGATTGTTTTTACTCCAGTTAAATACTAAATTATTCATTTTTGGTTTTTCCATCGACAATATCCTAACCAAGGATATTGAATTTCAAAACCACTTAGTCCAAGCTGATTGTCCCACACCCAGGACAAACAGATTGGCTCCAGTACTTACCAAATATTTGACAAATTTGACCATCCCCAAATTTAGAAAGTCAGAGAAATACTATTTAAATTACCTCTTGTCTGACTGGAATTCGTATGTTACTAGAAATGTAGCTAGATTTTGTGCAATAGTCATAAGTCACAGAAAGCACATGATTACACAGCTGCATAAATTGTTATATGGTTCTAAGTTGAATCTCTTATTCTTTTAAACTTTTATGATGTTGTATTTGTCTGGACACATATTTCAAGTACATTCAATTAGTATATTGATATTAAATCCCATATTGATCGTTTTTATTGCTTATGTAGAGAATTATGCAGAAATTCTGGTTTAATATGCTGTCTGTTTGCCATAATAAACATTGATTGATTGATTGATTGATTGATTGATCAACTGAATCAATCTCTTGTAACTGTGTTACAAAGCCAGAAATTAAATTAGCAACAGCAATATGTTATATTGGATGAGTAACATTTTGCCTTTTCACTGAGCAAGTCATGTTTAACATTAACTCCCCTTAGAATATATGCTTTCCTATTCTTCAGTCAGTTATGCATATTGAAGTCCCCTTGGTTGTAATGGGATTTATGTGCAATGAAATTGAACACAGCATAAGCTGCCTTATCTCATGTCAGACCATTGATCCATCTAGCTCAGTATCATTGACAGTCACTGATAGTGGCTTTCCAAGGTTTCAGGCAGGAGTCTTACCCTATATAGAAACCCCAAGGATTGAACCTGCACCATTTGCAAATAAAGTGTGCACTCTACCACAAAGCTGCAGTCCTTCCCACAAAATTTGAGACATAATCATAGCCTAGTGCTTTTATGACTCTTCAAACCACCTTTTGTTATGATGCCTATTTCTCAGCCCCTGTGTAGAGATATGGTGACTTAAACTCAACTGTAAGGCTACTGTGAACAAATAACCAGCTCTCCCCATGATTGAAGCTATGAAGCAGGACATGCTTCATGACACTCATGTAGTAAGTGGTAATCTGTTTCACCTATATATAGTCAACTGGCACAATCCTAAATTGCACAAGATCAGGATCTTCCAGAAAGGAAGTGGCTTTGCACATGCATCAGAGAATGCAAAAGAGAATGGGAGTGCACATAGCTTCACTAAATCAGTCCATGTGTGCAAATAAGCCTTTTTGACAGCAACAAAGTGTCTTCTGTGCTTGTGGAGCTCCTTCAAAGATAGCTAGCAATTCAATACTATACTGATGCAAGATTTTAAATTATAGGCAGTATCTGAGTGCAAATGGACATTAATAGTTAAGAAGAGAAACAGGTCAACCCTTATTGCCTGACAATTGCCTTATTATGTCTGACAATGTTTTTATTTTAGGAGAATGGGCAAAGCACACTGGGAGGTTCTTACCTGCAAGCTCAATTTAAATCAAACAGGAGGAGTGCTATGGGGCTAGTATAGGAGGGCAAGCCAGTGGGTTCTGCCCAAGTTTTATTTGTTCTGCTGATGTCTTCCTTCATCTTCTCTTCTTCTATTTGTCTGCTTAGACAAATAGTGTTTGTTGCTCTTGAGATGTAGAAAAGCTTTTTCAAGTTTGCTTAAATCTTTAATTTACAGACCATATCTCTTTCTCTTGGTTTATTTTAATTATGCTTAGTTCTACTAAGATACGGCTGCTTTGTAGAATAACAAACACAAATGTATAAATTACCATAAAAATTAATTTCATCACTGCACAAAAATAGAAAGCTATGAAAAGAAATTGAAATTTAGTGACTTCATATTCCTCAAACAGGGTCAGAAGAGAATGTTTGGCACTTACTTCCGTGTTGGCTTCTATGGAGCCATATTTGGAGATTTAGATGAACAGGAATTTGTTTACAAAGAGCCTGCCATTACCAAACTTCCTGAGATTTCTCATAGACTGGAGGTAAGTGGTTATACTTCTGTAAACGTTAGGACATCATGGCAAAAGGATAGCATTCAAAGAGGAATAACATGTATACCTAAAATGACAGGGAATGAAAGAGATAATGCAGATAAACATTCCACAATTCACTTCTCTAGTTAACCTTCAGAGCCTGGCAGTTTGCAAAAAAAAAAAAAAAAAAAAAAAGCCTTTCCAAATGGGAAGTAATCCAGCACTATAATTTCCAGTGCTATCTGGTGTCACAGCAGTGTGACAAATATACCTCTACAATATCCTGCACTTATGGACAGCAGTGGTCAGGATGAGGTGAATAAGATGTGTTGATGGTGGAGAGGAGTGGGAAGCTTTTGACAGGAAGGCACTTCTGCATCCATTATTCCCCAAATGAGTGAGGCTGAAAGGGAAAAGCACATGTTTTCATCACATATTCATCCTCCCATGAGGCCTTACTTCTGTGCCTCATGGATGGATGTAGAGGAACAGATTATTTCAAAAAAAATCCCCATGGAAACATAAAACCCTTTCAGAGTCTGTTGGGAGTTTCAGGATTTGGATCATGGGGGTGGAATTCATAAATTCAGCCACAACTTTGTGTTGTGCCTTCTATGTTCATGCAGAGTATGTGATAATGATTGTTCTCTTGTGGGGGTAAATAGCCTCTATTGCAGTTCCTAGAGTGCAGTTAACTGCTCCTACTTGCTCTAACTGGCAGGGCTTTTGCAAATTCACCTTTGAATCTTTGTCCCAATCAATTGGAGGTGCAACTGCCCTTTCCTCTTCCATGCCCTGATCTTCTGAGGAACTCTGGCTCCATCTTCAACTTTCCTCAACATGTTTAAGCAACGTGCTGACATACTTTTCTTCCCCATAAACCTAGATTAGGTTGTCAGTGCACAAAGGGAGCTTGCCACTGTGAACTCTTTAGAGCAAATCCATTGTTGAAATTGCTTAATCTTTTGCCTATGGTGTTGAGCTTGGTACCTTTGGAGTAGATTTAATCTAAATGGCCAAGTAGTACAGCCAGTGTGGCAACTCTGGTATTTTTAGCTTGGATAATGATAATATTTAGCATTTCTATTCCACTTTTTGAACATTCAAAGTAGTTCATATACACAATCACAGTAATTTGTACAACCCAACCAGGTGGCGTTGCCATTTCTAATTTACTGATGAAGGACTCAGGGTCATACTTCAAAGACAGCATGGCAAGTAGCTGTCTTTATTCATTACAGTTGCGGAGGGAGAAAGAGCTTATGGGGGTGGGGAGGTTTATCTATTCCTACTGTGATTAGAATTAAAATCCCCTCTATGGGGCTAGAGTGCTTGGGGAATTCTATGTGTTCCAGCCATCAGGGGAGGCTTCAAATATAAACCAAATTGTTAAGGGCAGCCTGCAGTGTTCTGACCATACACTGATATGTGTTTTGAAGAATGTCTGTAGCAAGATTATGGCCTAGTTCACATGGCACATGAAGCCAAACCTTCACGTAGCAGGATTTCACAAACATGCGCCCCCCCCCCATACAGCTGCTTTACTCCTCTTTGTTATTTATTTATTTTGCTTCTGCACCATGCTAAGCAAAGCCAGAGTTTGGCTTAGCGTGTCATGAGAACCAGGAGTTGCAGCTATGCTTTCTCCTCACTAACCACTAGCTGTAACAAGTGGTTGCACAGCAGCTAAAAGGATTGAGCAAGAGAAAAGAGGCAACGGGCTCTTCTCACATTCGCTGTCTCACTAAGCCAATATTTGTCTTAGTGTGTTGTAGGAACACAGTTGGTTTCACTTTCAGATTTCACTCTTTTCCACATGACAGGACTGAAACCTGCAACATTTCTATGTGACCTTTTTCTTTGTGAAAACTAGTGTTTAGTTGTAAAGCTATCTTCAGTTAATAATCTCATCTTTTTAACAACTTGTAGACCCAACTAAGTACATTAAAAAGGATTGTAAACAAAAAAGCCCCTCAGCCATAATCTTGTTTTCCTTTTCAGGGCTTTTATGGTCAGTGTTTTGGGGAGGATCGCATTGTAGTGATTAAAGATTCTACTCCAGTAGACAAGAGCAAGCTAGATCCCAGTAAGGTATGGAAGGCATTTACTACCATTGAGCTTGGAATTCTGTATTGAGCATTCTTACATTTTACAACCATAAAACTGAAGTCTAAACCTGGAATTGATTATACACATTTGACAAAACTATGTAATCATAGCCATATATAGATTTGCTTTGGCTAGGTTTAAAGGAAGAGTTAAACAGGTACATCCCTTCTCTCATACTTTCACCATGATTGAATTCAGTAGACAATTCCACAACTTTGCTCTCACTGGGTAAGTCCAATTAGTGCTATATAGGTTTTTGCAGTGTCCATATGACACTGTCTTGATGACTCTCATGGTCCCTTCCAACTCTAAATTCTATGATTCATAAAAACTCAGTCCCATGTGGTGAGGCTTCAGTGGATAGCCTCTGGTGCCACACCCCTGCTTCCTTTTGATCATCACTTGAGCACAACCTAGCCATTTTGTTTCCAGCAGTACAAGCATTCCTGTTTTTGCCATTTGTGGCATGCTGAAGACATGCTTGAGTTTCAACAACCCGGTTAGGAGAAATGTTCTCCTGAGTTTTCCACAGAGGACATCTGGGGGATTACTGTACACAGTACATTGGGCTTTTTATAAAGAGATAAATAAATTTATCTCTGTATTAAACTATTAATTAATGTATTAATCTCTGTATTAAACTAAAAACCAAATAGAAATGAATGGCCCCACTCCAAAACAAGCCTCCCTTTAGCCCATTGTGATAAATAAGGCTGGTAACATTGGCAGTCTTGCACACTTCCTGAGGAGGTGGGAATTCAAAGGTGTACATGCACAGAGGAAGAACAACTGTGGAAGAGAGCTAAAAAAGAAAAAGGAAAAAACACCTCCTGGAACATTGTCAAATTCCACTGTCTGATGCCAAGTGGGGGAATATCCACAACTGAACAAACAGGAACGTGTGGAAGCTCATATGCCAAATGCACAAAAACAAACATTGTATCTGAACAACCCATTTGCAGTATAAAGCCTCTGCACTTCAGCCGGGGAGGACAGGATATAAATAAATAAATAAAATAAAATAAATAAAATATTATTATTATTCATAAAATCATGCAGGGGCCTGTGCTTGTCTTTATTTAACCAGAGGGAGTAAGAACATAAGACTTGGCTAAATACGTACAGTAGAGATAAAAATGGTGAAACATATTCATGGGTGTAGTACCCCCCCCATCCTCAAAAAGTATTGAAAAGCATTAAAAATATTTAATTAAGTTGTCCCTCCTAACAAAAGCCTGCCCCCATAATGTATTCCTTTCATATGGAGTACCATGAGTATTTGCAGGGGCCAGGCCCTGAGCACGGTGAGGAGTTGCTGTGTTTGGCTTGGGGGAGTCAGTGCGGCCTGGCAGGTGTGGCCAGATCAAGAGATGTAAGGCCAGCATTTTGCCCTGGTTCTTTGCCACAGCAATGGGGTTTATACCCAGCTGTTGCCAGTTCCTGTTCATGCTTCAGCGCTCCTGGCCTTGCTCCAGTGCCTTCTCCTGTTCCAGTTTCTGTTCCTGTGTTCAAGCCTCATTGGGTTTTCGTCCTCCATTGAACTGCTACCATTATTATCCTGGTCCCGGTGTGTCAGATCTGGAATGCCGCCGCCTACGACCTGGACTGTGACACTTTTGGGGGGAATTTTTACCCATAATCTCCCCCCAAAAGCTTGGGCGATCTCCGAAGAAGAAAATCCTGGCTATGCCCATGAACATATTATAGAAATACCTTCTCAAAAGGGAGAGCCCTGATTGGATTTGGTTGTATCAGGTATGCCTCTTACCTTAGCCTCCTCCTCCTCCTCCTTCTATACATGACTGTGGAGGCCAATTCTGGATCCATACGTGGGGACATTGGTTTCTGGGTTGATCATGGGGTCATTCTACATCAGTTCAATGCCACCCACCATCTCGGATTTTGATGAAACTTGGTGTACACCCTTCCCTTATGGTTGAAAGAAAGCCCCTTAATATTTTTTTTACCTCTATCTCAAACGGTTTTAATTTTATAGCACTTCAAAATTTCATGAAATCTGTGTTTCTGTCCCTCTTGAGATCCTCAGCCTTGTGTGCATTTTCTTTTTCTTTTTCTCCATAACCAATGATCAGATCTCTTTGAAATTTTACACAGAGCTCAATAACATGATGAGGATTTCAGGAAAAAATACACCAGCACTCAAAAGGTTTTATAAAACCTAGGTTTAGAAAACATAAATTTTCAGCGTTAGTGCATGATGTAATTAAAAGTTTTTGACGGTGAAAATTATTGCAAAGAGATGCTCTTTCTCCACAAAGAGACCCATGAATTTATGGGCCTCTTATGCCTTCTAACAAAATTTTACATTTTTTGGACATCGTGGGGGGGGGGATGGCTACTGGGTACAACTTTCCTACAATCCATAGCTATAATAGAAAAATTAATGAAACAAAGTTGTTCACCTTAAAATTTAAAATAATATTAGTTATTACAGTGATACCTTGGGTTAAGTACTTAATTCGTTCCAGAGGTCCGTTCTTAACCTGAAACTGTTCTTAACTTGAAGCACCACTTTAGCTAATGGGGCCTCCCGTTGCCGCCGCACCGCCGGAGCATGATTTCTGTTCTCATCCTGAAGCAAAATTCTTAACCCAAGGTACTATTTCTGGGTTAACAGAGTCTGTAACCTGAAGTGTATGTAACCTGAAGCGTATGTAACCCGAGGTACCACTGTACAGGGTTTTTTTCAAAAGTGCAGACTTGTTTTTAAAACTATGATAATTGGCTATATCATGAAATTAATTTTAAAAAATCGGTCAGAAACTTTAAATGTTGACATGTAAGGAAATAAGACGTAGCAAGAAATAAGATGTAGCAAGAAAAAGATTAAAAGAATGTAATCAATTTTGTACAACACCAGTTATTGTCTGTGGGTGTCAGGGAACTGCCATCGGAAGGACAGGAGGTGGAAAGGCTCACTGAGGTTGAGAGAGACGCAGCAGCTGAAGAGGGAACCAGTAGGGGGAGAGAAGGAACTCCAAGGGAAAGTGAGTCGGAGGGATGGCTCAGAGACGCTTCCAGCGAAAACAGTGGGGAGGTCTCAGGACCTCCTATAGGGACACCCACTCCTCGCCGGAAACTGTCACGCAGAGAGTCCAGAAGACGTGTTTCCGTTAAGGAGCTTTTATGTTGGAAGAGATTCCGAAAGCAACCACTTTCGGACTCTGCTAGCGACTGACGCAGCCATGCCGGAGGGGCTCCGTCACAGGCAGAGGTTTGAGAACCTGATCAAACTCTGAGGGACTTGCTTTTTACGCACAAGCAGCTCATTATCCCATCACAGCAGTCCGAAAGTCTCTGTAAGCAGCTTGTGCAGAGAAAGGCATCATGAGCAACCCAGCCGAAACTGGAGGTCCAGGAGGAGCTGGAGCCGGTCCAAACCTGGAAGAAAGGTACAGGGTGTTGGAGGTCCAGCTGGTGCTGCAAACGGCACGGCTTGAAGAGAGGAGGGCTCAGGATGCAGAAAAGGGAAAGACCACCCCGCTCGCCAGAAAGGTGCCAGGATTGGTGCAGAAGTTTGGGGGGGATCCCAGGAACTATCATGCCTTTAGAACAGAGATGCAATATGCTCTCAATCTGCAGTTTGATGACTTCCCCGACGAGGAGTCGCGAGTGGCTTTTGTGATTGGCCATCTCGAAGCGGGGGCGAAAGACTGGGTCAGGCCCCTGATGGCAGTGAATAATGAGATTCTAAAGGATACGCGGAAGTTTTTTCGCGCCATGGACCTGATGTTTTCCAGCGACATTGAGCAGGGAGTGGTGCGAAGGCAGTTAATGGCTTGCAAACAGGGGAGCCGATCTGTCCGTGAGTACTGGACTGAGTTTACCATGCTGATCCATAAGTTGGGGTGGGATCTATCGGCGGAACCCATCCAGATGCTTTTCGAAGAAGGACTTTCTTCGGCGGTGAAAGATGAACTTTCCCGGGCGCCCAGGGCGGAGTCTATGGACCAGCTGACCAAATCCGCGCTGACCATAGGAGCACGCCAGGAGGCGAGGGCTTTGGAAAAGCGGGAAGGGAAAGGGGAACGTTGGAGGGATTTCCGCATTCCAGACATTCCAGAGCCACCTTTCCCGCCGGCAGAGCCGATGGAAATTGGAACAGCGCGGGCGCGCGCAGTTTCAAATCCCAGTGAAGGGCGGAAGAAGGAGGGGAAGAGCGCCAAGAAATGTTATCTCTGCCAACAGCCAGGTCACTTTGCCAGAGTCTGCCCACAAAGAAAGGAATGGCAAGGGATGGCAGGAGCTGTTGGGGAAAAAGAGGAGGACGGCAAGGAGCAAGTAAAAGCCAACGCCTGGCTGCCACCGTCGGGGCACAGCAGCCAGGCCAAAGAGCAGTGAAAGTGCCCACGCCGGAACCTCCAAGACCTGCTTTAGTGATAGAGGTGTTACTAGAGCTGCCAAACGGACACCCACTAAAGATCAAGGCGCTTTTGGATTCAGGCAGCTCCTGTAATTTCATGAGTAAGGAGTTTGCAGCTGAGCACCAGATACAGACTATCCCTTTAAGTAACCCCTTGCAGGTGACCACGATTGACGGCAGAGAGCTGTTGGGAGGAGAAGTTAGCCAACAGACTGTCCCGATGATAATGAGGGTGGCAAGGCACACCGAACGGATAGCGTTTAATGTGGCCACCTTGGGAGGAGCTCCCATTATTTTGGGGATGAGCTGGCTGGCGCTACACGATCCGCTAGTGGGCTGGCATCAGAGGGTGGTCTCCTTTGGGTCAGCGCATTGTCTAGAACACTGCAAAGAGGGAATGGTTCCGGGAGGAGCCAGAGTCACCCTAGCCGGGATGGAAGTAACGGATAAAGGGAAGGTGCCCCCGCAATACGCAGATCTGAGCAATGTATTCAGCGAAAGGGAAGCAGACAAACTGCCGCCGCATAGACCCTTTGACTGTCAAATCAATCTACTCCCTGGAGCCCAACTCCCAGTGGGCAAGCTGTACGCCATGTCAGACAGGGAGATGCAGGAGTTGAGGGAGTTCATTGACAAAAACCTGAAAAGAGGTTTCATCAGAGAGTCCCGAGCGGTGGGGGGCAGCCCAGTGTTTTTTGTGGACAAAAAAAACACAGATAAGCCGAGGCTTGTAGTGGACTTTAGGGCCCTGAATGCAGTGTCGGAACCCCTGGCTTTCCCTATGCCCCGAATTGATGACATTTTGACTAGGGTGAGGAACGGAAAGATTTTTACAAAACTGGACCTGCGGGGGGCGTACAACCTGATACGAATAAGGAAGGGGGATGAATGGAAAACCACCATGTTCACCCCTTTGGGAGCCTTTGAATATCTCGTTATGCCCTTCGGTCTACAAGCCGGCTCGGCGTGTTTTCAAGCCTTTATGAACCACGTCCTGGGACCTTTGCTCTACAAGAATTGTGTGGCCTTTTTAGACGACGTGTTGGTGTATTCGGAGAATGAGGAGCAGCATGTGAGGGACGTTCGAGAAGTGTTGGGCAGGCTGCAAGCCAACCAGCTGTGGGTGAAACTGGAGAAGTGTCAGTTTCATACCAAGGAGGTGGAATTCCTGGGGTACCGCTTGTCGGACAAGGGATTGGCCATGGATCCAGGCAAGGTCTAAGCGGTACTGGAATGGAAAACACCGAAGACCAAGAAGGATGTGCAAAGATTCCTGGGGTTTGGGAACTTTTATCGGAAGTTTATCAAGAACTTTGCCCACTTGACGGCTCCCATCACCGACTGCCTCAGCAGCAAGAAGAAATTTGTTTGGACGGCGGAGGCGGAGCGAGCTTTTGAAGAACTGAAAAGGGCTTTCGCCTCAGAAGAACAACTTCTGCATGTGGATTTACAAAAACCCATGAGAGTGGAAACTGATGCGTCCGACCGGGCGGTAGGGGCGGTGCTTCTTCAACCGGGGAGGAGTACGTCGGAGTGGAGACCATGTGCCTTCTTCTCGCGGAAGCTGAATAAATCTGAGAGGAACTACACGGTGTATGACAGGGAACTACTCGCCATTCACGAAGCGTTCCGGAGGTGGAGACATTTATTAATTGGGGCACAACACAAGGTGCAAGTGTGCACCGACCACAAGAATTTAGAGTATTGGAGAACGGCTCGAGTGCTCAACCAACGACAAGTGAGATGGGCACAGGAGTTCTCCAAATTCCACTTTGAAATTCGTTATGTGCCAGGCCCAGAAAACGTCAGGGCGGACGCTCTCTCACGCAAACCAGAGTATTTGGAGGGGGAGGGGGCAATCGAAGAGAGACATGTCATCCCTGAGGACCGCTGGGTGTGTGGGGCGGCGCTGGTGGGGCAACGAGAACTGGTAGAGGAAACGGAAAATGATGAATATGCCCAGGATAAGCTCAGAGGTCTCAGGGGGGAGGGCGAGAGCCCCGGGGGTTTTGAGGAAAGAAATGGGGCATTGTATTACAAAGGGGCACTGTATATACCTGAAGGTGAATTGAGGGGGAGAGTACTCAAGCAGTTGCACGATAGCCCCACGGCGGGACATTTTGGGCAACACAAGACCATGTGGTTGGTTACCAGGGAATTTTGGTGGCCCAAGGTGAGGGAAGATGTAAGGGAGTATGTAAGAGGGTGTGACCAATGTCAGCGAGCCAAAGGGGAAAGACGGGCGCCGGCAGGGTTATTAGAACCATTACCCACGCCAGAACGACCTTGGGAAGCGGTATCGATAGATTTTATGACGGATCTGCCGAAGTCCAAGGGGAAAACAGCCATCATGGTAGTAGTAGACCTGTTAACTAAGATGTGCCACTTTGTAGCATGTTCACATGCAGTCACAGCGGAAGAAACCGCGAAGTTGTTTGTAGAACACATCTTTAGGTTGCACGGCGCCCCCTTGAGGGTGATCTCAGACAGGGGCAAACAATTTACGTCCAGGTTCTGGAGGAAGCTCATGAGCTTGCTGCACGTGGAGGTCAATTTTTCGACTGCCCGGCACCCTGAAACCAACGGGCAGGCGGAAAGAGCAAATGGTATCCTCCAACAATACCTGAGGTGTTATGTCAATGACAGAGAGAACGATTGGGTCGAAAAGTTGGCGCTGGCAGAATTTGCCTACAATAATGCGGAGAATGTGTCCACAGGGATGAGCCCCTTTTTGGCTAATTACGGGTGTCATCCCAGGGCATTTCCAGGAGATGGAGGGGAGAGATGGAGCGTCCCAGCGGCCGAACATTTTGTAGAAGAGATGGAAGCGATCCATCATCAGCTCCAGCTCAACTTAGAAAGGGCCAAGGCACAATATAAGAAGCAGGCAGACAAGAACAGAAGGGAAGGTGAAACCATAAGGGTGGGGGATCAGGTGTGGCTGTCAACCCAAGGGTTGCCTTCCAAAGGGGGTTGTAAGAAATTGAGACCCAAAAGATTGGGACCCTTTGAGGTCATTCAGCAGGTCAACCCAGTGGCTTTCAAACACCGGTTGCCCAACCACATGAAATTGCACCCAGTGTTCCACAGGTCGTTACTGTCACCATACGGGGGGGACGTGAAGGGGAGCACGCCAGGGGACCAGCCTTGGAAGAAAGGGAACGCAGCAACCATGTAGCGGAAATCCTCGATTCCAGGTGGAAGGGAAATCAGGTGGAGTATTTGGTGGCGTGGGAAGGGGAACCGGAGTCAGAAAACACCTGGGTGACTGCAGGGGAGGTCAATGACGAGGTTTTAATAGAAACGTTCCACCAAAGATTCCCGAGGAAACCTCAGCCGGTAGCAAGGTTTAGGAGGGAGTATTTCGGCACCACCGACGAGGAAGAGGAACTGGAAGGATTCGCGGATTCGGAGTTGGAAGAGGGAATTGACTCCGATGACGAGGAGTACCGGGAGACCAGGGACAGCAACAAGTGGAGGGAAGTGTTCGAAACTTTCAGGGGTTTTACCTCCTCACCGCCCATAGAGGAGGAGACGGGAGGGGATGAAGGGGGCCCTGGAGGGGAGGTGGATGTCAGGGAACTGCCATCGGAAGGACAGGAGGTGGAAAGGCTCACTGAGGATGAGAGAGACGCAGCAGCTGAAGAGGGAACCAGTAGGGGGAGAGAAGGAACTCCAAGGGAAAGTGAGTCGGAGGGATGGCTCAGAGACGCTTCCAGCGAAAACAGTGGGGAGGTCTCAGGACCTCCTATAGGGACACCCACTCCTCGCCGGAAACTGTCACGCAGAGAGTCCAGAAGACGTGTTTCCGTTAAGGAGCTTTTATGTTGGAAGAGATTCCGAAAGCAACACTTTCGGACTCTGCTAGCGACTGATGCAGCCATGCCGGAGGGGCTCCGTCACAGGCAGAGGTTTGAGAACCTGATCAAACTCTGAGGGACTTGCTTTTTACGCACAAGCAGCTCATTATCCCATCACAGTGGGTGTTGTGCAATATATTCAATTTTGCAACATTACATGATCCCCAATTTGTTTATCAGAATATTATTGCATACAAAGACATGTCTGTCTTAAGGGGGGCAGGGAGAATGATATTTTTGTGCCATCTTGAATTAATAGATGCATGGAGACTTTTTAACATTTATGTTAAATATACTGAGGCGTAATTCACAATGAAGCAGTTTTATAGCAATAAGGACAACAATTAAACAAAAGTAAAAAATAAGGGGGCACATCGGAAAATGGCCGACAATACCATCTCTCCGGTTCACACGAGGTAATTAAGAGGCTGTTATGGGAGTATGCAGCCTCCCTCATTACCCCAAGGGAATGGGGAACGCTGCCTTGCCTGCTGTGCCCATAATTCACCCCCAGATTCGAAAGGGGGTGAGGGCACTAGGCACAAAAGCCCTCGTGTGGGTCGGCTCTCCTGGACGCTGTCTCTGATCTGCGCGCTAGTTGCGGGAGCTCAAAATAAACAATCAGAACGGAAGCAAACAAACATACTTCGAGCGAAGATCGGGAGTTAAGACTGGTAACTAAAGGGATCTCTGGGAAGTGGAGCAATGGACTGGACTTAACAATAAATTAAGAAGAAGAATAAATCAAGAAGAAGATTCATCAGAGGTTTGGTATGTCGGAGCGAGACTGAAAAGGGGGGGAGAGAAAAACTTTTCTTTTTTTGTCTTATGTGAGTACCCAATAACTCTCCCTCCCCCAAAAAGAATCATTGCAATTACTAATCACAAGCAGGAGAATTAAGAACTGTGTGGAAATTAATTACTATGCAATGACGTGGCTTATGGGAACATCGGGAAACGAAAGTAAGTCCTTTGTGATAAAGAGAGATTTATCATGGCAGGCGGATTCAGGGGGAGGAGGACTGGCTGTTACTATGTTGGAGTGTGTTGGAGTGTGGGTTCGGCCTAGCAGGGCCCCCTGAGAAAATTTATGACGGAGCGGCAGGCCTGGGGAGATCAGGACAGACTGTTGGAATGTTTTTGTCCGGAGGTGTTGAAATGGCGGCTGCCCACTTTTATGGCTCTTGGATGAGTGTAAAATCCACACAGGATAAAACAACGTTTGTCCACCCGCTTGTGGAGACTATCAGAGACCACAAAGAAAGGAATATATGATAACAACAAGAAGATGAAGAAAACAACAAAGAGAAGATTGAACAGAACTGTGAATATTATTTTGACAGAACTGTGTAATTAAAGCAGCAGCAAGAGAGATGATTGGATCTCTTTCGGAGCTCGAAGAATGGGTACCCCCAACAAAAAATTTGACTGTGTAATTTGGAATTATTGTGATTTGGAATTAATGTGATTTGATTGGCCTGTTAATAAAAATTATTTTAAAAAAATAAAAAAAGATTATGTTACAAGTTCAATGCTCCTCAGTTTCCTTGCTGCAGCCTTGGTATCACCTGTAAGCTTTTCATTTTCAATGCCATACACTTGTTGGGAAAGAAGTATCTTCTGCCAGTTATTGTCTGTGGGTGTTGTACAATACCAAGCATATGAGGAAATGGTGTTGCACAAGAATCGTCATGGCAGAATGAAGGTGAAGGTCCATTTGGTTGAAGAAATTTTACAAAAGCATCTCCCTTGTTTTGATTAATCTCTGATATCATTCCAAAGTATCACAAATGATCATACTTGCAAGCGACAAAACATCCAGGATACAGATCATCAGCATTCACAGAAAGTTTGGGGAGGCTCCTCAGGTTGAAAGTGAGGGAGGGCTCTTTATCAATGATCTTTCTTGCTTTAATTTTGCCTGTAGAATTGAGTGGTTTAAAGTTGCGGAAATTGCGAGTTCCAGGGAGTGTGTGCACGTATCTGAAATGGATTTTGAAGGAAGAGCGGATTATGTCCCTGTCTTCCCTTGCAATATAATGGAATTTGGCCTTTTCATATTTTTTTTCCACTGAAATAAAAAAAATGTTTTTGGAGTAGTAATCTGCTTGTCAAGACTCTCTTTTCTAGCAGTTCCAAAGAAAGACTACTGTGCGTTTATTTGGAAATCTTCCTGATGATGACAGAGATTTAGGAAGTTGAACTTATTTTTGTAGTGTGCTGCACAGCTGTCACATCTGTTTGATGTGAGGAAAATTATATTCTTGAGTTTTGTACATCATGCTTTAAATCATCAGAAGCAATGCAATGGGATGAGATCAACTTCTCTCCGTCTGGGCTTTTTTTTTTTAATAAATATTTTTTATTAGATTTCCCATTAAAAAAAAACATTTTTACAAAATTATACATCCATTTTTAACTTAAACCCTTTTTTCCAGAACTTCCCTCAGCTTGTCAATTTTCCGTTTATTTTTTATCCTCGTCTCACATTTCCCAATATTATATTGCACTCAAATACTCTTAATCACATCATATTTTTTAAACAATATTTCTAACAGTAATTTCACAGAGCTTCTTGAAAGCCAACGAACGTTATTTGCTCATCACAGAAATTTTTGATATACTCTGTAAATTTCTTCCAGTCCTCGGAGAATCTCTGGTCACGTTGGTTCCTAATTCTCCCCGTCAATCTGTCCATTTCTGCGTATTCCATCAGTTTCATCCTCCATTCTTCTTTCGTGGGCATCTCTTCCTGTTTCCATTTCTGTGCCAGCAAAATTCTGGCTGCTGTTACTGCATACAAAACTAATTTCACATCTTTTTTACTAATTTCATTATCCAGTATTCCCAACAAGAGAGCTTCTGGTTTTTTAACAAAAGTATTTTTCAGCATTTTCTTTAACTTATTATAGATCATCTCCCAGAAGCTTTTTACCTTGTTACATTCCCACCACATATGGTAAAACGTTCCTTCTGTTTCCTTACACTTCCAACATTTATTACACACTTTATACATTTTACCCAGTTTTACTGGTGTTCTATACCATCTATGTAACATCTTCATAACATTTTCCTTAATCGTTGTACAAGCTGTAAACTTTAACCCATCCTTCCATAATTTAGTCCATTTCTCAAATTCAATATTATATCCGAAATCTCTAGCCCAACTAATCATAACAGATTTAACCTCTTCGTCCACAGTATTCCATTCCAACAATATTTTATACATTTTAGATAAAATTTTCACTTCATTGTTTAAGATTTCTTGTTGAAATCTAGATTCTTTTATAATGCACTACCACAGGATGCAAAGTACAAGAATCAGAAGTCCTTGTACCTCATATTGGATGATGAATGAAAAGTTTTCACTGAAATCTAGTAGAATAACAGCAGTGTGTGATGGAAGGTTTTCTTTTAAATTTTTAAGGAAGGAAGACTGTGACTTTGCTATGAAAGGAATCAAACGTTCTATTTTGTCTGTTAGATCATCAATGAACTCATCTAGTGCTAAAGTGGTTTTGATCAAGTGTATTCAATCTGTGGAAATCCATTGAGAAAATTCAGTGGGGTCACTTCCATCAAAATCTTATCAAGATTATTCTTTGCAGGACATTTATTACATGCATTCCCTCTTTGGATCCTCACAGACTAGAAGCTTCATTATGTCCTTGTATTCGTGACACATGCAGATGTAAAATGGGATTCTGGTGAATGGTACACACACATATATTGTGGGCTCCACTAGAACCAGCGAAAACACACCACTCAAAGCACAAAACTTTGAGAAACCTACTTTAACACTGGGATATTGCTTCTTGAAGCCTGCATACAGTTCTCAGAGGTTGCCCAGTATTAGCCACTCCTATGATACCAATGCTGACCACATCTTTCATTCCTGGCATTATTCTGGACTGCTCGTCACTGTGATAAAAGTTTAGAACCTTGCTTACAGTTTCAGATGGAAGCTTTTTTCCACCTCTGGGATCTGGTTCAGCTAAAATTCCTCTTTAAACCGTTTCTGTGCCTGGTGAACTGAATAATCAGATACACTAAATGTTTATTGAATTTTTCTTCATGGCCATGAAAGAGAAGCAGGAATGGTCAGCATCTGGATTTGCTTCTTCTGCATTTTATGGAATATTTCATCACCTCTACAAGTTTGTCCATGTCACTCACCTTATCTGTAATTTAGTCTCTTCAGTCTGCTTCAGTCTCTTTAGTTGGGATTTCAACCTGTAGCACTTTTTTCATTTTATCATGAATATTTACCTCAAACTTTTCTATCTTCCTCTTTCCATAAGATGTCTTACAGTGTTCAGGTAAACCATGTAATTTTAAAGGGATGTCTTCAGCTTTTCTATGGCTTCTCTTCTCTCCAAACAGGTCTTTTCTTCTAAACTTATATCTTCAGGTTGTCTTCAACATCACTTTGATTTACATCGCTGCTATAAATAATTTGTCTACATCTTCTGCACAATTTATGGCCTGGCTTTACTTTAATTCCTGTCTCTAGCAAATCTTTAGACTTCTGTAACGTTACAGAGCGTAGATATTTTTTGACTGGTCCTTTGTGCTTTTTAAAAGGATCCCTGTAGGGTTTTTTTTGGCAAGACTCAAATTTCTTCAAATATACACTTTGGAAATGTAAGCAAATAGTTTCTAAGTCTTCAGCTTTAGCTTCAATTCTTAAATGTAACAGCCCTCTGTCCTCTTCGCTTAAACAATTAACATTCTCAATCCCCTTTCTGTGACTGAAAGTTAACTTACGGCATTCACTAGCAGTTAACTCTCCCACACTGCATATTGAATTTTCCATCTTATTCCAGTTGAAAAACACAGCAAGAACTAGCACCCAAAAAATCAAAGATTGGATAAGTTATAAGAGTGCACCACACTGATACCAGAAGTAGATTGACTGCAAGGTGGAAGAAGGCCTTGCCTGATGGAGTCTCTCCCCTCACATCTTCCTTATAAGCGCTCCCTGTGGGGGGGCAAGGCAGGGGGAAGAAGGCCGTGTCTCTCCCCTCACATCATATAGCATACACATGTAGCATAAACAAAAGACTTCTCTGAACTGCAATCTGAGAAAACATTTTAAAATGTCTCATATTTTTAATATTTCTGAAATGAATTTTTTTTTTTAAATTAAGCCTAATTTGATGTACTCATAATTAAATATAATGCATAATTTTACATTCTTTTAATCATTTTCTTTCTAGGTCTTATTTCCTTACATGTCAACATTTAAAGTTTCTGACCAATATATTTTTTTAGATTGATTTCACGATATAGCCAATTTTCATAGTTTTAAATACCCCCAAACTGAAAAACATGTCTGGACTTTTGAAACCCCCCCCAACTAATATTTTAAATTTTAAGATGAACAACTTTGTTTCATTAATTTTGTCTATTACAGCTATGGATTGTAGGAAAGTTGTACCCAGTAGCCATTCCCCCCCCCCCCCAGATGTCCAAAAAATGTAAAAATTTGTTACAAGGCATAAGAGACCCATAAATTTTATTCTTTGTGGAGAAAGAGCAAGATGATTTTCACCATCAAAAACATTGTGGG
Source organism: Podarcis muralis (assembly GCF_964188315.1). Lineage (NCBI taxonomy): Eukaryota > Metazoa > Chordata > Lepidosauria > Squamata > Lacertidae > Podarcis > Podarcis muralis. The sequence continues at coordinate 706,137 of NC_135665.1, read as the reverse complement.
CTAATGCTGAAAATTTATGTTTTCTAAACCTAGTTTTTCCACCAAAAAAACCTACATTTACCGTATTTTTCGCCCTATAGGACGCACTTTTCCCCCTCCAAAAATGAAGGGGAAATATGTGTGCGTCCTATGGGGCGAATGCAGGCTTTCGCTGAAGCCTGGAGAGCGAGAGGGGTCGGTGCGCACCGACCCCTCTCGCTCTCCAGGCTTCAGGAAGCTATCCGCAAGCCGTGGGAGCCCAGCACGAAGTCGCGCAGCTCTCCCAAGGCTTGCGGAGAGCTGCCTGCATCCTGAAGCCTGGGGTGCGCTGAGCTCAGCGCGCCCCAGGCTTCGAGCTTCACGCAGCTCTCGGCAAGCCGTGGAAGAGCTGCGCGACTTCAGGCAGATATCCGCAAGCCTGGGGAGACCAGCGCGACTTCCCACCGGGCTCCCTAGGCTTGCGGATAGCAGTCTGTTCTGGGGGCTGGGGTCGGAGGAAGCTTGGGCTTCCCCCGCCCCAGCTCCACACCTGGCGGGTGAAATAATTCCCCCCCCCTTTATTTCCCCCCAATAAAACTAGGTGCGCCCTATGGGCCGGTGCGCCCTATGGGGCGAAAAATACGGTATACATTTTAAAGGCATTTATAAAACCTTTTGATTGCTGGTGTATTTTTTCCCCCTAAAATCCTCATCATGTTATTGAGCTCTGTGTAAAATTTCAAAGAGATCTGATCATTGGTTATGGAGAAAAAGGGGGGGGAAATGCACACAAGGCCGAGGATCTCAAGAGGGACAGAAACACAGATTTCATGAAATTTTGAAGTGCTATAAAATTAAAACCGTTTGCGATAGAAGTTAAAAAAAATTAAGGGGCTTTCTTTCAACCATAAGGGAAGGGTGTACACCTAGTTTCATCAAAATCCGAGACGGTGGGTGGCGAAACCCTTGTTTTTTGGGTTGATTTGATGTGAGGGTTTGCCGAATGTGCTTTAGCATGTTTCTCCCTTTCGTCCTGAGTTCAATCATTTTCAAAGCCCAAAGGTGTTTGGTAAAGGCTGTTCTCCAGTTGAAGCACTCACAGAACAGTGTTTCCCAGTTTTTGGTGTTTATACTACATTTTTTTAGATTTGCCTTGAGACCTTTAAACCTCTTTGTTGACCACCAGCATTACGCTTTCCATTTTTAAGTTTGGAATAGAGTAGTTGCTTTGGAAGACGATCATCAGGCATCCGCACAACATGACCAGTCCAACCAAGTTTACCCAGGCTTTTGTGGAGGGATGAAATGCATGGTGCTGTTTCCCACCACCACTACCTCTGCAGCCTGTTAATTAATAACAATTTGCAATTGTTATTAATGTTATGGTGTTGTTTTATTTGTTTTGTTTTAAATATTTATTGCTAACTGTGGTTTTAATGTTGTTTGCTCCCTTGGGACTCTTGAGTGACGGATGAACTAAAAATACCTACAGTCCATCAATATATATGTCCAGTTCTTTAGAACCTAGATGCACATTACACACAGTTCATATGGCAAACTTCTCTGCATAGGTGTAGCCAGAGGGTGCAGCTCCCTACCGGATTAAGTAAATAAATAAAAACACTTAATTAAATGACCAGATAGCCTGCTAACAAAAGTAATACCCTGCAAATAAATATATAAATAAATCCTGGCTACACCTGTTCTTATCTGCTTGTATATAATAAAGAAGTCCTGGCTCCTTCTATACACTGTCCCAGCTGACAGAGGCTATTGTCCAGTCATTCCTGGGAAAACCTTTTATCTTCTGTTGTCTTTATCTTCCCTTAACCCCACAATATTTTTATAATGAGGGGGAGAAGAAACCAGGTTGCAATATAGGGTGCTGTCCTCAGGTATGTAGGTATTCCTCCCACCTCCTCCAATAAGCAGAGCTTGTGCAAATCAGCTTTAGCCCTGGCCGTTGGAGAAGCTGTCCGGTTTGGCTTTGGAAAGGCAAGCTCCCACTGGAAACAAGTTGCCTTGCTTTCTCTCAGTTTGGTGCACAAGTTATTACGATGCCATAGGGAAAATCAAGGGGCAAGCCAGCACTTCAAGCTTCTTTGCTTATAGGGACTGTTTGTAGAAGGATACCTTCATTCTTCCATCTAAACATCTTATGTTTGTTGTGTGAGTAGCATAATATGTCTCTCAGTTGCAGGTTCAGCTTCATGCTTAAATAATTTTTATTGACATAAGCTTACATATAAAACATTTTTCCATTTCCCCGTCTTTCCAGGCCTACATACAAATTACCTTTGTGGAACCCTATTTTGATGACTATGAGATGAAAGACAGAGTGACCCATTTTGAGAAAAACTTCAACCTCCGACGATTTATGTATACCACCCCTTTCACTCGGGATGGACGGCCACGAGGAGAATTGAGTGAGCAGTATAAGAGGAAGACCATTTTGACCACAATGCATGCTTTCCCCTACATCAAAACTAGAATCAATGTCATTCAAAAGGAGGAGGTAATGTCTGCTTCCAAAGCAATGTTGTTGTTGTTTAGTCGTTTAGTCGTGTCCGACTCTTCGTGACCCTATGGACCAGAGCACGCCATGCACTTCTATCTTCCACTACCTCCCGCTGTTTGGTCAGACTCATATTTGTAGCTTTGAGAACACTATCCAACCATCCAAAGCAATAGAACTAAAATAAAATGTACAGTAGTACTGAGACAAAATGAATATTAAATCACAAAAAACTGAGCTACAGCATGCGGGACTGGACACTCTTAAAATTGTCATTTCTGCTTTCCCTACTCTTCTTTCATTTAAGCTGTCTGATGGGAGTGGTTCACTTAACTTCCTCCCATTTAACTCTTTTGCCAGTCTTTTATCAAGTGGCAGAGAGTGGAAAGACCATGCTATCTACTTTTGGCTTAAAAAACAACCACATAAAAACAGCTTGTCATCCTTGTGGCAACTGTTATTTGCAGTTTCTTTGTGAAAGAGTTGCAACATACCTGTCCCTCTGTAATTTCAGTTTGTTTTGATGCCAATTGAAGTAGCTATTGAAGACATGCAAAAGAAAACGCTTGAACTGGCTGTTGCCACCAGACAGGTGCCACCAGATCCCAAAATGCTGCAGATGGTGCTTCAAGGTTCTGTGGGGGCCACAGTAAATCAGGTATATTGTCAGAATATTGTTGATTCTTCTTCTTTTCTTCTCTCTGCTTAGCCATGTTAACAGCATAAACAAAACATTAAAATGGCACACACCTACACATATTAATGGTGTAGATTAATCCTCCTATTAAAGGAGTCTGACATCTCCTTGTCACTAATCCCGGTGACTTCTTAGGCCCAAACATGAAAACTGCAGCCCAATCAACCTATAATACCAAGATTTCCCTCTCAAGGGTTAGAGAAAGCTGGGTGTCCAAAGGCATTTTCTTACCAATTCCTGTTTTTGAGTACTGTCCCACTGAAATCCTCTCCTACTCCCTCCTGTTGCAACTGAGTTGCTCTGAAAGTTGTGCCTTCCTGAAATCTGACTAGATTTTTTTGCCATTTATTGGGTTTTACATGATAGTAATTCTGGTTGATACCTGATCATCTGTTTCCTCATGAAATATGCTTTATGTAATACAATTTTATGTTTATGTATAAGGGACCACTAGAAGTAGCTCAAGTGTTCCTGGCTGAAATTCCAGAGGATCCAAAACTTTATCGACATCACAACAAGCTGAGGTTATGCTTCAAAGAATTCATAATGAGGTGAGTAACGTGACAAAGTAAAATATCTGTTAAAATTGCAATTACACTAAATCTGTGTCGGCACATTCTTGTGCGTTAGGTGGCTTCACGGCAAAGATATAAACAAATTACACAATCCCCACTGTAGCATGGAATGCAGCCTCTGGTGAAATTATTGTCCCATTGGACACTAAATTGATCCTGGTAACAAGACTAAAAAGTAACTCCAAATCTTCATGTTCAGTCCCAGCCAAAAATGAAACTTTATTACAAGATGCACATGGTCCAATACTGTGCAGTTATATTAATCAATAAAATTGTTTTCTTCATTTTTTGGGAACAGATGTGGTGAAGCAGTGGAGAAAAATAAATGTCTGATTACTGCTGACCAAAGGGAATATCAACAAGAACTGAAAAAGAACTACAACAAGTTGAAAGAGAACCTCAGACCAATGATTGAGAGGAAGATCCCAGAGCTGTATAAACCTATTGTGAAAGTTAACAGTATTTCAAGGTATAAGAAACTCCCTTTCCCCCACACACCCAATAACCATAGCAAAATACAGCATAGGACGGGGGTAGCCAGTGTGGTTCACTCCAGATGATGAGTGAACCAGTTATCATGAGTCCAACAACATTTGGAGGGAACCACCTTGGCTAACCAAAATCTGAAGGCAACTCTGTATCAAAAAAAAATTAGTGTCTAATGTTTTACAGTTTTTTATGTGCTGTAAGCCGCCCACAGTGGCTGGGGAAACCCAGCCAGATGAGTGGGGTATATTATTATTATTATTATTATTATTATTATTATTATTACTACTACTACTACTACTACTACTACTACTACTACTTACTTGCTTACTTACTTGTCCAGTCATTTCTATTCTCATTTTCTTCTTATTTCTTTTAGGGGCTCTTTCCTTAATTCTAGTTTTAGGAAATATGAAAATCTGCCTCCACAGAACAGTTAAAAGCAGCTTCATGAAAAGGAGCTATCTACTTGCAGTGGATCAAATACAAGAGAATATGCAAATGCTGTTCCAAATTGTAAAATTTCACCACAATTTCTCATGAACACATTTTGGAAAGATTGCTTTCTGTACAAGACTCAACAAGGAAGAGTTATAACTCATCACATCTTCTAAGGGAGTGGGTATTAAAACTAGTTGCAGAAAAACAGATATTTTATTATAAATTGACATGGATATTTGCACGCACAGAGAAAAGAGTTTTGTGTTTTCTCCAATATTCTAAAGGCCAGTTCACAATATTGCATTGTCAACAGATGTTCCCTATATGTGTGTATAAGTTAAGAGCTATTGTAGTTATAGGCACTTAGTAATAGTACTACTAATAACCTGGACATTTTAATTGAGAAAGATACCCATTTATCTTCTTAGATTGTGCACGTAGTATGTTGGTGCAAAATATCAGGTGCAAAATTGGTGCAAAATATCAGGAACAGCCTTGAAAAGCAAATGGAAGGATGTTCCATTGGAAGGATGTTCCATAGATTCTCTTCGCCTGAAAGTTATAACATAATTGTCTCTTATTAAAACCGTGCCAACAACAAAAGTGATACTCCTTTTTTACATTCCCCCAGAAGTGTACCCAGAGCCCTGTTTCCATCTCTACTTGATTTGCAGTGGGAGTTGCACAGATGCAGATCAGATGCCAAATTGGTGGCCCTTGTTCTCTGACTCCCATTACACCCACAAACAGATTTCCGGTTTCATAGCTTCCTAGTACATGTTAAATGATTTGCAAAATTTCACAGAAGTGATCAAGATGCTATTCCAGCATTAGACGGGATGTGTTTGAATTAATTTTGGAATATCTCCGAATTTTCCTTTTGGAGCCATAAAGTGCCCCGGCTGTTAATATTTGTTGTGACCCGAAATGTACTTCAGCAGTTGCAAGACAGATGCATGTGGAAGTTCCCAAACAGCCTCACAACCACCCCCTCTTGTTTGTCTACATGGTGGTTCCATTTAGCTACCATGACTGGTAGCAGTTGACAGACCGATACATTCTCAGATCCAGCCCAAGGCTGTAGTGGCTAAAGTGTAGTGGCTAAAGCATTGGGCTAGGACTCAGAAGATCCAGGTTCATATATCCCCACTCAGCCATGAAATGTACTGGGTGATGTTGGGTCAGTCATGTTTTCATTTTCGTGAAGGACTACGTGTGGCACCTTAAGCTCCTTGGAATTTAGAGGAAGGGCTTTTTTCAGCCTGAACTTGCTAGAACTAGAGTGCTAGAGTTTGGGCACCTCTCAGGTGGGCATCATTGCCATCATAAAAGAACTAGGGAGATGTTCAAATTGAGTTTACTCTTTTTCAAGTAAAATAGCATTTTTAAAAGTAATGAAACATTTGGGTGCCTGGAGAAACGGACAAGATGGCATTCCTCACATCTCCCAATTCAAATTGCAGAAGTTTATAGTACTGCCAGCTAGGTATTATTTCAGCACTGGCGATGAAACAGTGACTTCTATTGCACCTGAGGGCAGCAGCTTGTCTAAAAGGGTACAGGAAGGTTTTGTGGTGGGAAAGATGGGCAAAAGAAGCTAAACTAAGAACTTGTAGAAGAGCTTCAGATATTTAAATAGTTGAAAGACTGTCAAGTTGGATGCAGAATCTGGTGCCCTCCAGATATGGCTTAGCTCCCAACTCCCACCAGCCCCAGACAGTATGACCCCTATTTCCCCATCTCTGAAGCAAAGGATAAGGAGCCCTATTGTCAGAGACTGCCTCCAGGTCCCAGCTCACAGAGGACCAACGCTAGCCAGCGGTAATATACAAAAGTCTTTATTTAAGTACATTATCCATTTTCAAACCCTAGCGTGCGTCTCTACGTCTAGACACTAGACTGGCGAAGCTCCGTCTGAATCTCCGCCCCCTGTACACCAGCTTAAGACTCTAGCCTTACTCCACCTCTTCCGTCTCTCCTTCCGCCTCTGGGTCCTACTACCCCCCGGGATCCCTTCCTTCCTGGACGCTTCGGACGCGGACCCCTCTGACTCTTCCCCCTCCCTTCGGCGGGCTTTAGGACCTGGCTCCCTATCCGGGCTGCTCACTGCGCCACTCTCTTGTAGGTTTGAACTTGGCGCGCGCGCCCTGTCTTTGACCTTCCTTTCGACCGTTTCTTCGCTCTCTGATGCAGGCGTGGCCAATCCTGACTCATGTCCTTCTGCTGACGGAGAGCTGCCTGATGCCGATACCTGGGACTCCTCCCCCCTACTGCTCTTTGGTGGGGAAGCTGGTCCCGATTTCCAACTGCTGCTCTCTGATTCCCCTCTGGCCCCTCCTTCCTGGGGTGTTCCCCTTGGCAACCCCCTTGCTCTGACCACGGGAGCCCCTTTCTGTGAATCCTCCGATTCGCTGGAGAGACTCAGAGACCTCGGACGGCTGTCATCGCTGACATCTCCCTCGGATTCCTCCCCCTCGGTCTCTATCTCCTCCCTTTCCTGTGCCTCTGCTCCTGAGCCCCTGACATCCATCCCCCCCTCGAAGCCCCCCCTTCCCCCCTCCCCTCCTTCCGGTGGGGGTACTGGGTGCTCCGTCGTTGTGGGGGTGATTGCCGGATACAGTTCGTCCCCCGTGTCGTACATCCAGCTGGCGAAGTCCGGCTCGTTCTCCGTGCCCTCAGCGACATCGATCTCCTCTGCCTCCATCTCTCTGCCTCCGTGTTCGAACCCCACGTCCTCTCCCAACACGCCCATGTCCGTCTCTCCCCCGTTCCCCTCTGAAGGTGATGCCTGCCAAGGACCCCCCAGCCACTTCCTGCGCCACTGCTCCTCTGGTCGATCGTCCCACCAATAAGAGCGGTCTGTGGCAGACCCCGAGGGTGAGCCCTCCGAGGAGCGTGTGTCTGGTGCCGGTTCCTCGTCTGAGGCGAACCCCTGGAACGTGCTGGCTGAAAATGTGGGTGTGAAAAGCCAGTTGTCGAAATACTCGGCTGGCATGGGTCTGTGTGGGAAAAGGGCATGAAACTCCTCTTTGAGCAGAGGTTCCTCCAAAGCATAGTCCGGCACCCAACTGTTGGCGCTGGCCGGGGTACCTTCTCTGGCTAGGAGATATTCTACTCCCTCTTCCCCCCATCTCGAGTCTAAAATCTCTGTGACGTCGTTGATGGGCTCCCCCCTTGGCGACCCCCCCCTTGTGGGCGTCTCCCTGAGTGGGTCTGGTGCCGTGCCTGGCTCCTGAAATCTGTGAGGTGCTTTGTAGGGCGTGAGCTCTGATCTATGGAAAACTGGGTGCATTCTGGATCCTTCCGGAAGTGTCAACCGGAAGGCCACTGGATTGACCAGTGCCTCGACTTGGTAAGGCCCTAGCTGCTTATGTCCGAGCTTCTTCTTTGCTAACGATCTGGCCGGCACTGCCTGGGCTGCTAACCAAACCCAGTCTCCCACCTGTATGTCTTCCCCAACCCTTCTGTGTCTGTCGGCCTGCAGTTTGTATGCGTGCTTTGCTAGTTCTAACTGCCTCCGAAGCTGTTCGTGGACCTCCTGCAACTCTGCTGCTAAGTCTTCCGCTGCCTGTGGCTCCCCCTCCCCCACTCTCTCTAATCCCGGGAAAGTTCTGGGATGCCTCCCGTTGTTGGCGAAGAACGGTGTCACTCCCGTGGACACGTGCTTCGTGTTGTTGTAGGCGAACTCGGCGAGCGGCAGGTAGTCCACCCATGTTGCAGGCTGCTGATTTGCGTAGCATCTCAGGTACTGCTGCATGATGGCGTTGACCCGCTCCGCTTGTCCGTTGGTCTGCGGGTGTCTCGCCGACGCTAGGTTGATCTTGACGTTCAGGAAACCCATCAGCTTCTGCCAGAAGTTCGAGATGAACTGTCGCCCCCGGTCGGACAGGATGGAACGTGGTAGACCGTGCACCCTGAACACGTGGTCTATGAACAGTTTGGCGGTCTGTTCGGCCGTGGCCACCTTCGCGCACGGAATGAAGTGTGCCATTTTGGTGAACATGTCCACCACCACAAGCACTGCTGTCTTGCCCCTCGAGCTGGGCAGATCCGTGACAAAGTCCAGGGCCACCCTCTCCCACAGTTCGATCGGTGTCTGCAACGGTTCCAACAGTCCCGCCGGCGGTTTGTGCACTGACTTGGCCCTCTGGCAGGTGTCGCACCTCGAGACGTAATCTGCGACTTCCCCCCGCATCTTGGGCCACCAAAAATCTCTGGCTACTAATTCTACAGTCTTCTCTTTGCCAAAGTGCCCGGCGGTGGGAGCGTCGTGTAGCTGCTGCAGTACCCTTGCGCGGAGGTCGTCTCCTGGCACGTAGAGTGCCCCCTTGCGGATGAGTAACCCGTCGCGTATCTGGAACTCGTCGTCCTTCGCCTTGCCCTTGTGCACCTCCTCCATCTTGGCTTGTGCAAAAGGATCCTCCTGCAGTGCGCGACGTACGGCATCCAGGTCCACGGTTGCCGAGGCGCACGCCCACGCTTCCGGAGCGAAAATGTGCTTGGCCACCGACGGTGCCGCCTCCTCGAGATATTGCGGCTTCCTGGACAGAGCATCCGCCATGACATTGTTGTCGCCTGGGATGTACTCTATCCTGAAGTCGAAGTCCGCGAAGAACTCTGCCCATCTAATGTGCCTCTGGTTCAGGAACCTTGCCGTGCGCCAGTACTCCAGATTCTTGTGGTCCGTGCGGACCTGCACTGTGTGTTTGGCTCCGATAAGGAAGTGCCGCCATGCCTTGAACGCTGCATGAATAGCTAGCAACTCCCTGTCCCAGATGGTGTAGTTCTGCTCTGACTTGCTGAGCTTCCTGGAGTAGAAGGCGCGCGGTCTCCAGTCCCCCTGCGGGTCCTGTTGCAACAGGACAGCTCCCACGGCCCTGTCTGAGGCGTCTGTCTCAACCCTCATCGGTCTGCTGGGATTCACATGCAGTAGCTGCTCTTCGGACGCGAAGAGACGCTTGAGTTTCTGAAAAGATTGCTCCGCTTGCTCCGTCCAGATGAATTTCTTCTTCTTGGAGCTGAGCGTGTCGGTGATGGCCGCCGTCTGCATAGCGAACCCCTTGATGAACTTGCGGTAGAAGTTGGCAAAACCGACAAACCGCTGGACTTCCTTCCGATTGCGTGGGCTTTTCCAGTCTAATACTGAGCGAACTTTGGCGCTGTCCATGGCGAGCCCCTTGTCCGACAATTTGTAGCCCAGGAAATCCACCTCCGTCATATCGAACTGGCACTTCTCCAGTTTGGCGTACAGTCTGTGCTCCTGCAGTCTCTGTAGAACTTCCCTGACATCCCTCTCGTGATCCTCCCGCGATGCTGAAAATATCAGGATGTCGTCCAGGAAGCAGACGCACTTCTTGTAGAGGAGTCCCGCCAACACATGATGCATAAAAGCTTGAAAACAGTGCGAGCCATTTTGTAATCCGAAGGGCATAACTCTGTATTCATAGGTGCCCAGTGGCGTGAACATGGCCGTCTTCCACTCGTCGCCTTCCCGTACACGAATCAGGTTGTACGCCCCTCGCAGATCTAACTTGGTGAAAACGCGTCCTTTCCTCACCGTCGCGAGCAGGTCGTCAATCCTGGGCATGGGGAAGGCTGAGGGCCTGGTCTTCGAGTTCAAAATTCTATAGTCCACCACAAGTCTTTTTTGGGGCGTGTCCTTTTTCTTTACAAAGAATACGGGACTGCCCCCCACTGCTTTCGACTCCCGGATGAAACCGCGCTTCAAATTGAGATCTATGAACTCCCTGAGTTCCTGCAGTTCGTCTTCAGACATGGAATACAGTTTCCCGGTTGGCAGCGTCGCCCCCGGCAGGAGGTCAATCTTGCAGTCATAGGACCTGTGAGGAGGTAGTTTGTCCGCTTCCTTCTCGCAGAAAACCTCCAAAAACTCCGCGTACTTGAGTGGCACTGCTTGCAGCGTGCCCAATTGTAACTGTGGGTCATCCTCTTCCCCTTCCGGGCTAGGTATAATGCAATGTTCCGCACAGTAGGAGGAGCCGAAAGTCAGTTGGCGTTGGTACCAAGCCAATGCTGGACTGTGCCTGTACAGCCAACTCATGCCCAATACTACAGGCGTGTCCGACAATTGGGTGACATTGAAGCTGATGACTTCCCAGTGATTCCCAATTTGCATCACCATCGGCGGCGTCTGCTGTACCACCTGCCCCCCCAGCAGTTCCCTGCCATCCACCGTGACAACCTTCAGGGGCAGCGTGGCTGGCAGTAGCGCTATATTGTGTTGTTGAATGAACTCCAGTCCTATAAAGTCTGCGTTACTGCCAGAGTCAATAATAATAGGCACTTCCATTGTGAGTCCATTGGGTAGCTGGAGCGATGCTGTGATCTGCACCACTGGTTTGGGTGGGAGGGGGTCTGTGGGCTGCAGAATCTCTGGGGACTTCTTCACTGACTCGTCTGGCTGGGCCCCAGTGCCTCCGTTTCCAGCCAGACTCTGTCGTTTCCCTGCTGTGGTTCTCTCTGCTGAGTTGCTGCTGTTACTGTTGCGGAGGCTGCAGTGTGCTTGTGGAGCCTCTGGGGACATTCTTTCGCCATGTGCTGACCACTGTCGCAGACGTAACACTTCCTGTTTCCTCTAGGCGGTTTCGCTTTGACTGCTCCCGGTGTTAAGGCTCTGGTAGCTGATTGAGCCCTAGCACCGCCAATCTCCATCGGCTCTTCCCCTCCTCCCTGCGGAGGCGTGGATTGCGCACGCACTGCATCCCTGGGCAAGAGGGCGGGCACTCTCGCTGGTGTGCATCCCCAACGCCCTTCTTCTTTGCCCCATGGGCGTTCTTCCAGCCGCACCCCAGCCGTTAGCGCTCTCTGAACGACTTCCTGAGTGCTTGTGGGTCTCTCCCCCCTTGCAATTTCATCCTTGACATTTGGGTTCAATCCTTCCCAAAACAGGTCTCTAACTGGCGCCGAATCTTTATCCCACCCCAGCGCGTTGACTAATGCAAAAAAGCGGGAATGATACTGCCTCACACTGGCTCTCCCTTGTTTCAGCCCATGTATGTCCTTCCGGGCAATATCAACGTCAATGTTGGATAAGAAACAGGAATCCATCGCTTTAATGAATGCATCTGCGCTCCGGAGCGCTGGATCCTTATCTCTCCACAGATTGCGCAGCCACGCTTTCGCGTCTCCATGCAAATGAGACAAGATAAACCCCACCTTCTCTTGCTCATCTCTAAAGTCTTTATCCAGCAGTTGCAGCGCAAACCGCATGTCTGCTCGGAAGTTGGGGTACTGCTGCAAATTCCCATCGAAATGAGATACAAGGCTGCCTCCTCTCTTCCCCAGCCCAATCCCCTCTGATCTGGGTCCCGGTTGCCCCTGCTTCGTAAGCACTTCCAACCTGGCTTGGAGATCTCTGCAGGCAGCAGCCGCTTCGTCTTCTCTCTTCCTGGATGCGATTATCTCCGCGTTGAGTTGTGTCACCGCATTTTGCAAGGCAGCTATTTGCTGTTCGGTAGTCATTTCACCTGACTCTTGTGAGCTCGCGAGGCACCAGTCTTCTTCCCGCGCTGCGTATACTCACGCAGCGACTCCTTCGGTGAAGAAAACTGATGAAAATGGAGACGGAGCTTACTGTCAGAGACTGCCTCCAGGTCCCAGCTCACAGAGGACCAACGCTAGCCAGCGGTAATATACAAAAGTCTTTATTTAAGTACATTATCCATTTTCAAACCCTAGCGTGCGTCTCTACGTCTAGACACTAGACCGGCGAAGCTCCGTCTGAATCTCCGCCCCCTGTACACCAGCTTAAGACTCTAGCCTTACTCCACCTCTTCCGTCTCTCCTTCCGCCTCTGGGTCCTACTACCCCCCGGGATCCCTTCCTTCCTGGACGCTTCGGACGCGGACCCCTCTGACTCTTCCCCCTCCCTTCGGCGGGCTTTAGGACCTGGCTCCCTATCCGGGCTGCTCACTGCGCCACTCTCTTGTAGGTTTGAACTTGGCGCGCGCGCCCTGTCTTTGACCTTCCTTTCGACCGTTTCTTCGCTCTCTGATGCAGGCATGGCCAATCCTGACTCATGTCCTTCTGCTGACGGAGAGCTGCCTGATGCCGATACCTGGGACTCCTCCCCCCTACTGCTCTTTGGTGGGGAAGCTGGTCCCGATTTCCAACTGCTGCTCTCTGAGTCCCCTCTGGCCCCTCCTTCCTGGGGTGTTCCCCTTGGCAACCCCCTTGCTCTGACCACGGGAGCCCCTTTCTGTGAATCCTCCGATTCGCTGGAGAGACTCAGAGACCTTGGACGGCTGTCATCGCTGACATCTCCCTCGGATTCCTCCCCCTCGGTCTCTATCTCCTCCCTTTCCTGTGCCTCTGCTCCTGAGCCCCTGACACCTATGTTGAAGCTTCATTCTGGGCAACCAGAAACACATCCTTTGGCTGCCTGATGCATTTTGCACGTTTATGGGGCATTTCATTTCCCTCTATTGCTGATGTTCACGCTTATGCAGCCAAAACAGAAGGCAAAACACAAAAAGAAGTGAAGTAAGCCCAAACAAAGCAAAAAACGTGTTTTGGGGATCAATATGCATAGAAAGAAGACAAATAAGCTTTTTTAAGGGCTTATTTCACTTCGTTTCATGTGTTGCATGCATATTCACCCAAAAATCGCAAAACGAAGTGAAGAAAGCCCAAACAAAGGAAAACAAATGTTTTTTGGGGTCAATATGCATAGAAAGAAGAATAAGCTTTGCTTGTGTTTTCTGGGCGGGCATGCATATTAACCCCAAAATCACAATACGAAGTGAAATTAGCCCATAGAAAGCAAAACAAGTTGATTGTGGGTCAATATGCATAGAAAGAAGACGAATAAACTTTGGGCTTCTTTCTCTTCGTTTCGAATTTTTTAGGTGTGCATGCACACCCAAAAAACTGCAAAACAAAGTGAAATTAGCCCCAACACGTTTTTTTAGTCAGTTTAGAAAGAAGACAAATAAGCTTTGCTTCAGCTCATTTCACTTCATTTTGTGTTTTTTGGGTGTTCATGCATATTCACCCTAAAAAATGCAAAACGAAGTGAAATACGCCAAAACAAAGCAAAACAGGTTGTTTTTTGTTCCATATGCATAGAAAGAAGATGAATAAGCTTTGGACTTCTTTCAATTCTTTTCATTTTTTTGGTAAAAACGCAAAACGAAGTGAAAGAAGCCCAAGGAAAGAAAAACAGGTTGTTTTTGGTTCCATATGCATAGAAAGAAGACGAATCAGCTTTGTTTGGGCTTCTTTCACTTACTTCCAGTTCTTTCGGTGTGCATGCATATTCACCCAAAAATCGTTAAACGAAGTGAAATTAGCCCATACAAAGCAAAACAGGTCGATTGTGGGTCTATGCAGGGGCCACCAGGTGGCGCATTGGAAGATGGCCGACAATAACATCTCTCTGACCCATACAAGGTAATTAAGGGGCTGCTATGGGAAGTAGGCAGCCTTCCCACCCCCCTGGATATGGGGGAGCACTGCCTTGCCAGCGGTGTTCACAATGCACCCCCTGATCCGAGAGATGGGGGTTCCGAACACTTGGCACAAACCCTCGGTGAAGTCAGATCTTCCTGACGCCGATTCCAATTAGCGCGTGCTGGTTGCTTCAGCTCGGAATTATAATTGGAAACATACGATTGGAAATGAAGCTGAAGCACATATATCAAGTAAGGCTCGACAGATAAGACTGCTGATTAATGGATCTCTGCGACCAGGAGTGACAGATGGATAAGTAAATCTTCTGATGAATCACCACAAGGAGACTGTATGTTTGGAATGAAGGGGGGGGGTGGAGGAAAAAACTCTTTTTTTTCTTTGCACGATGTGATATTAATAACCCTTCACCCCAGATAGAAACAAGATTGTCGCGTTTTTATTAATCATAAGCAGGATTTTAAGAACTGTGTGGGATGGATTACAGCAGGAGAGAAGACTGGTGAACGGTGAGAAAGAGGAAATTTTTTATGACGCAGTTAAAAAATGGCGTCTCGCCAAGACAGGCTTGCCGGAGAAAGAAGGACAGGGGGGAAGAGAATCAGGATTGTTCGAATGAGAAGGAATGTTGGAATGCAAGTTTGACCTGACAGAGCCCCCTGATTCATTTGATTTATTTGGTAAGCCTGAGAAAAATAAAGGACAGACCGGAGATTAATTTTGTTTATGGAAGCGTTGAACAGAGGCTGTCCCTGACCGATATGATTTTTGGAAGAGTACAAAACCCACACAGAGATGCCAGTTTTCAATCTGCTTGTGAAAATCATCAGAGATCGCAAAGAAAGGAATATACGATAACAACAAGAAGAGAAAGGAAGTAATAAAGGACTATCCGGATCAAACTGGATAGAACTGTCTAATTAAAGCAGTAAGATAAGTGATGCCTGTTTTGGACTCGTGCGGAGCTTGATGTATGGGTACCCTCAACAAAATTTAAAATTTGGCTGTATAATATGTGTCAGGGCCGCCTCAGGTCCCAGCTCACTAGAGACCAACGCCAAGTCCACTTTATTTACAAAAGTCTTTATTGAAGTACATTGTTTGTTCCACAGCCGAGGCGCGCAGCCCCACGTCTGTTACGCTTAGACCGCTGAAGTCCCCTCTGAATCAGTCCCGCCTCTACACCAATTTAAGAGGCTTGTGCTGGTCCACCTCTTCCTGTCCTTCCTTTTCCGCAGGGTCTTTCTGCCCCCCTGGGTTCCTTCCCTCCTGCTTTCCCCTGACGCTGAGTCCCCAGACGCCTGCTCCCCCCTCCTCCGTGCTTTGGGACCAGGCTCCTCCTCCGGGCTCTCGGCATTTCCGCGCGCCTCCACATTTGAACTTGGCGCGCGTTCGCTACCCCTGACCTTCCTCTTGACAGTTATACTACTCTCTGTACTACTCTCCGCCCCTTCCGGCAGGACGTCTTGCCCCGATCTCCTTCCCCTCTCTGCTTCCTGCTCTGCTCCGTCTGTCACACTGGGAACTCCACCCTTTTCACTCCGTTCCGGCTGGGAAGCCGGCCCCGATCTCCCACTCCCACTCGGGGTTTCCCTGCTGCTCCCCTGCTCCTGACGAGTCCCCCCTGTGGCTCCCCTTGGCCTGCCTTTTGGGAATCCTCCGATTCACTTGAGAGACTCATGGAAGCCCTCAAGTCATTGTCATCCTCCTCCTCCTCGTTCCTGGATTCTTCCCCCTCGCTCTCAGTCTCCTCCCTCATCTGTGCCTCTCTCCCTGAACCCCTGACAATATGGAACTAATGTGATATGGATAATGTGATGTGATTGGCCTGTCAATAAAAATTATTAAAAAAAAAAAAAAAGATTGTGGGCATTGTGGTTGAATGTGGGTCTATTCTTTCTATGCATAGAAAGAAGATTGTTTGGGCTTATGTCAATTCGTTTCATGTTTTTGGGTGTGCATGCATATGCAGAATTAAATAGCAAAAGGAAGTGAAGTAAGGCCAAACAAAGGAAAACAGGTTGTTTTTGGTTCCATATGCATAGAAAGAAGATGTATATACTTATGGAGCAATGTGGACAACAGACATTAAATTCACAGCATGGTATAATCTCAGGGAAAACACCATGAAAATGGTATATAGGTGGCATCTTACTCCCAAAAAGCTTGCTAAAATGTATAAAGGGAAAACATCAACATGTTGATGAAAAAAAGAGTCGTACTATCATATGTGGCGGACATGTGTAAGCATTAGCAAATACTGAAATGATATTTATAACAAGTTTAAGAAACTATTTTAAAGCACCTTCAACCCCCCCCCCCAAGATTTTCCTACTTGGTATACTACCACCAGAAATTAAAAAAGATATAAGAACATTGTTTATGTATGGTATAACAGCAGCTGGAGCCCTTATAGCAAGGAACTGGAAGAATGAAATGCTTACAGAGTGGCAAAACTGATGGGATCAGTTAGAGGAATATTGAATCAAAAAACAACTAAATAATGGATATTTAAGAATTATGTAAAATATTAGCAGAAATTGAGTGATATTTGTAAAGAAAAAGATCAAAGGAATGTATACAAAGCAAAAAGAAATGATATACAATGTAAACCTGTGTAAAAAAAATGTTATATCAAACAGTATAATGAGAAGGATGGGAAGGATTGTGCTGATGAGTACTTTTACCATGTAAATAACTTTGTTTCTCTTTTTTTTAAAATTTGATTTCTTTGTTTCTTATCTTTGTTATTTCTTTATTTTTCTTTATAAATTTTCTATATATTAATATTTTTTTACCTGTTAAGAGATAGTACATAATGTTTGTATAGAAATGCAAATCTTTTAATCAATAAAGAATTGATAGTTCAAAAAAAAAAAGGAAGGAGAGAGAGAGAGCAGGAAGAAAGGAGGAAGGAGAGAGAGAGAGAGAGAGAGAGAGAGAGAGAGAGAGAGAGAAAGGAGGAGAGAGAGAAAGAAGGGGAAGACAGAAGAGTAGAGAGAGAGAAAGCAAGGAGAGAGCGAGGAGAGAAGGAAGGGAAAAAGAAAGGAAGGAGAGAAAAAGAAGGGAGAGAGAAGGAAGGGAGAGAGAGATAGAGGACGGGGGAGAAAGAGAGAAAGAGCGAGAGAGAGGTAAAAAGAAAGGAAGTAGGAAGGAGAGAGAAAGAGAGGGAGGGAGGGAGACAGAGGAAGAGAAAAGGAGAGAAGGAAGAGAGAGAGAAAGGGAGGGAGGGAGAGAGAAAGAGGAAGAGAAAAGGAGAGAAGGAAGGAAGGGGAGAGAGAGAAGGAGAGAAAAGGAAGGAAGGAAGGAGAGAGAGGGAGAGAAGGGAGGGAGAGAGAAAGAGGAAGAGAAAAGGAGAGAAGGAAGGAAGGGGAGAGAGAGAAGGAGAGAAAAGGAAGAAAGGAAGGAGAGGGAGAGGGAGAGAAGGGGGGAAAGAGAGAGTAGAAGATAGAAAAGGAACGGGGAGAGAGCTAGAGAGAAGGAGAGAGAGAGAAGGAAGGGAGAGAGTGAGAGAGAAAAAGAAGGAAGGAGAGAAGGAAGGGAAAGAGAGAGGTTGAAAGAGAGAGAGAAGGAGACAGAGAGAAGGAAGGAGAAAGAGAGAGAGAGAAGGAAGGGAGAGATAGAAGGAGAGAAGCTAGGGAAAGTGTCGGAGTGCCTCATGAAGATAATGAAACAGCAGCTGGAGAAGGTTTGCAGCTGCAGCCAGTGCCAAAGCCACACTGCAGTTG
This sequence comes from Podarcis muralis, assembly GCF_964188315.1. Taxonomy (NCBI): domain Eukaryota; kingdom Metazoa; phylum Chordata; class Lepidosauria; order Squamata; family Lacertidae; genus Podarcis; species Podarcis muralis. The sequence continues at coordinate 688,308 of NC_135665.1, read as the reverse complement.
CAACAGGAATATGAGGCCATCCCAGCAGCACTCACAGATGGCCAGCAATTCTGAGCTCTAGTGGGCTGCAAGGTGTAGATTATTTTTGGAAGGAAGAAAAGAGTTTGGATTTGATATCCCGCCTTTCACTCCCCTTAAGGAGTCTCAAAGCAGCTCACAATCTCCTTTCCCTTCCCACAGCAAATTCTCTGTGAGGTGAGTGAGGCTCACAGACTCCAGAGAAGTGTGAGTGTGACTAGCCCAAGTTCACCCAGCAGCTGTATGTGGTGGAACGGGAAAGCGAACCCGGTTCACCAGTTTACGAATTCACCGCTCTTAACCACTACACCACACTGGCTCTCAATCTTTTATATGGAAGATGCCTGATGCATATGGGGGCCTGGAAAACTTTGCCTGTAGTATTCCCAAATGCCAGCTTAATAATTGAGAGAGGAAAGTCCCTGAAACATATCAGAACTGCTTTGTTATCTTTCCACAAACTAAATACATCTATATATCACCTGTTGGTTGGACGCCACCCATAATCTCTGCTGAGCTTTGGCAAGATTCCAGGGAAGTTCCAGGTGCTTACACAGGGTCTGTGTTCCCTTGAGATTCAAGGCATGGAGGAGGCTGTTGTAGCTTTAAGAAATATGATATATTGACATACAGTGGGTTACAGACACTTTAGGTTACAGACTCCGCTAACCCAGAAATAGTACCTCAGGTTAAGAACTTTGCTTCAGGATGAGAGCAGAAATTGCGCAGCGGCAGCGGGGGAACCCATTAGCTAAAGTGGTATCTCAGGTTAAGAACAGTTTCAGGTTAAGAACAGACCGCCAGAACGAATTAAGTTCTTAACTCAAGGTACCACTGTATCTACACCTGAATTTGCATGGAAGGAGTCCAGATCTAACAACGTGGTCATCCAAGAGGGGTTTGTTCCCCACAGCAGTGCAGCACTGGAGTCCAAGGCATCTCTCCCAGCCTCCCTTCAGCCATCCTGCCAAAATGGTTCTCTCCTTTGTTTTGTTTTGGTAACCTTCCAAATCTCCTGCCTCTGTTTGTACATCTGGGCGGGGGGGGAAGGACAGTTCTCTTGCATTACCAATGCTCAGTGACCCTGCATTGCTTCTTTGTAGCCCTAGCTTAGCCAGGTTGTTTTGCATAAGCTTGCCCATAATTCCTCTGCAGTTTGTATTTTCCCTTCATATTCCAAATGGATGCTTTAATTGAGATTCCTGCATTGCAAGGGGTTGGACAATGACCCTATGAATCAAAACCCTATCATTTATTATTTTCTTGGGGTTGGGGGGGGTTCCCCTCCCAAATTCATAGCACGCCTATATTGCAGCCAGAAGAAGTTGTTCAAGCACATGTCAGCAGGATTGCTGCTCTGGAGGGCAGGCTCATCAACAGCACCTGGAAGAGCTACCCAAAGGTAGATGTTGGTCTATGTCCCACTGTCTCCACCCTGGCCCACCACCTGAGGATACCAGCTGCTACAGCATCTGGCTAGGCTGCCTAAGCAATGGACATTATGTTTATGTTTATTTTTTTGTTAAATCGTTTTTATTAATTTTCCAATAAGAAACATCCAATCATAATTATCAAATCATAATTCAATCAAAATAAAAAACTAAAATAAAAAAACCAAATTATCATCCAAATTATAATTATTAATTTTTTGGGACTTCCCATAGTCTGGACCTTGAAGCATATCTCCAAATCTCAGTCCTGCCTCTCCTCGTTGTTTCCAATATTTCCACATCTCGATTTTAACACTTTAAAGTTCTCCGTCTCCGGCTCTATGATTCTCAATAATGTCAGACATCATATATCTTTTCATCCATCGAATACAGCTTTATTTCTATATATATCTTTTTTCAACTGTCTTTTTGCCTGCGCAGCTTCCTTTGCTTCTATTCCAATCCGGGCTGTTATCCAAATCTGTTATCTGAAGTTTCTGAAGTTCAATGACGCAGCAACTCCCAAATCGTTAATCCTGTTGGCTGTTGTCCAAACCTTCCTTTTGAGATTTAATAACACAGTACCTTCCACATTATTGAGTTATTCTTAATAATTGCTGAGCAGACTGTTTGCAATATTACAATGTAAATAAACTGTATTCCACAGATATCAGTCATTTGGCGATCAATCAGCCTTCCTGGAGACACAGTCACCCTCCAGGCACTAGAGGGGGGCTGCTAGACATCCATCTAACCTTCTCTCTTGCTCATAATTGTCAGAGCCGCCTCCAGGTCCCAGCTCACAGAGGACCAACGCTAGCCGGTAGTAATGTACAAAAGTCTTTATTGAAGTACAGTTTCCATTTTCAAGCCGCAGCGTGCAGCTCTACGTCTTAGAAGCTAGACCGGCGAAGCTCCGTCTGAGTCTCCACCCCCTGTACACCAGTTTAAGACTCTAACCTTACTCCACCACTTCCATCTCTCCTTTCTCCTCTGGGTCCTTCTGCCCCCCGGGGTCTCATCCTTTCTGGACTCTTCTGACGCTGACGCTGACCCCCCTGACTCCTGTCCCTCCTTTGGGCGGGCTTTAGGACCTGGCTCCCTGTCTGGGCTACCCACTGCGCCGCCCTCCTGTACATTTGAACTTGGCGCGCGCGACCAGCCTTCAACCTTCCTCTTGACCGTTTCCTCGCTCCCCGATGGAGGCGTGGCCAATCCTGACTCATCTCCTCCCGCTGGCGGTGAGCCGCCTGATCCCGATACCTGGGACTCCTCCCCCCTACTGCGCTCTGGTGGGGAAGCTGGTCCTGATTTCCAACTGCTGCTCTCTGAGTCCCCTCTGGCCCCTTCTTCCTGGGGTGTCCCCCTCGGCACCCCCCTTGCTCTGACCATGGGAGCCCCTTTCTGTGAATCTTCCGATTCGCTGGAAAGACTCAGAGACCTTGGGCCGCTGTCATCGCTAACATTTCCTTCGGATTCCTCCCCCTCGCTCTCTATTTCCTCCCTTTCCTGTGCCTCTGCTCCTGAGCCCCTGACATCCATCCCCCCCTCGAAGCCCCCCTTCCCCCCTCCCCTCCTTCAGGTGTGGGTACTGGGTGCTCCGTTGTTATGGGGGTGAGTGCCGGATACAGTTCGTCCCCCGTGGCGTACATCCAGCCGGATAAGTCCGGCTCGTCCTCCGTGCTCTCGCCGACGTCGATCTCCTCTGCTTCCATCTCTTTGCCGCCGTGCTCGAACCCAAGGTCCTCCCCCAACACGTCCATGTCCGTCTCTCCCCCGGTCTCCTCTGGGGATGTCGCCTGCCCAGGACCCCCCAGCCACTTCCTGCGCCACTGCTCCTCTGGTCGATCGTCCCACCAATAAGAGCGGTCTGAGGCAGATCCCGAGGGTGACCCCTCCGGGGAACGTGTGTCTAGTGCCGGTTCCTCGTCCGAGGCGAACCCCTGGAACGTGCTGGCTGAAAGTGTGGGTGTGAAAAGCCAGTCGTCGAAATACTCGGCTGGCATGGGCCTGTGTGGGAAAAGGGCATGAAACTCGTCTTTGAGCAGAGGTTCCTCCAAAGCATAGTCCGGCACCCAACTGAAGGGCTGGGGTACCTTCTCTGGCGAGAAGATATTCTACTCCCTCTTCCCCCCATCTCGAGTCTAAAATCTCTGTGACCTCGTTGATGGGCTCCCCCCTTGGCGACCCCCCCCCTGTGTGGGCTTTTCCCTGAGCGGGTCTGGTGCCGTCCCTGGCTCCTGAAATCTGTGAGGTGCCTTGTAGGGCGTGAGCACTGATCTATGGAAGACCGGATGCATCCTGGATCCCTCCGGAAGTGTCAGCCGGAAGGCCACTGGATTGACCTGTGCCTCGACTTGGTAAGGCCCTAGCTGCTTATGTCCGAGCTTCTTCTTCGCTAACGATCTGGCCGGCACTGCCTGGGCTGCTAACCAAACCCAGTCTCCCACCTGTATTTCTTCCCCAACCCTTCTGTGTCTGTCAGCCTGCAGTTTGTATGCATGCTTAGCTAGTTCTAACTGCCTTCGAAGTTGTTCGTGGACCTCCTGCAACTCTGACGCGAAGGCGTCCGCTGCCTGTGGCTCCGCCTCCCCCACTCTCTCTAATCCCGGGAAGGTTCTGGGATGCCTCCCATTGTTGGCGAAGAACGGTGTCACCCCCGTGGACACGTGCTTCGTGTTGTTGTAGGCGAACTCGGCGAGCGGCAGGTAGTCCACCCATGTTGCAGGCTGCTGATTTGCGTAGCATCTCAGGTACTGCTGCATGATGGCATTGACCCGCTCCGCTTGTCCGTTGGTCTGCGGGTGTCTCGCCAACGCTAGGTTGATCTTGACATTCAGGATGCCCATCAGCTTCTGCCAGAAGTTCGAGATGAACTGTCGCCCCCGGTCGGACAGGATGGACCGTGGTAGACCGTGAACCTTGAACACGTGGTCTATGAACAGTTTGGCGGTCTGTTCCGCCGTGGCCACCTTCGCGCACGGAATGAAATGGGCCATTTTGGTGAACATGTCCACCACCACTAGCACTGCTGTCTTGCCCCTCGAGCTGGGCAGATCCGTGACAAAGTCCAGGGCCACCCTCTCCCACGGTTCGAGCGGTGTTTGCAGCGGTTCCAGCAGTCCCGCCGGCGGTTTGTGCACTGGCTTAGCCCTTTGGCAGGTGTCGCACCTCGAGACGTAATCCGCGACTTCCCCCCACATCTTGGGCCACCAAAAGTCTCTGGCTACTAATTCTACCGTCTTCTCTTTGCCAAAGTGCCCGGCGGTGGGTGCGTCGTGCAACTGCTGCAGTACCTTCGCGCGGAGTTCGTCTCCCGGTACGTAGAGGGCCCCTTTGCGGATGAGCAAACCGTCGCGTATCTGGAACTCGTCGTCCTTCGCCGTGCCCCTGTGCACCTCCTCCATCTTGGCTTGTGCGAAGGAGTCCTCCTGCAGCGCGCGACGTACAGCATCCAGGTCCACGGTTGCCGAAGCGCACGCCCACGCTTTCGGTGCGAAAATGTGCTTGGCCGCCGCTGGTGCCGCCTCCTCGAGGTATTGCGGCTTCCTGGACAGTGCATCCGCCATGACGTTGTTGTCGCCTGGGATGTACTCTATCCTGAAGTCGAAGTCCGCAAAGAACTCCGCCTAGCGTATGTGCCTCTGGTTCAGGAACCTTGCCGTGCGCCAGTACTCCAGGTTCTTATGGTCCGTGCGGACCTGCACTGTGTGTTTGGCTCCGATAAGGAAGTGCCGCCACGCCTTGAATGCTGCATGAATGGCTAGCAACTCCCTGTCCCAGATGGTGTAGTTCTGCTCCGGCTTGCTGAGCTTCCTGGAGTAGAAGGCGCACGGCCTCCAGTCCCCATGCGGGTCTTGCTGCAACAGGACTGCTCCCACTGCCCTGTCTGAGGCGTCTGTTTCAACCCTCATCAGTCTGCTGGGATTCACATGCAGTAGCTGCTCTTCGGACGAGAAGAGACGCTTGAGTTTCTGAAAGGACTGCTCCGCCTGCTCTGTCCAGATGAACTTCTTCTTCTTGGAGCTGAGCGTGTTGGTAATGGCCGCCGTCTGCATAGCGAACCCCTTGATGAACTTGCGATAAAAGTTTGCAAAGCCGACAAACCGCTGGACCTCCTTCCGATTGCGCGGGCTCTTCCAGTCCAACACTGAGCGAACCTTGGCGCTGTCCATGGCGAGCCCCTTGTCCGACAATTTGTAGCCCAGGAAATCCACCTCCGTCATGTCGAACTGGCACTTCTCCAGCTTGGCGTACAGTCTGTGCTCCTGTAGTCTCTGCAGAACTTCCTTGACGTCTCTCTCGTGAGCCTCCTGCGATTCTGAAAATATCAGGATGTCGTCCAGGAAGCAGACGCACTTCTTGTAGAGGAGTCCCGCTAACACGTGATGCATGAAGGCTTGAAAACAGTGGGAGCCATTTTGTAATCCAAACGGCATAACTCTGTATTCATAGGTGCCCAGGGGCGTGAACATGGCCGTCTTCCACTCGTCGCCCTCCCGTATGCGAATAAGGTTGTACGCCCCTCGCAGATCCAACTTGGTGAAAACGCGTCCTTTTCGCACCGTCGTGAGCAGGTCGTCGATTTTGGGCATGGGGAAGGCCGTGGGCTTGGTTTTCGAGTTCAAAATTCTATAGTCCACCATAAGCCTTTTTTGGGGCGTGTCTTTTTTCTTCACAAAGAATACGGGACTGCCCCCCCACTGCCTTGGACTCCCGGATGAAACCGCGCTTCAAGTTGTGATCTATGAACTCCCTAAGTTCCTGCAGTTCGTCTTCAGACATGGAATACAGTTTCCCGGTCGGCAGCGTCGCCCCCGGCAGGAGCTCAACCTTGCAGTCGTAGGACCTGTGGGGAGGTAGCTTGTCCGCTTCCTTCTCGCAGAAAACCTCCAAAAACGCTGCGTACTTGATGGGCACTGCTTGCAGCGTGCCTAATTGTAGCTGTGGGTCATCCTCTTCCCCTTCCGGGCTAGGCAGAATGCAGTGTTCTGCACAGTAGGAGGAGCCGAAAGTCAGTTGGCGCTGGTACCAAGCCAATGCTGAGCTGTGCCTGTGCAGCCAACTCATGCCCAATACTACAGGCATGTCCGACAGTTGGGTGACATTGAAGCTGATGACTTCCCGGTGATTTCCAATTTGCATCACCATCGGCGGCGTTTGCTTCACCACCTGCCCCCCGAGCAATTCCCTGCCATCCACCGTGACAACCTTCAGGGGCAGCGTGGCTGGCAGTAGCGCTATGCTGTGTTGCTTAATGAAATCCAGTCGTATAAAGTCTGCGTTACTACCAGAGTCAATGGTAATTGGCACTTCCATTGTGAGTCCATTGGGTAGCTGGAGCGATGCGGTGAGCTGCACTACTGGTTTGGGCGGGAGAGGGTCTGTGGGCTGCAAAATTTCTGGGGACTGCTTCACTGACTCGTCTGGCTGGGCCCCAGTGCCTCTTCCTCCAGCCAGACTCCGTCGTTTCCCTGCTGTGGTTCTCTCTGCTGAGTTGCTTCTGTTACAGTTGCGGAGGCTGCAGTGTGCTTGTGGAGCCTCTGGGGACACTCTTTCGCCATGTGCTGAGCACTGTCGCAGATGTAGCACTTCCTGTTCCCTCTAGGAGGCTTCGCTTTGACTGCTCCCGGTGTTAGGGCTCTGGTTGCTGACTGAGCCCTGGCGCCTCCAATCTCCATCGGTTCCTCTCCCCCTCCCAGCGGAGGCGTGGATTGCGCACGCGCTGCATCCCTGGGAAAGAGGGAAGGTGCTCTCGCTGGCGCGCGTCCCCAACGCCCTTCGTCTTTGCTCCATGGACGTTCTTCCAGGCGCACCCCAATCGTCAGTGCCCTCTGAACAACTTCCTGAGTGCTCTGGGGTCTCTCCCCCCTTGCAATTTCGTCTTTCACAGCTCCATTCAACCCTTCCCAGAAAAGGTCTCTGACTGCAGCTGAATCTTTCTCCCATCCCAGCGCATTGACCAATGCAAAAAAGCGGGAATGATACTGCCTTACAGTGGCTCTCCCTTGTTTCAGCCCATGTATCTCCTTTCTGGCGATATCAATGTCTATATTTGATAAAAAACACGAATCCATCGCTTTAATGAAGGCATCCGCACTTCGGAGCGCCGGATCCTTATCTCTCCACAGATTGCGCAGCCACGCTTTAGCTTCTCCATGCAAATGAGATAAAATAAACCCCACCTTCTCTTGCTCATCTCTAAAGTCTTTATCCAGCAGTTGCAGCGCAAACAGCACGTCTGCTCGGAAGTTGGGGTACTGCTGTAAATTCCCATCGAAATGAGATACAAGGCTGCCTCCTCTTTTCCCCAGCCCAATCCCCTCTGATTTGGGTCCCGGTTGCCCCTGCTTAGTAAGCACTTCCAACCTGGCTTGGAGATCCCTGCAGGCGGCAGCCGCTTCGCCTTCCCTCTTCCTGGATGCGAGTATCTCGGCGTTGAGTTGTGTCACTGCATTTTGCAGGGCTGCTATTTGCTGTTCGGTAGTCATCTTGTCTGACTTTCGTGAGCTCGCGAAGCACCAATCTTCGCCCCTCGCTGCGCCCACTCACGTTGCGAGGTTTTTGGTGAAAAACGTGGGACGGAGCTTACTGTCAGACTCCTCCCCCCTACTGCGCTCTGGTGGGGAAGCTGGTCCTGATTTCCAACTGCTGCTCTCTGAGTCCCCTCTGGCCCCTTCTTCCTGGGGTGTCCCCCTAGGCACCCCCCTTGCTCTGACCATGGGAGCCCCTTTCTGTGAATCTTCCGATTCGCTGGAAAGACTCAGAGACCTCGGGCCGCTGTCATCGCTAACATTTCCTTCGGATTCCTCCCCCTCGCTCTCTATTTCCTCCCTTTCCTGTGCCTCTGCTCCTGAGCCCCTGACAATAATGAAAAACCTTCTGCAAACAGCTGCACTGTATGTTTTCCAAAATATTGTCTCAAATCATTGTAATCAGCCAGCAAATAGTTCCTGCTTTCCTCAAAGAAGGGAGGATTTCACATTTTCCCATGCTGCATCATACTAACAAGTGCCATCTTATTTTTTCTACTATCTTTAGCAAGCATTTCAAGTCTTAAGTAAAGCTGCGCAGTGGAATCTATAAATAGAAGTCCATCTGTACTCTTTATTAAAAATAAATAAATTCTTAATGAGGTTTGGCATGGAAAGCCAATTGTAGATATTAATAAGATAGAGAAAAAGAAACATACCAAACACCTCCTCAATCCCCATGCCATGATGAGAATCTCTGTGAAGTCCGAGCTTGTACACCAGAGACTATACAATTCTGCAGGTTGTTTCTTAGGCTTCTTCGGTCCAGACCATTTCTGTTTATTGTCCAAATCTAATCATTTCTTCAAATAGATATTTCCGGCTATGAGAATGACATTGGAGAGGGCCAGCCGTCCCGTGCTCTACGACCCAGTGTCCTGCCGCTTGCACCTTGATGCAAGTCGGCAATCCTGGACAATCTGCGAGTCTGCAAGACAGTCCTCCCCCATCCTGGGGAGGCTGCCAGGGCTTTTTGTTCTTGTTTAGTCGTTTAGTTGTGTCCGACTCTTCGTGACCCCATGGAACAGAGCACGCCAGGCACTCCTGTCTTCCACTGCCTCCCGCAGTTTAGTCAAACTCATGCTGGTAGCTTCGAGAACACTATCCAACCATCTCATCCTCTGTCGTCCCCTTCTCCTTGTGCCCTCCATCTTTCCCAACATCAGGGTCTTTCCCAGGGAGTCTTCTCTTCTCATGAGGTGGTCAAAGTATTGGAGTCTCAGCTTCAGGATCTGTCCTTCCAGTGAGCACTCAGGGCTGATTTCCTTAAGAATGTAAAGGTTTGATCTTCTTGCAGTCCATGGGACTCTGAAGAGTCTCCTCCAGCACCATAATTCAAAAGCATAATTTCTTCGGCGATCAGCCTTCTTTGTGGTCCAGCTCTCACTTCCATACTTCACTACTGGGAAAACCATAGCTTTAACTATACGGACCTTTGTTGGCAAGGTAATGTCTCTGCTTTTTAAGATGCTGTCTAGGTTTGTCATTGCTTTTCTCCCAAGAAGCAGGCGTCTTTTAATTTCGTGGCTGCTGTCACCATCTACAGTGATCATGGAGCCCAAGAAAGTAAAATCTCTCACTGCTTCCATTTCTTCCCCTTCTATTTGCCAAGAGGTGATGGGACCAGTGGCCATGATCTTCATTTTTTTGATGTTGAGCTTCAAACCATATTTTGCGCTCTCATTATATATGGTGAAAACCATATTTTCACCCTCATTAAAAGGTTCTTTAATTCCTCCTCACTTTCTGCCATCAATGTTGTGTCATCTGCATATCTGAGGTTGTTGATATTTCTTCCGGCAATCTTAATTCTGGCTAGGGATTCATCCAGCCCAGCCTTTTGCATGATAATTCTGCATATAAGTTAAATAAGCAGGGAGACAATATACAGCCTTGTCGTACTCCTTTCCCAATTTTGAACCAATCAGTTGTTCCATATCCAGTTCTAACTGTAGCTTCTTGTCCCACATACAGATTTATCAGGAGACAGATGAGGTGATCAGGCACTCCCATTTCTTTAAGAACTTGCCATAGTTTGCTGTGGTCGACACAGTCAAAGGCTTTTGCATAGTCAATGAAGCAGGAGTAGATGTCTTTCTGGAACTCTCTAGCTTTCTCCATAATCCAGCGCATGTTTGCAATTTGGTCTCTGGTTCCTCTGCCTCTTCTAAATCCAGCTCGCACTTCTGGGAGTTCTCGGTCCACATACTGCTTGAGCCTACCTTGTAGAATTTTAAGCATAACCTTGCTAGCGTGTGAAATGAGTGCAATTGTGCAGTAGTTGGAGCATTCTTTGGCACTGCCCTTCTTTGGGATTGGGATGTAGACTGATCTTCTCCAATCCTCTGGCCACTGCTGAGTTTTCCAAACTTGCTGGCATATTGAGTGTAGCACCTTAACAGCATCATCTTTTAAAATTTTAAATAGTTCAGCTGGAATACCATCACTTCCACTGGCCTTGTGATTTGCAGTGCTTTCTAAGGCCCATTTGACTTCATTCTCCAGGATGTCTGGCTCAAGGTCAGCAACCACACTACCTGGGATGTACGAGCCATCCATATCTTTCTGGTATAATTCCTCTGTGTATTCTTGCCACCTCTTCTTGATGTCTTCTGCTTCTGCTAGGTGCTTACCACTTTTGTCCTTTATTATGGTAATCTTTGTATGAAATGTTCCTTTCATATCTCCAATTTTCTTGAACAGTTCTCTGGTTCTTCCCATTCTGTTGTTTTCCTCTATTTCTTTGCATTGCTTGTTTAAGAAGGCCTTCTTGTCTCTCCTTGCTAGGGCTAATTACCCCCATATCAGCCCTGAATTACCGGGACGGCTGGGGTCCAGTCGTATGGGAGTCAACCATTTCCCGCCACCGGAAACAGGAAGTCCCAGACATTATGTTTATTTTAATGAACTGAATAGAGTGAAAGATTATGAGTCATGGGGGCATGGAGAGTGCATGTATTAACAGCGCTAGGTTTATTTTTTTAGTTGCTATTTTGTTAAAGTTGTTAATACTGTTTTATAGATTATAAATTCTTTGTTAATCATATACAGTGGTACCCCCGTTCCGGAGCCCCGTTCGCATCCAGAAGCAAACAAAACTAGCGATGGCACATCTGCGCACACACGCGTCGCTTTTCGCCACTTCTGCACATGCGCGTGATGTCATTTTGAGCGCCTGCACATGCGTGAGTGGCGAAACCCGGAAGTAACACGCTCCGTTACTTCCAGGTTGCCGCGGAGCACAACTCAACATGAAGCATATTCAACCCGAGGTATGACTGTAATATGACTTTTGCTGTAATTGTAAAGTTTAGCATATTTTTGTTGCTGCTTTGTTAATACAGTGTTACCTTGGGTTACAAACACTTTGGGTTACAAACTCCGCTAACCCGGAAGTAGTACCTTGGGTTGAGAACTTTGCCCCAGGATGAGAACAGAAATTGCATGCCAGCGGGCGGCAGCAGCGGGAGGCCCCATTAGCGAAAGCCCACCTCAGGTACCACTGTAGTGTTTTTTAGGCTGTAATTGTTTTTAGTGATGATTTGTTAGGCTGAAAGAGCTGCTCAATGCCCCCATGCTGGGTCTGAATAGAAAACGCTCTGAAAACTTGGGGAACCTGCAGCCGAGACCTCCTACAAACCCAAAGGAGCAGCAATCTTATGTCCTTCAGAAATGTTACTAAAAATACCCTAACTGCATGGACAAGAGTCAATGTGAAAGCTGCGCAAACATCCTTTCTTCTCTTCTCTCCACTCTGTGAGATTTGACAACTTCCAGGTTCACACAGGACTCCGCATTCTCAGTGAGGCCAGCTTGAGAGAAGAGAACATGCTGTGGCTGGGTTGCAGTTTACTGCTGGCAGCTCTTGCAGGTACAACCCCCCCCCCCAAAAAAAAATCTGGACAGTTTATCTGCCAGACATGAAATGTTGGGTGAGGATGAACAAAACTGCAGTACAGAAGCTGGAATGCAAATCCATGGCCATCAATCCAGAAGAGGGCTAAGATTTCAGTGTGCAAGTAGAGGTGTCCTGGCAACAAAGGAGGGGAAGGAGAACCAGACGTATAAGCCAGGAAACAGAAATATAGGAGGGCTATCACCATTGTCAGTCATACTCAGATTTAACCCACTGATATTAATGGGCATGCCTAACTTAAGTCCACTGATTTCAATGGGACTACTCTGAGTATTACTTAGTTGGATACAACCCAAAAACCCACTCTCTACACTGACCATTCAGACCATTCACCCAGCCCCACTTTATTAAAAAAGCTCAGTGGTATTAGACTTACCATAGCAGCATTTGGTCAATATGTGCTGTCCATCACTGAATTTGTTCTGTAACAGTGTGTGAAACTGACATATCTCTAAGCTACTTGGTCCCAAAGTACAGTGGTGCCCCGCAAGACGAATGCATCGCAAGACGAAAAGCTCGCTAGACGAAAGGGTTTTCCGTTTTTTGAGTCGTTCCGGAAGATGAATTTCCTTATGGGCTTGCTTCGCAAGACGAAACGTCTTGCGAGTTATTGTGAGTTTGTTTCCTTTTTCTTAAAGCCGCTAAGCTGCTAAGCCATTAATAGCCGCTAAGCCGCTAAGCTGTTAATAGCCGCTAAGCCGCTAATAGACACTAAGCCACTAATAGCCGTGCTTCACAAGACGAAAAAACCGCAAGACGAAGAGACTCGCGGAACGGATTAATTTCGTCTTGCGAGGCACCACCGTATTCGTCTTCTGTCTACGCATATGGAAACAAAAAGACGGTGTTGTGTAATTTTGGTTTCATTACACACACTTTGCGATTTCTGGGTCAATGTGCATTAACACCAAAGAACACGACTTGAAATAAGTGAAATCCAAGATTCTTCTTTCTATGTAGCTGGAACGCAAAACAACCTGTATGGCTTTGTCTAGGCTTATTACACTTCGCTTTGCTAGGGTTAGGGTTAGGGTTACTGTTCAGGTTAGGGTTAGGGTTAGGGTGAGGGTTAGGGTTAGGGTTAGGGTTAGGGTTAGGGTTTGGGTTAGGGTTAGGGTTAGGGTTAGGGTTAGGGTCATGGTGAATGAACACCGAAAGAACAATCCAAGCTTATTCGTCCTCTTTCTATTGAGATGGAACCAAAACACCTATGCTTGATTTGGGCTGATAAAAAACATGTCACTCTGCGATTTTTGAGTGAATGTGCATTCTAACCCCAAAAACACTGTCAGGGGTTCAGGGAGAGAGGCACAGATGAGGGAGGAGACTGAGAGCGAGGGGGAAGAATCCAGGAACGAGGAGGAGGAGGATGACAATGACTTGAGGGCTTCCATGAGTCTCTCAAGTGAATCGGAGGATTCCCAAAAGGGGGCACCCCTGGTCAGGCCAAGGGGAGCCACAGGGGGGACTCGTCAGGAGCAGGGGAGCAGCAGGGAAACCCCGAGTGGGAGTGGGAGATCGGGGCCGGCTTCCCAGCCGGAACGGAGTGAAGAGGGTGGAGTTCCCAGTGTGACACACGGAGCAGAGCAGGAAGCAGAGAGGGGAAGGAGATCGGGGCAAGACGTCCTGCCAGAAGGGGCGGAGAGTAGTACAGAGAGTAGTATAACTGTCAAGAGGAAGGTCAGGGGTAGCGAACGCGCGCCAAGTTCAAATGTGGAGGCGCGCGGAAATGCGGAGAGCCCGGAGGAGGGGCCTGGTCCCAAAGCACGGAGGAGGGGGGAGCAGGCGTCTGGGGACTCAGCGTCAGGGGAAAGCAGGAGGGAAAGAACCCAGGGGGGCAGAAAGACCCTGCGGAAAAGGAAGGACAGGAAGAGGTGGACCAGCACAAGCCTCTTAAACTGGTGTAGAGGCGGGACTGATTCAGAGGGGACTTCAGCGGTCTAAGCATAACAGACGTGGGGCTGCGCACCTCGGCTGTGGAACAAACAATGTACTTCAATAAAGACTTTTGTAAATAAAGTGGACTTGGCGTTGGTCTCTTGTGAGCTGGGACCTGAGGCGGCCCTGACAAACACCAATTTGAAATAAGCCCAATCAGAGCTTTATCATCTTCTTTTTATGTAGATGGAACGCAAAACACCTTTCTGCTATGGTTGGGGGTGATTCTGGTGCACACCCAAAAAACACCATGCGAATTGAAATAAGCCCAATCAAAGCTTATTCGTCGTCTTTCTATGCATATGGAAGCTATAAGATGGTGTTGTGTTATTTTGGTTTCATTACACACACTTTGCGATTTCTGGGTCAATATGCATTAACACGACTTGAAATAAGTGAAACCCAAGATTCTTCTTTCAATGTAGCTGGAACGCAAAACAACCTGTGTGGCTTTGTTTAGGCTTATTACACTTCACTTTACTAGGGTTAGGGTTAAGGTTAGGGTTAGGGTTAGGGTTAGGGTTAAGGTCAGGGTGAATGAACACCAAAAGAAAAATCCAAGCGTATTCATCCTCTTTCTGGACTTCCGGGGGCGGCGCGAACGGCAATGGCGGTCCTCTTTACCCGGTAAAGGGGAAGCTCCGCAGAAACGGGTCGTCCGCTACGGCGAAGCGGAGACCCATCCTGAAAAACCACAGGCAGCGATAGCCTGTGGCCATGGGACTCGGCGGGCACCATCAGCGCCCCCCAAAACGTTGAAGGAACCCCGTAAGGGGCTCCGGAGCGTGGAAGGGCTGGTGCGGTGCTGAGAGTCGATCGCTCTTTCTGTGGAGTGAAGCCACAAAGCTGCTGTCGGTGAGCGCTGACCCTTTTCCTGGGAACAATCGGCTTTAAAAACAGTATCCCGTGAGTAGGGGGAATTTTATTGAATTTGGGACTAAATTCATTCATGATTTGGCTGAAGCGGGAGACGCAACCAGGAAGTCCGTCTCCCGGCACTGTTTAAAGATTCAAAGCAAAGACTTAAATCTTTCTAATGCTTTTGAAGCTGGGACTCTTAAAAGGAAATAACCCTTGCATCAATTGAATGGACTTTGTTTTGTTATTTGTGGATTTTACTCTCTTATTTCTGGACATCTTTTTACCTCTTCCTCTGTGGATTTACAAAATTTATCAAGAAACCCAGGTAGTCGGGCTGCCTGACTACTAGAACTATCAGACTGTTGGACTTAGTAACATTGGATTGCTACATTGGACTGCTATTGAACTGTTACATTAAATCTGGCACTTTTTAGAGACATTGTAAGTATTTTAAAGATTAATTCTGCAAAGGTTAAAGACTTGGAGGACTACTGGGACTTTGGGGCTGTTTGATACTGTTATCAACTTTTAAGGGATTTGGAGTAACTTGGAAAAATTCTGCAGGAACAACAACTTTGTTTTCCCTTTAAGATACAATTAAACTCCCTCTAGAGGATCTTTGGAAATTTACATTTACTGGGGGTTGGGTTTTTTTTTTTTTTTTGCCTATCTGTGGACTTGTGGATTCCCATGGGAATTGCAATCTGACTGACCTTGACGCATAGACAGAAGTGGGATGAGTGGGACTGGGAGAACAAGATCAGCCAAAGCTAAATCACAACAAACTACTCTAATCTCACAGCTGCGCAGATCATCTGTTCCTATTGTCTCTGTGACACAAGAGGAAGAACCAGAGCAAGTTAGGCCGGAAGGAATGGCTGCAGGAGGGGATTACCCTTCAGTATTAGATAAAATTTTTGAAAAATTGGAAGGCCTAAGCAAGCAAGTGGCTGAACAATCATCTAAAATTGACCAAAACACAGCCAGTGTTAACAACTTGACTCAACAAGTTGCTTTAAATGCACAATCAATTGGGAAACTATTGGAAGCCACTACAGAAAATTGTAAACTAGCCGAGGAGGCAAAACAGAAAGCAGAGGCTGTGCAAGAGGAAGTAAAACCCATGCGCAGATTGGCGAGTGTCAGAGCTGCTCCCCGATCCCAGCTCACAGAGGATCACGCTAGCCAGCGTTCGCTTTATAAAAGTCTTTATTGAGTTACAGTTTCCATTTCCAAGCTGCTGCGTGCAACTCTACGTCTTATGGCTAGACCGGCGAAGCTCCGTCTGAATCTCCGCCCCTCGTACACCAACTTAATATCCTCGCCTTACTCCACCTTTTCCGCCTGACCGTCCTTCTCTGGGTCCCTCTGCCCCCCCTGGTCTCCTCCCTCCGGGACTCCTCTGACGCTGACCCCCCGGACCCTCCTGTCTCCTTGCGTCGGGCTTTAGGACCTGGCTCCCTTTCCGGGCTGCTTACTGCGCCGCCTTCCCGTGCATTTGAACTTGGCGCGCGCGCCCAGCCTTCCACTTTCCGCTTGACCGTTTCTTCGCTCCCCGATGGAGGTGTGGTCACTCCTGACTCATGCCCTCCTCCCTGCTGCGAGCTGCCAGGGCTCGATCCCTGACGTCCTTCCTCTCCACTGCGCTCTGGTGGGGACGCTGGCCCCGATTTCCAACTGCTGCCCTCTGAACCCCCGCTGGTCCCTTCCTCCTGGGGTGTCCCCCTAGGCCCCCCTTTGCTCTGGCCACTGGCGCTCCTTTCTGTGAATCTTCCGATTCACTGGAAAGACTCGGAGATCTCGGGTCGTCGTCATCACTCATCCTTTCTTCGGACTCTTCCCCCTCGCTCTCTGTTTCCTCCCTTGCCCTCGCCTCTGCTCCTGAACCCCTGACATCCATCCCCCCCTCGAATCCCCCCTTTCCCCCCTCCCCTCCCTCCGGTGCGGGAGCTGGGTGCTGCCGAGTCATGGGGACGAATGCCGGATACAGTTCGCTTCCCTTGGCGGGCCTCCAACTGAAGACTTCCGATTCTTCCTCCCTGCGCTCGTCGACAGCGGTCACCTCCGCTTCCATCTCTGTGCCGCCGTGCTCGAAGCCCAGGTCCTCCCCGAACATGTCCACGTCCGTCTCCGCCTCAGTCGTTCCCGGGTCCGTCGCTCGACCTGGAACCTCCAGCCACTTCCTGCGCCACTGCTCCTCTGGTCTATCGTCCCACCAATACGAGGGCTCTGAGGCAGCTCCCGAGGGCGACCCCTCCGGGGAACGCGTGTCCATTGTCGGTTCCTCGTCCGAGTCGAACCCGTGGAAAGTGCTGGCTGAAAGTGTCGGTGTGAAAAGCCAATCGTCGAAAAAGTCTGCTGGCATGGGCCTGTGTGGGAAAAGGGCGTGAAACTCGTCCTTGAGCAGAGGTTCCTCCAAGGCGTAGCCTGGCACCCAGCTGTTGGCACTGGCCGGGAAGCCCTCCTTGGCGAGGAGGTATTCTACTCCCTCTTCTCCCCATCTAGAGTCCAAAATCTCTGTGACCTCGTTGATGGACTCCTCTTGTGTCACTCCCCCTTGTTCGGTTCCCTCTCGTAGCGGACTCGGAGCCGTTCCTGGTTTCTGAAACCTGTGAGGTGTCTTGTAGGGAGTGAGTACCGACCTGTGGAACACCGGATGCATTCTGGAACCCTCCGGAAGCATCAGCCTGAAAGCCACCGGGTTGACCTGGTCTTCGACTTGGTAGGGCCCTAGTTGTTTATGCCCTAGTTTCTTCTTCGCTAATGACCTGGCCGGCACTGCTTGGGCTGCCAACCAGACCCAGTCTCCCACCTGGATCTCTTCGCCGACTCTCCTGTGTTTGTCCGCTTGCACCTTGTATGCGTGTTTAGCCAGCTCCAGGTGCCGCCGAAGTTGGTCGTGGACCTCTTGCAACTCTGACGCGAACGCGTCTGCTGTCTGCGGCTCCCCCTCCCCCATTCATTCCAGTCCCGGGAAGGTTCTGGGGTGCCTTCCATTGTTGGCGAAGAACGGCGTCACCCCTGTGGACACGTGTTTCGTGTTGTTGTAGGCGAACTCGGCGAGCGGCAGGTAGTCCACCCACGTCACAGGCTGTTGATTTGCGTAGCATCTCAGGTACTGCTGCATGATGGCATTGACCCGCTCCGCTTGCCCGTTGGTCTGCGGGTGTCTAGCCGAAGCCAGGTTGATCTTGACGTTCAGGAAGCCCATCAGTTTCTGCCAGAAGTTCGAGATGAACTGCCGCCCCCTGTCAGACAGTATGGACCGCCGCAGACCGTGAACCTTGAACACGTGATCTATGAACAGTTTGGCGGTTTGTTCCGCCGTGGCCACCTTCGCACACGGAATGAAATGTGCCATCTTGGAGAACAAGTCCACCACCACTAGCACTGCCGTTTTGCCCCTCGAGCTGGGCAGATCCGTGACAAAGTCCAGGGCCACTCTCTCCCATGGTTCGAATGGGGTTTGCAGAGGTTCCAGCAGTCCCGCCGGCGGTCTGTGTACTGGTTTGGCCCTCTGGCAGGTGTCGCACCTCGCCACGTAGTCCGCGACTTCCCCTCTCATTCTGGGCCACCAGAAGTCTCTGGCGACTAATTATATCGTCTTCTCTGTGCCAAAGTGCCCGGCAGTGGGCGCGTCGTGCAACTGCTGCAGTACCTTGGCGCGAAGATCGTCCCCTGGCACGTAGATGGCCCCTTTACGGAGGAGTAATCCATCGCGAACCTGGAACTCGTCGGTCGCCGCCGTGCCCCTGTGCGCCTCTGCCATCTTTGCTCGCGCGAAAGAGTCGTCCCGCAATGCACGTCGTACCGCCTCCAGGTCAACAGTCGCCGAAGCGCACGCCCACGCTGTCGGTGCGAAGATATGCATGGCCGCCGCTGGCGTCGCCTCTTTGAGGTACTGCGGTTTACGGGAGAGGGCGTCCGCCATGATGTTGGTGTCCCCCGGGACATACTCTATACGGAAGTCGAAGTCCGCAAAGAACTCTGCCCAACGTATTTGCCTCTGGTTCAGGAACCTCGCCGTGCGCCAGTGCTCCAGATTCTTGTGGTCCGTGCGGACCTGCACTGTGTGCTTGGCTCCGATCAGGAAGTGCCTCCACGCCTTGAAGGCTGCATGAATGGCTAACAACTCTCTGTCCCAGATGGTGTAGTTCTGTTCTGACTTGGTGAGCTTCCTGGAGTAGAACGCTCCCGGCCTCCAAGCCCCCTGCGGGTCTTGCTGCAACAGAACTGCTCCTACGGCTCTGTCTGAAGCGTCCGTCTCCACCCTCATTGGTCTGCTGGGGTTGACGTGTAGTAGCTGCTCCTCCGACACGAAGAGACGCTTGAGTGCCTGAAAGGACTGCTCTGCTTGCGCCGTCCAGATGAATTTCTTCTTCTTGGAGCTGAGCGTGTCCGTGATGGCCGCCGTCTGCATCGCGAACCCCTTGATGAACTTGCGATAGAAGTTCGCAAAGCCCACAAACCGCTGGACCTCCTTCCGGTTGCGCGGACTTTTCCAATCCAAAACTGCGCGAACCTTGGCGCTGTCCATTGCGAGCCCTTTGTCTGACAACCTGTAGCCCAGGAAGTCCACCTCCGACACGTCGAACTGGCATTTTTCCAGCTTGGCGTAGAGCCTATGCTGCTGTAGTCTGCTCAGCACTTCTTTGACGTCTCTGTCGTGATCGTGCTGCGATTCAGAAAAGATGAGTATGTCATCCAGGAAACAGACACACTTCTTGTAGAGCAGCCCTGCCAAGACGTGATGCATAAAAGCTTGAAAGCAGTGGGAGCCATTTTGTAATCCAAAAGGCATAACTCTGTATTCATAGGTGCCCAGGGGCGTGAACATGGCCGTCTTCCACTCGTCGCCCTCCCGCATACGAATGAGGTTGTACGCCCCTCGGAGGTCCAACTTGGTGAAGACGCGTCCTTTGCGCACCGTCGCGAGGAGGTCGTCGATCCTGGGCATGGGGAAGTCCGATGGCTTGGTCACAGCGTTCAAAATCCGATAGTCCACCACGAGCCTTTTTTGGGGCGTGTTTTTCTTCTTGACAAAGAATACCGGACTGCCCCCCACTGCTTTGGACTCTCGGATGAAACCGCGCTCCAGATTGTGATCTATGAACTCTTTGAGGTCCTGTAGTTCGTCCTCAGACATGGAGTACAGTTTCCCCTTTGGCAACGCCGCCCCTGGTAGGAGCTCGATCTTGCAGTCGTATGGTCTGTGGGGGGGTAGCTTGTCCGCCTCCTTCTCGCAGAAAACCTCCAAAAAGTCTGCGTACTTGTGGGGAACAGCTTGCAGCGTCCCAAGCTGCAGCTGTGACTCCTCTTCCTCTCCCTCCTGCTGGGGCAGGATGCAGTGTTCAGCACAATAGGAAGAGCTGAAAGTCAGCTGCCTCTGATTCCACGCCATCGCCGGGCTGTGCTTGTCCAGCCAACTCATGCCCAATACAATGGGCGTGTCCGATAATTGAGTGACATTGAAGCTGATGACTTCCCTGTGGTTCCCAAGTCGCATCACCATTGGTGGCGTTTGCTTCACAACTTGCCCCCCGAGCAGCTCTCTGCCATCCACCGTGACTACCTGCAGGGGCAGTGTGGCAGGCAGCAACTGTATATCGTGCTAGTCGACAATGTCTTGCCCTATAAAGTCCGCATTGCTTCCTGAGTCAATAGTGATTGGCACGTCCATGGTGAGTCCATTGGGTAGTTGGAGCGATGCGGTGAGCCGCACTACTGGTTTGGGCGGGAGGGGGTCCGTGGGTTGCAACATCTCTGGGGACTGCTTCACTGACACGTCTGGCTGGGCCCCAGTGCCTCTGTCTCCAGCCAGACTCCTTCGTTTCCCTGCTGTGGTTCTCCTTGCTGAGTCGCTGCAGTTACCATTGCTGAGGCTGCAGTGTGCTTGTGGAGCCTCTGGGGACACTCTTTCGCCATGTGCTGGGAATTGTCGCAGATGTAGCACTTCCGGTTCCCTCTAGGAGGCTTTGCTTTCACTGCTCCCGGTGCTAGGGCTCTGGTTGCTGACTGAGCCCTTGCACCGCCAACCTCCATAGGTTCCGCTCCTCCTCCTGGCGGAGGCGTGGATTGCGCACGCGCTGCTTCTCTGGGAACGAAGGAGTAGCCTCTGGCTGGTTCGCGCCCTCCGCTCCCTTCGTCCTTGCCCCAAGGACGTTCCTCCAGACGGACCCCAACTGCGAGCGCCCTCTGAACGATCTCCTGCGTGCTCCGGGGTCTCTCCCCCCTCGCAATTTCGTCCTTAACCGGGCCGCTCAAGCCTTCCCAAAACAGGTCTCTGACTGGCGCCGAATCTCTGTCCCATTCCAGGGCACTGACCAATGCAAAAAAGCGGGCATGATACTGCCGTACACTGGCCCTCCCCTGCTTAAGTCCATGTACCTCCTTCCGGGCAAGATCCACGTCTATGCTTGATAAGAAGCACCCATCCATCGCTTTAATGAAGGCATCCGCATTTTGGAGCGCCGGATCCTTATCTCTCCACAAATTGCGCAGCCATGCTTTAGCATCTCCATGCAAATGGGACATGATAAACCCCACCTTCTCTTGCTCATCTCTAAAGTCCTTTTCCAACAGTTGCAGTGCACACTTTACATCTGCTCTAAAGTTGGGGTACTGTTGCAATTCCCATCGAAGTGAGAGACTAGACCGCCTGCTCGTCTCCCCAACCCAATCCCCTCCGGTCTGGGTGTCAGTTGCCCTTGCTTCGTAAGCATTTCCAATCTGACCTGGAGATCTCTGTAGGCGGCAGCTGCGTCCTCCTCTCTCTTCCTGGATGCAAGTACCTCGGCATTCAGTTGTGTCACTGCTTCTCTGAGATCCGCTATCTGTTGTTCGGCCGTCATCTTGTCTGCCGTTCGTGAGCTCTCGAGCAGGCACCAGCCTTCTCTCCTCTCCGCTAGGCTTTCGATGCCCACAGGAATGTGAGACGGAGCTTACTGTCAGAGCTGCTCCCCGATCCCAGCTCACAGAGGATCACGCTAGCCAGCGTTCGCTTTATAAAAGTCTTTATTGAGTTACAGTTTCCATTTCCAAGGTGCTGCGTGCAACTCTACGTCTTATGGCTAGACCGGCGAAGCTCTGTCTGAATCTCCGCCCCTCGTACACCAACTTAATATCCTCGCCTTACTCCACCTTTTCCGCCTGACCGTCCTTCTCTGGGTCCCTCTGCCCCCCCTGGTCTCCTCCCTCCGGGACTCCTCTGACGCTGACCCCCCGGACCCTCCTGTCTCCTTGCGTCAGGCTTTAGGACCTGGCTCCCTTTCCGGGCTGCTTACTGCGCCGCCTTCCCGTGCATTTGAACTTGGCGCGCGCGCCCAGCCTTCCACTTTCCGCTTGACCGTTTCTTCGCTCCCCGATGGGGGTGTGGTCACTCCTGACTCATGCCCTCCTCCCTGCTGCGAGCTGCCAGGGCTCGATCCCTGACGTCCTTCCTCTCCACTGCGCTCTGGTGGGGACGCTGGCCCCGATTTCCAACTGCTGCCCTCTGAACCCCCGCTGGTCCCTTCCTCCTGGGGTGTCCCCCTAGGCCCCCCCTTTGCTCTGGCCACTGGCGCTCCTTTCTGTGAATCTTCCGATTCACTGGAAAGACTCGGAGATCTCGGGTCGTCGTCATCACTCATCCTTTCTTCGGACTCCTCCCCCTCGCTCTCTGTTTCCTCCCTTGCCCTCGCCTCTGCTCCTGAACCCCTGACAGCGAGCACCAAGCATATCTGTCTATGATAGAATTAAAAAGCAAGGAGAACAACTTGAGATTGAGATCAGTTCCAGAACTTGAAAAAGGAGATTTAATTGAATATTTGACAAAAGAATTTACTGAATTTTGGTCTTTGGAAGAAGATAAAGACTTTAAAATTGTAAGTGCATTCAGACTTGGAAAAGGAGGGAGGAAAGGCAAGTTTAGAGAATGCCTGATCTCTCTTAGAACGAAGGTAGAAAGAGACAAGATACTGAGTGCACATTTTCAAAAGACTCTTGAAATTCAGGATTTGAAAGTGGAAATCTACAAGGACATCCCGAAACACTTACTGGATCTTAGATCTGGCTACGGAGATTTGGTGAAATTATTGAGAAGCAACAGAATTGCATTCAGGTGGGAGTTTCCCCAGGGATTATCCTTTACCTTTAGGGGGAAGAAAGTTAAAATCAAGGCAGCGGAAGACAAGGAAAATTTTTTGAGTGACTACGGAGAAGACCTTCAGAAAGGGATTGAAGGGGAATCGGGAGCCTCAGGATCTGGACCGTTAAGTTTGATACCCACACCTTTGGGTACTGACGAACTGGAAGTGATACCACCGCAACCGAAGGTATAAACAGTTCAACATGTCTCTGCAACTTCTAAGCTGGAATATTCATGGTTTTAATTCTCCAGAGAAAAGAAGGAAGATTTTTTATTTATTAAAAAAGGAACAATTGGACATTATCTGCTGTCAGGGGCTCAGGAGCAGAGGGACAGGAAAGGGAGGAATTAGAGACTGAGGGGGAGGAATCCGAGGGAGAAGTGAGCGATGAGAGCCGCCCGAGGTCTCTAAGTCTCTCCAGCGAATCGGAGGATTCACAGAAAGGGGCTCCCGTGGTCAGAGCTAGGGGGTTGCCAGAGGGAACACCTCAGGAAGGAGGGGCCAGAGGGGACTCAGAGAGCAGCAGCTGGAAATCGGGACCAGCTTCCCCACCGGAGAGCAGTAGGGGGGAGGAGTCCCAGGCATTGGCAGCAGGCAGCTTTCCGTCAGCGGAAGGACATGAGTCAGGGTTAGCCACGCCTGCATCAGAGAGCGAGGAAACGGTCAAAAGGAAGGTCGGAGGCAGCGCGCGCGCGCCAAGTTCAAATGTACAAGAGGGTGGCGCAATGAGCAGCCCGGATAGGGAGCCAGTTCCCAAAGCCCGCCGAAGGGAGGGGGAAGAGTCAGAGGGGTCCGCGTCCGAAGCGTCCAGGAAGGAAGGGACCCCGGGGGGTGGTAGGACCCAGAGGCGGAAGGAGAGACGGAAAAGGTGGAGTAAGGCTAGACTCTTAAGCTGGTGTACAGGGGGCGGAGACTCAGACGGAGCTTCGCCGGTCTAGTGTCTAGACGTAGAGACGCACGCTAGGGTTTGAAAATGGATAATGTACTTCAATAAAGACTTTTGTATATTACCGCTGGCTAGCGTGGGTCCTCTGTGAGCTGGGACCTGGAGGCAGTCTCTGACAGTAAGCTCCGTCTCCTGTTTCATCAGTTTTCTTCACCGAAGGAGTCGCTGCGTGAGTATACGCAGCGCGAGAAGAAGACTGGTGCCTCGCGAGCTCACAAGAGTCAGGCGAAATGACTACCGAACAGCAAATAGCTGCCTTGCAAAATGCGGTGACACAACTCAACGCGGAGGTAATCGCATCCAGGAAGAGAGAAGACGAAGCGGCTGCTGCCTGCAGAGATCTCCAAGCCAGGTTGGAAGTGCTTGCGAAGCAGGGACAACCGGGACCCAGATCCGAGGGGATTGGGTTGGGGAAGAGAGGAGGCAGCATTGTATCTCAGTTCGATGGGAATTTACAGCACTACCCCAATTTCCGAGCAGACGTGCAGTTTGCGCTGAAACTGCTGGAAAAAGACTTTAGAGATGAGCAAGAGAAGGTGGGGTTTATCTTGTCCCATTTGCATGGAGACGCGAAAGCATGGCTGCACAATCTGTGGAGAGATAAGGATCCAGCGCTCCAAAGCGCAGATGCATTCATTAAAGCAATGGATTCCTGCTTTTTATCAAACATTGACATTGACATTGTCCAGAAGGACATATTTGGGCTAAGACAAGGGAAAGCCAGCGTAAGGCAGTTTCATTCCCGCTTTTTTGCATTGGTCAACGTCCTGGGTTGGAATAAGGATTCTCCGCCTGTTAGAGACCTCTTTTGGGAGGGATTGAACCCGCAGGTCAAGGATGAGATCGCAAGGGGGGAGAGACCCAAAACCACTCAGCAAGTGGTTGAAAGAGTGCTAACGGTGGGGGTGCGGCTGGAAGAACGCCCATGGAGCAAAGAAGAAGGGCGTTGGGGACGCACACCAGCGAGAGGGCCCCCCCTCTTGCCCAGGGATGTCGTGCGTGCGCAGTCCATGCCTCCACAGGGAGGGGGCGAAGAGCCGATGGAGATTGGCGGTGCTAGGGCTCACTCAGCAACCAGAGCCTTAACACCGGGAGCAGTCAAAACGAAGCCGCCTAGAGGGAACAGGAAGTGCTATATCTGTGAAAGTGGACAGCACATGGCGAAAGAGTGTCCCCAGAGGCTCCACAAGCACACTGCAGCTTCCTTGACAGTAATGGAAGCAAATCAGCAAAGAGGACCACAGCAGGGAAACGACGGAGTCTGGCTGGAAACGGAGGCACTGGGGCCCAGCCAGACGTGTCAGTGAAGAAGTCCCCAGAGATTTTGCAGCCCACAGACCCCCTCCCGCCCAAACCAGTGGTGCAGCTCACCGCATCGCTCCAGCTGCCCAATGGACTCACCTTAGAAGTGCCTATTACGATTGACTCTGGCAGTAATGCGGACTTTATAGGACTGGAGTTTATTCAGCAACACAACATAGCGCTACTGCCAGCCACGCTGCCCCTGAAGGTGGTCACAGTAGATGGCAGGGAACTGCTGGGGGGGCAGGTGGTACAGCAGACACCACCTATGGTGATGCAAATTGGGAATCACCGGGAAGTCATCAGCTTCAATGTCACCCAATTGTCGGACACGCCCGTAGTTTTGGGCATGAGTTGGCTGCACAGGCACAGCCCAGCATTGGCTTGGTACCAACGCCAACTGACTTTTGGCTCCTCCTACTGTGCGGAACATTGCATCCTACCTAGCCCAGAAGGGGAAGAGGATGACCCGCAGCTACATTTGGGCACGCTGCAAGCAGTGCCTCTCAAGTATGCGGAATTTTTGGAGGTATTCTGTGAGAAGGAGGCGGACAAGCTACCTCCGCACAGACCCTATGACTGCAAGATTGACCTCCTGCCGGGGGCGACGCTGCCAACCGGGAAACTGTATTCCATGTCTGAGGATGAACTGCAGGAACTCAGGGAGTTCATAGATCACAATTTGAAGCGCGGGTTCATCCGGGAGTCGAAAGCGGTGGGAGGCAGCCCAGTATTCTTTGTGAAGAAGCGGGATACGCCCCAAAAAAGACTGGTGGTGGACTATAGAATTTTGAACTCGAAAACCAAGCCCTCGGCCTTCCCCATGCCCAAGATAGACGACCTGCTCGCGACGGTGAGGAAAGGACGCGTTTTTACCAAGTTGGATCTGCGAGGGGCGTACAACCTGATTCGCATGCGGGAGGGCGACGAGTGGACGACGGCCATGTTCATGCCACTGGGCACCTACGAATACAGAGTTATGCCCTTCGGATTACAAAATGGCTCCCACTGTTTTCAAGCCTTCATGCATCACGTGTTGGCGGGACTCCTTTACAAGAAGTGCGTATGCTTCCTGGACGACATCCTGATATTTTCTGAGTCGCGAGAGGCGCACGAGAGGGATGTCAGGGAAGTTCTGCAGAGACTGAAGGAGCACAGGCTGTACGCCAAGCTGGAGAAGTGCCAGTTCGACATGACGGAGGTGGATTTCCTGGGCTACAAACTGTCGGACAAGGGGCTCGCCATGGACAGCGCCAAGGTTCGCTCAGTATTGGACTGGAAAAGCCCGCGCAATCGGAAGGAAGTCCAGCGGTTTGTCGGCTTTGCCAACTTTTACCGCAAGTTCATCAAGGGGTTCGCTATGCAGACGGCGGCCATCACCGACACGCTCAGCTCCAAGAAGAAGAAATTCATCTGGACGGAGCAAGCGGAGCAGTCCTTTCAGAAACTCAAGCGCCTCTTCGCGTCCGAAGAGCAGCTGCTGCATGTGAATCCCAGCAGACCGATGAGGGTGGAGACAGACGCCTCAGACAGAGCCGTGGGAGCCGTCCTGTTGCAACAAGACCAGCAGGGGGACTGGAGGCCGTGCGCCTTCTACTCGAGGAAGCTCAGCAAGTCGGAGCAGAATTACACCATCTGGGACAGGGAGTTGCTAGCCATCCATGCAGCGTTCAAGGCATGGCGGCACTTCCTTATCGGAGCCAGACACACAGTGCAGGTCCGCACGGACCACAAGAATCTAGAGTATTGGCGCACGGCGAGGTTCCTGAACCAGAGGCACATTAGATGGGCAGAGTTCTTCGCGGACTTCGACTTCAAGATAGAGTACATCCCGGGCGACAACAACGTAATGGCGGATGCATTGTCCAGAAAGCCGCAATACCTCGAGGAGGCGGCACCGTCGGCGGCCAAGCACATTTTCGCACCGGAAGCGTGGGCATGCGCTTCGGCAACCGTGGACCTGGACGCCGTACGTCAAGCGCTGCAGGAGGACCCCTTCGCACGAACCAAGATGGAGGAGGTGCACAAGGGCACGGCGAAGGACGACGAGTTCCAGATAAGAGACGGGTTACTCATCCGCAAGGGAGTGCTCTACGTGCCGGGAGACAACCTCCGCGCAAGGGTACTGCAGCAGCTACACGACTCTCCCACCGCCGGGCACTTTGGCAAAGAAAAGACGGTAGAATTAGTGGCCAGAGACTTTTGGTGGCCCAAGATGCGGGGGGAAGTAGCGGATTACGTCTCGAGATGCGACACCTGCCAGAGGGCCAAGTCAGTTCACAAACCGCCGGCGGGACTGCTGGAACCGCTGCAGACACCATCGGAACCGTGGGAGAGGGTGGCCCTGGACTTTGTCACGGACCTGCCCAGTTCGAGGGGAAAGACAGCAGTGCTAGTGGTGGTGGACATGTTTACCAAAATGGCACACTTCATTCCGTGTGCGAAGGTGGCCACGGCGGAACAGACCGCCAAACTGTTCATAGACCACGTGTTTAAAGTCCACGGTCTGCCACGGTCTATTCTCTCCGACCGGGGGCGACAGTTCATCTCGAACTTCTGGCAGAAGCTGATGGGCATCCTGAACGTCAAGATCAATCTAGCGTCGGCGAGACACCCACAGACCAACGGGCAAGCGGAGAGGGTCAACGCCATCATGCAGCAGTACCTGAGATGTTACGCCAATCAGCAGCCTACGACATGGGTAGACTACCTGCCCCTCGCAGAGTTCGCTTACAACAATACGAAGCACGTGTCGACAGGGGTGACGCCGTTCTTCGCCAACAACGGGAGGCATCCCAGAACCTTCCCGGGTTTAGAGAGAGTGGGGGAGGGGGAGCCACAGGCAGCGGAAGCCTTAGCGTCGGAGTTGCAGGAAGTCCACGAACAGCTCAGGAGGCAGTTAGAACTAGCAAAGCACGCATACAAACTGCAGGCTGACAGACACAGAAGAGTTGGGGAAGACATACAGGTGGGAGACTGGGTCTGGTTAGCAGCGCAAGCAGTGCCGACCAGATCGTTAGCGAAGAAGAAGCTAGGGCATAAGCAGCTAGGGCCCTACCAAGTCCAGGCACAGGTCAATCCAGTGGCCTTCCGGTTGGCACTTCCGGAGGGTTCCAGAATGCATCCGGTGTTCCATAGATCGGTGCTCACGCCCTACAAAGCACCTCATAGATTTCAGGAGCCAGGCACAGCGCCAGACCCGCTAAGAGAAGGGCCCAGAAAGGGAGGGTCGCCAAGAGGGGGGCACATCAACGAGGTCACAGAGATTTTAGACTCGAGATGGGGGGAAGAGGGAGTAGAATATCTCCTAGCCAGAGAGGGTACCCCGGCCAGTGCCAACAGTTGGGTGCCGGACTATGCCTTGGAGGAGCCTCTGCTCAAGGAAGAATTTCATGCCCTCTTCCCACACAGGCCCATGCCAGCCGAGTATTTCGACGACTGGCTCTTCACACCCACACTTTCAGCCAGCACGTTCCAGGGGTTCGCCTCGGACGAGGAACCGGCACCAGACACACGCTCCCCGGAGGGCTCACCCTCGGGGTCTGCCTCAGACCGCTCTTATTGGTGGGACGATCGACCAGAGGAGCAGTGGCGCAGGAAGTGGCTGGGGGGTCCTTGGCAGACATCACCCTCAGAGGGGAACGGGGGGGAGACGGACATGGACGTGTGGGGGGAGGACGTGGGGTTCGAACACGAAGGCAGAGACATGGAAGCAGAGGAGATCGACGTCAACGAGTGCACGGAGAACGAGCCGGACCTAGCCGGTTTGATGTACAACACGGGGGACGAACTGTATCCGGCACTCACCCCCGCTACGACGGAGCACCCAGTACCCACACCGGAAGGAGGGGAGGGGGGAAGGGGGGGGCTTCGAGGGGGGGATGGATGTCAGGGGCTCAGGAGCAGAGGGACAGGAAAGGGAGGAATTAGAGACCGAGGGGGAGGAATCCGAGGGAGAAGTGAGCGATGAGAGCCGCCCGAGGTCTCTAAGTCTCTCCAGCGAATCGGAGGATTCACAGAAAGGGGCTCCCGTGGTCAGAGCTAGGGGGTTGCCAGAGGGAACACCTCAGGAAGGAGGGGACAGAGGGGACTCAGAGAGCAGCAGCTGGAAATCGGGACCAGCTTCCCCACCGGAGAGCAGTAGGGGGGAGGAGTCCCAGGCATTGGCAGCAGGCAGCTTTCCGTCAGCGGAAGGACATGAGTCAGGGTTAGCCACGCCTGCATCAGAGAGCGAGGAAACGGCCAAAAGGAAGGTCGGAGGCAGCGCGCGCGCGCCAAGTTCAAATGTACAAGAGGGTGGCGCAATGAGCAGCCCGGATAGGGAGCCAGGTCCTAAAGCCCGCCGAAGGGAGGCGGAAGAATCCGAGGGGTCCGCCTCCGAAGCGTCCAGGAAGGAAGGGACCCCGGGGGGTGGTAGGACCCAGAGGCGGAAGGAGAGACGGAAAAGGTGGAGTAAGGCTAGACTCTTAAGCTGGTGTACAGGGGGCGGAGACTCAGACGGAGCTTCGCCGGTCTAGTGTCTAGACGTAGAGACGCACGCTAGGGTTTGAAAATGGATAATGTACTTCAATAAAGACTTTTGTATATTACCGCTGGCTAGCGTGGGTCCTCTGTGAGCTGGGACCTGGAGGCAGTCTCTGACATCTGCTTACAGGAAACACATGTGATTAGGCTTCACAGGAAAGTGCTAATCAATAAGAGACTAGGCCAAGAATTTATTTCATCTGACAGAGTGAAGAAGAGAGGAGTTGTGATCTATGCTGAAACTTCTTTTTAAAGATGAGCAAGGAAGAATTTTGGCAATTGAAATTCAAATACAAGGGAAAAAATTTCTGATTTTGGGGATTTACGCACCAAATGAGGGGAAATCGGAATTCTATAAGAAGCTGCATGAAACAATGTTGGACTATATGGACTATAACAACATCATTATGATGGGCGATATGAATGGGGTGGTATCTACGAACATGGACAAAGCACAAAGTCAAAGTATGACAAAAGAGGGCAGACTACCAAAGACCTTCTTTGAATTAACTGACAATGTGGACTTGATTGACATCTGGAGAACAAAGAACCCCTTAGGAAGAGAGGGGACATTCTTCTCTGAAGCCAAAATGACATGGACAAGAATCGACCAAATATGGATAACTAGAGGTCTGGCACCTAAGACTAGAAAGGTGGAAATCTGCCCAAAAACCTGCTCCGACCATAATGCAGTAAAGATGGAAATGAGACTAACTTCAACTGGCTCCTTCAGATGGAAGATGAATGACACCTTACTAAGAGATCAGGAGATAGTTAAGAAGGCCCAAAAGAATCTGCGTGACTATTTTGAAATAAATTTGAAAACTACAGTTGAAAAAAGAGTAATCTGGGACGCAAACAAAGCGGTCATGAGGGGGTTTCTGATACAACAGAATGCGGTAAAGAAAAGAGCTCAGAATGAGAAAAAAGATAAGATCTTGGAGAAAATAAAAGGAGAGAAAAAATTAAGATCGAAACCAAAGTCACAGGAGATCCTGAGAGAAATTAAACTTTTTCAAGCACAATATACAAAATTGATAAACCAGGAAGTTGAATGGAAAATTAAACAAAGGAGACAAAGGACTTTTGAATCGGCAAATAAATGCGGAAAACTGCTAGCATGGCAGTTGAAAAAAAGACAGAAGTTGAATACGGTCACCAACTTAGAGATTGAAGGGAGAAACATTCAGAACCCTGTGGAGATCAGAAAATGCTTCCAGAGATACTTTAAACAACTTTATACCCAAGGGCCGCAAAAAGAGACTGAGATAGATCAATTTTTAAGAAACAACAGATTACCAAAACTATCTCAAGAAAATAAGACAATATTGAACTGCAAAATAACAGAACAAGAGATTGAAGGTGCCATTCAGAACATGCAACTGGGCAAATCTCCAGGGCCGGATGGGCTAACCTCCAAGTACTATAAGACTTTGAAAGACTACTTGATTCAACCACTGAAGGAGGTCTGTAACGAGATTATGGAGGGGAAGAAGGCACCGGAGTCGTGGAAAGAAGCTTTCATCACACTTATACCTAAATCTGAAACTGAAAAGACACAACTCAAGAACTACCGTCCCATTTCCCTTTTAAATGTGGATTACAAAATTTTTGCAGATATTTTAGCTAACAGATTAAAAAAAGTGTTAAATGAAGTGATTCATGAAGACCAGGCAGGCTTTCTCCCAGGCAGACATTTGTCTGATAACACAAGGAACATTATTGACATTTTGGAACTATTGCAAATGAACACAAATACAAAAGCAGTGTTGATCTTTATTGATGCGGAGAAGGCCTTCGACAATATTTCTTGGAATTTTATGAAGAAAAATCTTAAAGGGATGGGAGTGGGACGGGGGTTTGAAAATGGCATAGATGCAATCTATTCAGAACAAAAGGCAAAATTGATAGTGAATAATGTGGTGTCAGAAGAGTTTAAAATTGAGAAAGGAACACGACAGGGTTGCCCTATCTCTCCATTGTTATTTATTTCAGTCCTGGAGGTGCTCTTGAACATGATCAGAAGGGACCGGTTGATTGAAGGAATTCAGGTCGGAGCTAAACAATACAAACTTAAGGCCTTTGCAGATGACCTGGTTTTGACATTACAGGAGCCAGAAACTAGTATGAAAAGAGTTCTAGAACTGATTCAAGAATTTGGTCGGGTGGCGGGATTTAAACTAAATAAACAAAAAACTAAGGTTTTGGGGGAAAAACTTGACAACTATGGAAAAAGAAAGGTTTCAGAAGGAGACAGAGTTAAATGTGGTTAAAAAGGTGAAATATCTAGGGGTTAATATGACGGCTAAAAATTTGAATTTATTCAAAGATAACTATGAAAAATGTGGGTCAGAAATCAAAAAGGATCTAGAAATTTGGTCAAAATTGAAGCTTTCCTTGCTGGGTCGAATTGCCGCTATAAAGATGAATGTATTGCCAAAAATGTTGTTTTTGTTTCAGACTTTGCAGATTGTGGACAAGATGGATTGTTTCAAAGGGGTGGCAGAGAGATATCTCTAAGTTTGTCTGGCAGGGCAAAAAGCCCAGAATAAAATTTAAAATACTAACTGATGCTAAAGAAAGAGGGGGGTTTGCCCTGCCAGACCTGAAACTGTATTATGAATCAGCAGCTTTCTGCTGGTTGAAAGATTGGCTACTTCTAGAGAACACTGACACTTTGGATTTGGAAGGGTTCAACAATGTGTTTGGGTGGCATGCATATTTGTGGTACGACAAGGTTAAAGCTCATAAAGCATTTAAGAACCATATTGTCAGGAAAGCAGTGTTTAATGTCTGGACAAGATACAAAGATTTATTAGAAAATAAGACCCCAAGGTGGTTGTCACCAATGGGAGCTAAGGCTCAGAAAAGACTCAATATGGAGGGAAAGTGGCCAAAATATTGGGAGATATTAGAAAATGATGGAGACACATGGAGATTGCAGAGTTTTGAGAAACTAAAAGATAAAGTGTGAGATTGGTTACATTATCGTCAAATTAGGGAGGTTTTTAATATGGACAAAAAAACAGGTTTCCAGGTGGAAAAATCGAAACTAGAAACAGAACTGTTAGAACCTAAAACTAAGGTACTGTCAAGAATGTATAACTTGCTGTTAAAATGGAACACTCAGGATGAAACGGTCAAATCAGCTATGATAAAGTGGGCCCAAGACATTGGTTACAATATTATGTTTGCTGACTGGGAACAGTTATGGACCACTGGAGTGAAATTCATGGCATGTAATGCCCTGAAAGAAAATATTATGAAAATGATATACAGGTGGTACATGACCCCAGTCAAGCTTGCAAAAATATACCACTTGCCAGATAATAAGTGTTGGAAATGTAAAGAAACTGAGGGAACATTCTTTCACCACTGGTGGACATGCCCAAGGGTTAAGGCTTTCTGGGAAATGATCTATAATGAATTGAAAAAGGTATTTAAATATACCTTCCCTAAGAAACCAGAGGCCTTACTTTTGGGCATTGTTGGCCAAATGGTGTTAAAGAAGGATAGAACTTTCTTTATGTATGCAGCAACAGCAGCAAGAATACTCATCGCAAAACATTGGAAGACACAAGATTTGCCCACCCTGGAAGAATGGCAGATGCAACTGATAGACTATATGGAATTGGCAGAAATGACTGGCAGAATCCGAGACCTGGGAGAAGAGCTAGTGGAAGAGGACTGGAAGAAATTTAAAGACTATTTGCAAAAGTATTGTAAATTGTATGAATGTTAGAATGATGCAAGATATAAAGATACTACGGCATTAGTGACATAGCTGAAAGGAGTATGCAAAAAGAATAAGAACAAAGGTGAAGCTAGAATAAGGTTATGTCTAACTTAAATAACTGATAATAAAGGGAAAAATTGGAGACATAATGGTTGAAATGTATAATACAAAATAAGATTTGAAAGAGGGTGAAGTATTGCTGAATAAGATTTTGTAAAAGGGAACACAGAAAAGGGAGATGTGAGGAAGTCTGGAAGGAGGGTTATGAAAATAATATCTAAGAAATTGGTTTTTTATGTTCTTTTTTCCCATTTTTTTCATGTCTTTTTTCTTCTATTTTGTATGGGGTTGTCAGAGCTGCCCCAGGTCCCAGCTCACAGAGGACCAACGCCAGTCTGTTGCTATATTAAATAGTCTTTATTGAAGTTCAGTTTCTCATTTACAGCCACGGCGCGCAGCTCTACGTCTTAAACCCTAGACCGCCGAAGCTCCGTCTGAGTCTCCTCCCCCCAGACACCAGTTTAACACCCTAGCCTTGCTCCACCTCTTCCTTTGTTCTTTCCTCCTCTGGGTCTGCCTGTCCGCCGGGGTTTTCCCCTTTCTAGACTCTTCTGACGCTGAGTCCCCCGAGTCTTCCCCCTCCCTCCGGCGGGCTTTAGGACCTGGTTCCCAATCCGGGCTTCCTGCTGTCCCGCGCGCCTGTACATTTGAACTTGGCGCGCGCGCCCAGCCTGCCACCTTCCTTCTGACCGTTATACTGCTCCTGTCGCTGCTCCCCTCTTCGGGGACGCTAGCTGGGCCTGACTCCTCCTCCCTGCTTGCCGGAGGAGACGCTGACTCTGACCTATGGGACTCTCCCCCCCCACTACGCTCCGGTGGGGAAGCTGGCCCTGATTTCCAGCTACTGCTCTGGGAGTCTCCGCTGGCCCCCTGCTTCTGGTGTGTCCCCCCTGGGACCCCCCTTGCCCTGGCCATCGGCGCCCCCTTCTGGGAATCTTCTGATTCACTGGAGAGGCTCATGGAATCTCTCGGGTCACTGTCATTCTGCCCTCCGCTGCCCTCAGATTCTTCCCCTTCGCTCTCCATTTCCTCTCTCCCCTGTGCCTCTGCTCCTGAGCCCCTGACAGGGTTTTTTTTTTATTGTACTATTTTTCTTTCTTGGTTTTTTCTGATTGACTGTGATGGTGTTTTTCCTTTTTGGCTGTGAATGTGAAGTCTGTTTTATTGTCTAAAAACTTTAATAAGTATTCGTCCTCTTTCTATTGAGATGGAACCAAAACACCTACGCTTGTTTTGGGCTGATAAAAAACATGTCACTCTGCGATTTTTGGGTGAATGTGCATTCTAACCCCAAAAACATCAATTTGAAATAAGCCCAATCAGAGCTTCATCATCTTCTTTTTATGTTGATGGAACCCAAAACACCTTTTTGCTTTGGTTGGGGGTGATTCTGGTGCACACCCAAAAAACACCATGTGAATTGAAATAAGCACAATCAAAGCTTATTAGTCTTCTTTCTACGCATATGGAAGCTGTCAGGGCTGCCTCAGGTCCCAGCTCACAAGAGACCAACGCCAAGTCCAGTTTATATACAAAGATATTTATTGCAGTGTATTGTACGCTCCACAGCCGAGGCGCGCAGCCCCACGTCTGTTACGCTTAGACCGCTGAAGTCCCCTCTGAGTCAGTCCCTCCTCTGCACCAGTTTAAGAGGGCTGTGCTGCTCCACCTCTTCCTTTCTTTCCTTTTCCGCAGGGTCTTCCTGCCCCCTGGGGTTTCGCCCCTCCTGGATTCCCCTGACGCTGAATCCCCAGACAGCTCTTCCCCCCTCCTGCGTGCTTTGGGACCTGGCTCCTCCTCCGGGCTCCCTGTTCTTCCGCGCGCCTCCACATTTGAACTTGGCGCGCGTTCGCAACCTCTAACCTTCCTCTTGACAGTTACACTACTCCCGGCACTACTCCCCTCCCCTTCCGGGAGGATGTCTTGCTCCGATCTCCCCTCCCTCTCTGCTTTCGGATTTGCTTCCCCTGTCACACTGGAATCTCCACCCCCTTCACTGCGCTCTGGCGGAGAAGCCGGTCCCGACTCCCAGCTCCCACTCTGGGTTCCCCTGCTGATCCCCTGCTCCTGACGAGTCCCCCCTGTGACTCCCCTTGGCCTTACCACAGGCGCCCCCTTCTGGGAATCCTCCGATTCACTTGAAAGACTCATGGAATCCCTCAAGTCATTGTCATCCTCTTCCTCGCTGTCCTGGGATTCTTCCCCCTCGCTCTCCGTCTCCTCCCTCACCTGTGCCTCTGTCCCTGAACCCCTGACAGAAGCGAAAAGACGGTGTTGTGTTATTTTGGTCTCATTACACACACTTTGTGATTTCTGGCTCAATGTGCATTAAGACCAAAGAACACGACTTGAAATAAGTGAAACCCAAGATTCTTCTTTCTATGTAGCTGGAATGCAAAACAACCTGTTTGGCTTTGTTTAGGCTTATTACATTTCACTTTGCTAGGTTTAGGGTTAGGGTTAGGGTTAGGGTTAGGGTTAGGGTTAGGGTTAGGGTCAGGGTTAATGAACACCGAAAGAACAATCCAAGCTTATTCGTTCTCCTTTTATTGAGATGGAACCAAAACACCTATTGTCAGGGGTGCCTCAGGTCCCAGCTCACAAAGGACCAACGCCAGTGTCTCTTTATATACAGAAGTCTTTATTGAAGTTCATTGTTGGTTTTACATCCGTGGCGCGCATCCCTACGTCTGTAACTCTAGACCGTCGAAGTTCCGTCTGACTCTTCCCCTCCCCTACACCAGTTTAACGCCCTAGCTTTGCTCCACCTCTTCCTCTGCTCTTTTCTCCTCTGGGTCCTCCTGCCCCCTGGGGTTCCACCCCTCCTGGACTCTTTGGAGGCGGATTCCTCTGACTCCTCCCCCTGTCTCCGGCGGGCTTTGGGACCTGGCTCCCAATCCGGATTTTCTGCTGACCCACGCGCCTGCACATTTGAACTTGGCGTGCGCGCCCAGCCGGCCACTTTCCTCCTAACGGCTACACTGCTCCTGTCACTGCTTCCTGCTTCGGAGGGGCTGACTGGAACTGCCCTCTGCTCCGCCCCTCCACTCTCTGACAGAGGCGTGGTCAGCTCTGGCTCTCTCTCTCTCCCTGCTAGAGTGGACGCCGGTTCTGATCTGTGGGTTTCTCCCCCCCCGCTACGCTCTGGCAGGGAAGCTGGCCCTGATCTCCAGCTGCCGCTTGGGGACTCACCGCTGGCCTCCCTTGCCCTGACCCTGGGCGCCTCTTTCTGAGAATCTTCTGATTCGCTGGAGAGGCTCATGGAATATCTCGGGTCACTGTCATACCCTCCTAAGCTCCCCTCAGATTCCTCTCCTTCGCTCTCCAACTCCTCTTTCCCCTTTGGCTCAGCCCCTGAGCCCCTGACACCTATGCTTGATTTGGGCTGATAAAAAACATGTCACTCTGCGATTTTTGAGTGAATGTATATTCTAACCCCAAAAATTCCAATTTCTAATAAGCCCAATCAGAGCTTTATCATTTTTTATGTTGACGGAACCCAAAACACCTTTTTGCTTTGGTTGGGGTTGATTCTGGTGCACACCCAAAAAACACCATGCTGTCAGGGGCTCAGGGGCAAAAAGGGGGAAAAGAGAGGACACTTCGCTTTGCTAGGTTTAGGGTTAGGGTTAAGGTTAGGGTTAGGGTTAGGGTTAGGGTTAAGGTTAGGGTTAGGGTTAGGGTTAGGGTTAGGGTTAGGGTGAATGAACACCAAAAAAACAATCCAAGCTTATTCATTCTCTTTCTATTGAGATGGAACCAAAACACCTATGCTTGATTTGGGCTGATAAAAAACATGTCACTCTGCGATTTTTGAGTGAATGTGCATTCTAACCCCAAAAACACGAATTTGAAATAAGCCCAATCAGAGCTTTAAAATACTCTTTTATGTAGATGGAACCTGTCAGGGCTGCCTCAGGTCCCAGCTCACAAGAGACCAATGCCAAGTCCAGTTTATATACAAAGATGTTTATTGCAGTGTATTGTACGCTCCACAGCCGAGGCGCGCAGCCCCACGTCTGTTACGCTTAGACCGCTGAAGTCCCCTCTGAGTCAGTCCCTCCTCTGCACCAGTTTAAGAGGGCTGTGCTGCTCCACCTCTTCCTTTCTTTCCTTTTCCGCAGGGTCTTCCTGCCCCCTGGGGTTTCGCCCCTCCTGGATTCCCCTGACGCTGAATCCCCAGACAGCTCTTCCCCCCTCCTGCGTGCTTTGGGACCTGGCTCCCCCTCCGGGCTCCCTGTTCTTCCGCGCGCCTCCACATTTGAACTTGGCGCGCGTTCGCAACCTCTAACCTTCCTCTTGACAGTTACACTACTCCCTGCACTACTCTCCTCCCCTTCCGGGAGGATGTCTTGCTCCGATCTCCCCTCCCTCTCTGCTCTCGGATCTGTTTCCCCTGTCACACTGGAATCTCCACCCCCTTCACTGCGCTCTGGTGGAGAAGCCGGTCCCGACTCCCAGCTCCCACTCTGGGTTCCCCTGCTGATCCCCTGCTCCTGACGAGTCCCCCCTGTGACTCCCCTTGGCCTTACCACAGGCGCCCCCTTCTGGGAATCCTCCGATTCACTTGAAAGACTCATGGAATCCCTCAAGTCATTGTCATCCTCTTCCTCGCTGTCCTGGGATTCTTCCCCCTCGCTCTCCGTCTCCTCCCTCACCGGTGCCTCTGTCCCTGAACCCCTGACAGAACCCAAAACACCTTTTTGCTTTGCTTGGGGGTGATTCTGGTGCACACCCAAAAAACACCATTTGAATTGAAATAAGTCCAATTAAAGCTTATTCGTCTTCTTTCTATGCATATGGAAGCTGTCAGACGGCCCAGCCATGTTTACGCCTTTAGGCACCTATGAATACAAAGTGATGCCGTTCGGCCTCCAAAATGGCTCCCACACTTTCCAAGCATTTATGCACCACGTGTTGGCGGGACTCCTCTACAAGAAGTGCGTTTGTTTCCTTGACGACATCCTGATCTTCTCGGAATCGCAAGCAGCGCACGAGGGAGACGTCAAGGAGGTCCTGCAGAGATTACGGGAGCACAGGCTCTACGCCAAGCTGGAAAAGTGCCAGTTCGACGTGAAGGAGGTGGATTTCCTGGGTTACAAGCTGTCCGGCAAGGGACTCGCCATGGACAGCGCCAAGGTCCGCTCGGTGTTGGACTGGAAGAGCCCGCGCAATAGGAAGGAGGTCCAGAAGTTCGTCGGTTTCGCCAACTTCTACCGCAAGTTCATCAAGGGGTTTGCGAAGGAGACGGCGGCTATCACGGACACCCTCAGCTCCAAGAAAAAGAAGTTCACCTGGACGGACCAGGCGGAACAGTCTTTTCAGAGACTCAAGCGTCTCTTCGCGTCCGAGGAACAGCTGTTGCACGTCAACCCCGGCGAACCGCTGCGGATTGAGACTGACGCATCAGACAGAGAGGTGGGGGCGGTCCTGTTGCAGAGAGATCCGCAAGGGAACTGGAGGCCCTGCACATTTTACTCCAGGAAGCTCAGCAAGTCGGAACAGAACTACACCATCTGGGACAGGGAGTTGCTGGCCATTCACGCAGCCTTTAAAGCGTGGCGGCACTTCCTCATTGGAGCCAGACACACCGTGCAAGTCCGCACAGAACATAAGAACCTGGAGTACTGGCGCAACCACATAGAAAGAAGAATATTTGATGTCGCTTATTTCAAGTCATGTTCTTTGTGTTAATGTAAATTGACCCAGAAATCGCAAAATGTATGTAATGAGACCAAAATAACAAAACACCGTCTTTTCGCTTCCATGTGCGTAGAAAGAAGACGAATAAGCTTTGATTGGGCTTGCGTCAATTCGCATGGTGTTTTTTGGGTGTGCACCAGAATCACCCACAACCAAATCAATATGGCGTTTTGGGTTCCATCTGCAGAAAAAGAAGATGATAAAGCTCTCAGCGGGCTCATTTCCAATTGCTGTTTTTGGGGTTAGAATGCACGTTCACCCAAAAATCGCAGACTGAAATGTTTATCAGCCCAAATCAAGCAAAGGTTTCTTGGTGCCATCTCAAAAGAAAGAGGACGAATAAGCTTTGATTGTTCTTTCGGTGTTCATTCACCCACATATCAAAGTGAAGTATAATAAACCTAAACAAAGCAAAACAGGTTGTTTTGTGTTCCATCTACTTAGAAAGAAGAATCTTGGATTTCGCTTATTTCAATTCGTGTTCTTTGTTGTTAATGCAACATTATTCCAGAAATCGCAAAGTGTATGTAATGAGACCAAAATAACAAAACACCGTCTTTTCGCTTCCATGTGCGTAGAAAGAAGACGAGTAAGCTTTGATTGGGCTTATTTAAATTCGCATGGTGTTTTTTGGGTGTGCACCAGAATCGCCCCCAACCAAATCAATATGGCGTTTTGGGTTCCATCTGCAGAAAAAGAAGATGATAAAGCTCTCAGTGGGCTCATTTCCAATTGCTGTTTTTGGGGTTAGAATGCACGTTCACCCAAAAATCACAGAGTGAAATGTTTATCAGCCCAAATCAAGCATAGGTGTTTTGGTTCCATCTGAAAAGAAAGAGGACGAATAAGCTTTGATTGTTCTTTCGGTGTTCATTCACCCACATATCAAAGTGAAGTATAATAAACCTAAACAAAGCAAAACAGGTTGTTTTGGGTTCCATCTACTTAGAAAGAAGAATCTTGGATTTCGCTTATTTCAAGTTGTGTTCTTTGTTGTTAATGCAACATTATTCCAGAAATCGCAAAGTGTATGTAATGAGACCAAAATAACAGAACCCCGTCTTTTCGCTTCCATATGTGTAGAAAGGAGACGAGTAAGCTTTGATTGGGCTTATTTAAATTCGCATGGTGTTTTATGGGTGTGCCCCCAACCAAAGCAAAAAGGTGTTTTGGGTTCCATCTACATAAAAGGAAGATGATAAAGCTGTGATTGGGCTTGTTTCCAATTGTTTTTTGGGTTAGAATGCACATTCACCCAAAAATCACAAAGTGAAATGTATCTTATCAGCCCAAATCAAGCATAGGTGTTTTGGTTCCATCTCAATAGAACGAGGATGAATCAGCTTTCATTGTTATTTCGGTGTTCATTCACCCACAAATAGCAAAGCAAAGTGTAATAAGTCTAAACTAGGCAAAACAGGATGTTTTGCGTTCCAGCTACATAGAAAGAAGAATCTTGGATGTCGCTTATTTCAAGTCGTGTTCTTTGGTGTAAATTCTCATTGACGCAGAAATCTCAAAGTTCATGTAATGAGACCAAAATAACAAAACACCGTTGTCAGAGCTGCTCTCCGATCCCAGCTCACAGAGGACCACGCTAGCCAGCGTTCGCTTTATAAAAGTCTTTATTGAGTTACAGTTTCCATTTCCAAGCTGCTGCGTGCAACTCTACGTCTTATGGCTAGACCGGCGAAGCTCCGTCTGAATCTCCGCCCCTCGTACACCAACTTAATATCCTCGCCTTACTCCACCTTTTCCGCCTGACCGTCCTTCTCTGGGTCCCTCTGCCCCCCGTGGTCTCCTCCCTCCGGGACTCCTCTGACGCTGACCCCCCGGACCCTCCTGTCTCCTTGCGTCGGGCTTTAGGACCTGGCTCCCTTTCCGGGCTGCTTACTGTGCCGCCTTCCTGTGCATTTGAACTTGGCGCGCGCGCCCAGCCTTCCACTTTCCGCTTGACCGTTTCTTCGCTCCCCGAGGGGGGCGTGGTCACTCCTGACTCATGCCCTCCTCCCTGCTGCGAGCTGCCAGGGCTCGATCCCTGACGTCCTTCCTCTCCACTGCG
Organism: Podarcis muralis; assembly: GCF_964188315.1. NCBI lineage: Eukaryota > Metazoa > Chordata > Lepidosauria > Squamata > Lacertidae > Podarcis > Podarcis muralis. Next base: position 647,153 of record NC_135665.1, on the reverse strand, counting down.
CTCTGGTGGGGACGCTGGCCCCGATTTCCAACTGCTGCCCTCTGAACCCCCGCTGGTCCCTTCCTCCTGGGGTGTCCCCCTAGGCCCCCCCTTTGCTCTGGCCACTGGCGCTCCTTTCTGTGAATCTTCCGATTCACTGGAAAGACTCGGAGATCTCGGGTCGTCGTCATCACTCATCCTTTCTTCGGACTCCTCCCCCTCGCTCTCTGTTTCCTCCCTTGCCCTCGCCTCTGCTCCTGAACCCCTGACAACCGTCTTTTCGCTTCCCTATGCATGGAAGGAAGACGATTAAGCTTTGATTGGGCATATTTGATTGGGCATATGTAATGAGACCAAAATAACAGAACCCCGTCTTTTCGCTTCCATATTCTTAGAACGAAGACGAATAAGCTTTGATTGGGCTCATTTCAATTCGCATGGTGCTTTTTGGGTGTGCACCAGAATCGCCCCCAAATAAGCAAAAAGGAGTTTGGGGTTCCATCTACACAAAAAGAAGATGATAAAGCTCTGATTGGGCTTATTTCCAATTGGTGTTTTTGGCGTTAGAATGCACATTCACCCAAAAATCGCAGAGTTAAATGCTTGTTATCAGCCCAAATGAAGCATAAGAGTTTTGGTTCCCTCTCAATAGAAAGAGGACTGTCAGGGGCTCAGGAGCAGAGGCACAGGAAAGGGAAGAAATAGAGAGCGAGGGGGAGGAATCCGAAGGAAATGTTAGCGATGACAGAGGTCCGAGGTCTCTGAGTCTTTCCAGCGAATCGGAGGATTCACAGAAGGGGGCTCCCGTGGTCAGAGCAAGGGGGGTGCCGAGGGGGACACCCCAGGAAAAAGGGGCCAGAGGGGACTCAGAGAGCAGCAGTTGGAAATCAGGACCAGCTTCCCCAGCAGAGCGCAGTAGGGGGGGGGTAGTCCCAGGTATCGGGAGCAGGCGGCTCACCGCCAGCGGGAGGACATGAGTCAGGATTGGCCACGCCTCCATCGGGGAGCGAGGAAACGGTCAAGAGGAGGGTCGAAAGCTGGGTGCGCGCGCCAAGTTCAAATGTACAGGAGGGCGGCGCAGTTGGCAGCCCGGATAGGGAGCCAGGTCCCAAAGCCCGCCGAAAAGAGGGAGAGGAGTCAGGGGGGTCAGCGTCAGCGTCAGAAGAGTCCAGAAAGGAGGAGACCCGGGGGGCAGAAGGACCCAGAGGAGAAAGGAGAGACGGAATAGGTGGAGTAAGATTAGAGCCTTAAGTTGGTGTACAGGGGGTGGAGACTCAGATGGAGCTTCGCCGGTCTAGCCTCTAAGACGTAGAGCTGGGGCGGTCCGGTTTGGAAATGGAAACTGTACTTCAATAAAGACTTTTGTATATTACTACCGGCTAGCGTGGGTCCTCTGTGAGCTGGGACCCGGAGCCAGCTCTGACAAGGACGAATAAGCTTTAATTGTTATTTCGTTGTTCATTCACCCACAAATAGCAGAGCAAAGTGTTATAAGTCTAAACTAGGCAAAAGAGGATGATTTGCCTTCCAACCACATAGAAAGAAGAATCTTGGATTTCGCTTTTTTCAATTCGTGTTCTTTGTGTTAATGTAAATTGACCCAGAAATCGCAAAATGTATGTAATGAGACCAGAATAACAAAACACCGTCTTTTCACTTCCATGTGCGTAGAAAGAAGACAAATAAGCTTTGATTGGGCTTACTTCAATTTGCATGGTGTTTTTTGGGTGTGCAACAGAATCACCCCCAACCAAAGCAAAAAGGGGTTTTGGGTTCCATCTACACAAAAAGAAGATGATAAAGCTCTGGTTGGGCTCATTTCCAATTGGTGTTTTTGGCGTTAGAATGCACATTCACCCAAAAATCGCAGATGTCAGAGACTGCCTCCAGGTCCCAGCTCACAGAGGACCAACGCTAGCCAGCGGTAATATACAAAAGTCTTTATTTAAGTACACTATCCATTTTCAAACCCTAGCGTGCGTCTCTACGTCTAGACACTAGACCGGCGAAGCTCCGTCTGAATCTCCGCCCCCTGTACACCAGCTTAAGACTCTAGCCTTACTCCACCTCTTCCGTCTCTCCTTCCGCCTCTGGGTCCTACTACCCCCCGGGATCCCTTCCTTCCTGGACGCTTCGGACGCGGACCCCTCTGACTCTTCCCCCTCCCTTCGGCGGGCTTTAGGACCTGGCTCCCTATCCGGGCTGCTCACTGCGCCACTCTCTTGTAGGTTTGAACTTGGCGCGCGCGCCCTGTCTTTGACCTTCCTTTCGACCGTTTCTTCGCTCTCTGATGCAGGCGTGGCCAATCCTGACTCATGTCCTTCTGCTGACGGAGAGCTGCCTGATGCCGATACCTGGGACTCCTCCCCCCTACTGCTCTTTGGTGGGGAAGCTGGTCCCGATTTCCAACTGCTGCTCTCTGAGTCCCCTCTGGCCCCTCCTTCCTGGGGTGTTCCCCTTGGCAACCCCCTTGCTCTGACCACGGGAGCCCCTTTCTGTGAATCCTCCGATTCGCTGGAGAGACTCAGAGACCTCGGACGGCTGTCATCGCTGACATCTCCCTCGGATTCCTCCCCCTCGGTCTCTATCTCCTCCCTTTCCTGTGCCTCTGCTCCTGAGCCCCTGACAGTTGCATTAACACCAAAGAACACAACTTGAAATAAGCGACATCATAGAGTCCTGTTTCGATGTAGCTGGAACGCAAAACAAACTGTTTTGCTCTGTTTTAGCTTACTACACTTTGCGTTGCTATTTGTTGGTGAATGAACACCCAATGAAAAAATCCCAGCTTCTTCGTCTTGTTTCTATTGAGATAGAACCAAAACACGTATGCTTAATTTGGGCTGATAACAAACATTACACTGCGGGATCTTTGGGTGAATGTGCATTCTAATCCGAAAAGCAACAATTGCAAGTAAGCGCAATCAAAGCTTATTCGTCTTCTTTCTGCGCTTATGGTAGCGAAAAGACGGTGTTTTGTCATTTGGGTCCCATTACATACACTTTGCGATTTCTGGGTTAATGTTCCATTAACACCAAAGAACACAACTTGAAATAAGCGACATCCAAGATTCTTGTTTCGATGTAGCTGGAACGCAAAACAACCTGTTTTGCTCTGTTTTAGCTTACTACACTTTGCTTTGCTATTTGTGGGTGAATGAACACTGAATGAAAAAATCCCAGCTTATTCGTCTTGTTTCTATTGAGTTGGAACCAAAACACGTATGCTTAATTTGGGCTGATAACAAACATTACACTACGTGATTTTTGGGTGAATGTGCATTCTAATCCGAAAAGCAACAATTGCAAGTAAGCGCAATCAAAGCTTATTCGTCTTCTTTCTGCGCATATGGTAGCGAAAAGACGGTGTTTTGTCATTTGGGTCTCATTACATACACTTTGCGATTTCTGGGTTAATGTTCCATTAACACCAAAGAACACAACTTGAAATAAGCGACATCCAAGATTCTTGTTTCGATGTAGCTGGAACGCAAAACAACCTGTTTTGCTCTGTTTTAGCTTACTACAATTTGCTTTGCTATTTGTTGGTGAATGAACACCCAATGAAAATATCCCAGATTCTTCGTCTTGTTTCTATTGAGATGGAACCAAAACACGTATGCTTAATTTGGGCTGATAACAAACATTTCTCTGTGTGATTTTTGGGTGAATGTGCATTCTAATCCGAAAAGCAACAATTGGAACACAACTTGAAATAAGCGACATCCAAGAGTCTTGTTTCGATGTAGCTGGAACGCAAAACAACCTGTTTTGCTCTGTTTTAGCTTACTACAATTTGCTTTGCTATTTGTTGGTGAATGAACACCCAATGAAAAAATCCCAGATTCTTCGTCTTGTTTCTATTGAGATGGAACCAAAACACGTATGCTTAATTTGGGCTGATAACAAACATTTCACTGCGTGATTTTTGGGTGAATGTGCATTCTAATCCGAAAAGCAACAATTGCAAGTAAGCGCAATCAAACCTTATTCGTCTTCTTTCTGCGCATATGGTAGCGAAAAGACGGTGTTTTGTCATATGGGTCCCATTACAAACACTTTGCGATTTCTGGGTTAATGTTGCATTAACACCAAAGAACACAACTTGAAATAAGCGACATCAAAGATTCTTGTTTCGATGTAGCTGGAACGCAAAACAACCTGTTTTGCTCTGTTTTAGCTTACTACACTTTGCTTTGCTATTTGTTGGTGAATGAACACCCAATGATAAAATTCCAGCTTCTTCGTCTTGTTTCTATTGAGATGGAACCAAAACACGTATGCTTAATTTGGGCTGATAACAAACATTTCTCTGTGTGATTTTTGGGTGAATGTGCATTCTAATCCGAAAAGCAACAATTGGAACACAACTTAAAATAAGCGACATCCAAGAGTCTTGTTTCGATGTAGCTGGAACGCAAAACAACCTGTTTTGCTCTGTTTTAGCTTACTACAATTTGCTTTGCTATTTGTTGGTGAATGAACACCCAATGAAAAAATCCCAGATTCTTCGTCTTGTTTCTATTGAGATGGAACCAAAACACGTATGCTTAATTTGGGCTGATAACAAACATTACACTGCGTGATTTTTGGGTGAATGTGCATTCTAATCCGAAAAGCAACAATTGCAAGTAAGCGCAATCAAACCTTATTCGTCTTCTTTCTGCGCATATGGTAGCGAAAAGATGGTGTTTTGTCATATGGGTCCCATTACAAACACTTTGCGATTTCTGGGTTAATGTTGCTGTCAGAGACTGCCTCCAGGTCCCAGCTCACAGAGGACCAACGCTAGCCAGCGGTAATATACAAAAGTCTTTATTAAAGTACATTATCCATTTTCAAACCCTAGCGTGCGTCTCTACGTCTAGACACTAGACCGGCGAAGCTCCGTCTGAGTCTCCGCCCCCTGTACACCAGCTTAAGACTCTAGCCTTACTCCACCTTTTCCGTCTCTCCTTCCGCCTCTGGGTCCTACCACCCCCCGGGGTCCCTTCCTTCCTGGACGCTTCGGAGGCGGACCCCTCGGACTCTTCCCCCTCCCTTCGGCGGGCTTTAGGACCTGGCTCCCTCTCCGGGCTGCTCATTGCGCCACCCTCTTGTACATTTGAACTTGGCGCGCGCGCGCTGACTCCGACCTTCCTTTTGACCGTTTCCTCGCTCTCTGATGCAGGCGTGGCTAACCCTGACTCATGTCCTTCCGCTGACGGAAAGCTGCCTGATGCCGATGCCTGGGACTCCTCCCCCCTACTGCTCTCCGGTGGGGAAGCTGGTCCCGATTTCCAGCTGCTGCTCTCTGAGTCCCCTCTGGCCCCTCCTTCCTGAGGTGTTCCCTCTGGCAACCCCCTAGCTCTGACCACGGGAGCCCCTTTCTGTGAATCCTCCGATTCGCTGGAGAGACTTAGAGACCTCGGGCGGCTCTCATCGCTCACTTCCCCCTCGGATTCCTCCCCCTCGGTCTCTAATTCCTCCCTTTCCTGTCCCTCTGCTCCTGAGCCCCTGACATCCATATTTCAACATTTTTTTCAATTCATTATAAATCTTTCCACAGAAGTCTTTCACCTTGGGGCAGGTCCACCACATATGATAGAAAGTACCTTCGTTTTCTTTACATTTCCAGCAATGGTTATCACAGTTATGATAAATCTTTGCTAATTTAACTGGGGTCGGATACCATCTATACACCATTTTCATTATGTTTTCCTTTAGTACAGTACATGCAATGAACTTGACCCCTTCTTCCACATTCTTTCCCAATCCTCAAACATTATGTTATGTCCTACATGTCTTGCCCAATGTATCATCACTGATTTAACTTGTTCATCCGGCTCAGAAATGGAAGCAAGAGGAGCTGCCTACACTACACGAATGGAGAATGAAGATGATGGAGTATGCAGAACTTGATAGATTGACGGAACGGATCCGAGACCGGCAAGACCAAAGATTTATAGAAGATTGGGAAAAATATAAAGAATATATGCATAAATTAAGTGACAATCAAATAACGCTTGTAAGCTTAAATGAAGCTCTGTAAAAAGAAATGTTAGAATTGGAGTAAAGCAAGGCTTTAGTTTTAAGAATAATTGAAGTAAGACCTTAGAAATGTGTATGAAACTTAAAGTGGAAGGAGTATCAGGCAGGATGAGGGAAGTCCAAAAAGGGAGTGGATATTATAAAAAAAGATGTATGATTTGTATAATTTTGTATTGGAAAAATTGAATAAAAATGATTTATAAAAAAGAAGAAGATTTAACTTGTTCATCCTTCGTATGCCACTCTAACAATGGGAAATGTAGTGTTTTCAAAGCCCCCCCCCCCCAATGTTGCAGGGGGCATTCTCTGGGTGTTTGGTGCTGCTTTGGAGTGAATCAGATGACATTGGACCTTTGGAGAAATCGTGACCCTGTGGGTTAGGGCACTGAAGCCTCATTGGGGGGGGGGGCGCCATAAAACGTGGGGTTTTCACTGCCATGGATCACAAAACGGCTGCTGTTTTGTGCAAAGCTGGTAGACTGAGAAACTAGTATTTTATTTTTATTTTTAAAAAGATAAACTAAAGGTGTGTGCTTACAGGTAAACAGATACCAGTGTGCATGCCCATTATGACCTCAGGCAAGAATCAAGAAAATACAGGTGATCCCTCTTAACTGACATTCTGAACTGAATAGAACTGAAGGGAGGGGCTGGTTCTGGAGCAAAGCTGTTTAGATTGGGTTTGGGTGGATGCGAAGAGGATGCCTCAAACTTCTTGGGCTTTGCTTCTCAACTTATTCTGCCTTCTGGGACCCCCCAGCCCAAGACCAACCACCTCTTGGATAGGTGAGCATGCAGATATTTTGGAATGTGAGTGTGGGGCAGGATGACCGCGTATGAAAGCTCATTTGAGCACAAGTGCTGGCCGCCCTTTTCTCTCCCATGGAGGCCCTGAACTGGCCAGCTCCTGGTTCAGGGCCTCCAAGGGAGAGAAAAGGGAACCTCAGTTACTCTTTGCCTTCTGAGGACAATGTCTCACTCCCAGAGCCCCAATACTTACGGCTGCTGCTCTATCAGCCTCAGGACATCCAAGGGATCGTGAGCAAAGCACACAAGCCCTGCCCGCCAGATGTGAAGCACTGTACAAAGAGAATTTGGGTTTTTTAACTGGCTGAACAGAGTTTCAGCCCTTGGGGAATTTGATTTCTTAAACATACACCTTCCCCTTCCTTGTGTCCCTGGGGAGAAAAGCCAATCCTGCTTTCTTCCTTTGGTAATTTAATCAGAGGAAATAACTCTTTCAGTGGTCTAATAGATTTGCTGAATCATGAATTCTGTACATGCACAGAGGCTATACCTCTTGAAACCCCAAAGATGGGCAAGATGGGGCATTTCTCTCCACCTGGCTCCACCGGATATTGCTGATGGCCAATGAAAGCCCAAGTAGGGATTCCTAGTGGGGGATGTTGCTGTGGTATAGTGGAGGGGCAGGGCCAGGAGGCTAACTTGGACACCTGAGAACACAAAAAAGCAGCAGCAAAACAACTACATGTTTCCTTTTAAATGGGCCTTCCTGCTGAGTGTAAAGCATAGATCCTCATTTTTTAAGGGAAAAGGGAGAGAAGGCTTCTCCCAAAGTGTTAGAAGGCCACAAATAATGTAACAATAGAACAAAACAAATGTGCCGTTTCATGTGATACAGAATCCTATGTGCAAATCTGTTAGATTGAGAAAGTTGTACTAAATAAGAAAATTAAAATAAAGGTGTGTGCTTGCAGGTAAACAGATTGGAGATTTTCTGCAAGATCTTGTGAGATCTCACTGAAGTCTTGCAAGTTGTCTAGGAGAGCAAAATATGTATTGAGATTTGGGAGAGATCTTGCATGCTCTTTCAGGGACCAAAGCCATCACTGCTGCAGCGCCAAAGGCAGGTGGCTAAGGGGTGGTGAGTGTCCCACGGGGCGAAATGGGATGTACCCCCCCTCAAGCTCAGGATTCCAGAACTAACAGCTGTCAGTTGGGAGGGACGGAAGGCAAGGACCCACAGCCCAGGTGGGGCTCGCTAGCTTGGGGAGGAGGTGTGTGATTCCACAGCTGGAGTAGATGCAGGACAGTTGAGGTTCACATGCCTCATCACCGCAGAAGCTATAACTGGAAAGCTGTCCTGGCCAGGCCTGTGCCCTTTGGCTCCAGTTGGGAGTGAAATGGATGATGTCTGATTTTTGGCGAAATAATTTTTTTTAAAAAATTATGATTTTCAAGTTTATACATTTCAATAATTTTTCAGTCATTTTAACATTTCAAAACTTGACTTCCTTCCCCCTCTTTCTGCAGTTATTTAAATTGATTCTTCATATCTTATGCATATCCAAATTACCTCAATTTCTTCATTTATGCATCTGCTTTAAATATATAATCTTATTCAACTGCAGGTTATTCCAATAATCCTGCCAATGTTCTTATCTGTTTACAGTTTGTAACTATTCATTAAACCATTTCCGTTCTTTAATAAAAAGTTTGTTCTCTTGCTCCTAGAAACGGTCAGCATGCGACAGAGGCCACATCCTGGGAATGGTTTGACTGGCCACCTAAACCAGGTGAGAGCAGCCAAGGAGTCTCAAATGCTCAGGAACTTCCCCTGTGTGCAAAGACGGGCTCCAGCAGATTGAGCGGAGAAGACCAAGCGTGGGCCCAGTGGTCAAGAAGGTGGTTTCTGCAATGCTGTGGAGGGAAGTGAGGGGCAGATGGGGCTCATCCACCTATAAAGATAGCCCATCGAAGAGAAGGAAAACTCTGATCCTAATTTGCCTTGTGGGATATCTTTGGGAGCTGAAAAGGCTAAGGAGTAAAGCCTACACAAATCTGGAGTGGAGTCCCTCAGGCGGTTGGATGGCGCCGTTTACAACCCCTTCTGACATCTCCTGCAGCCCAACTGGTGCCTAACTCTGCTTTCCTTGGAGACACATCTGCAAGGCCAAGAGAGGGAGTCTTGTCATCTGGGAAGCCCAGGACCTCCAGACACACTGCCCAGTCTTGCTCCCTGGAGAGGTCACTTTGGGACTGCTGACACCGTTGCTTGACTTTTGACCTCACCCCCGGAGGCGCACTCCATTGCTTCTCAAGACAGACAAATGACATTAAAAAACTATTTGAAAGAATTTTATTTCATTCACAAAAGACAAACTGGCATGTGATTAGGACAGTGGTTTTCAGACAATGGGTGACACGTTTATTGATCCAGTTTGGAAGACTCTGTCTTGTCTTCGCACATGCGCAGTTCCATCTAGGAGCAACAACAAGGGAAGGAGCCAAACTGTTGACTCCTGCAGCGAGACTCAGGATTTCCACTCATGCTCACAAACGTAGGAAAAAGCACCGCCTAGGATAAAAGGATGATCACAGAATAGCATGTTTGTAAAGGAACTTGATTAGAATAATAATGATGATGATGATTTTTATTTTATTTTTCTGTTTGGGTTTGTGGGGAAGGAGGGGCCTGGGTCTTGGTGGGGAGGGAGATCTGTGCTGGAGTTGCTGGCCTCACTGCTGTCGCTGCCCGGAAGAGAGAAGAAGAGAAAATATTTTTAATCTTTCCATTTCTTATTATGTTGACAACCCATCTTTCCTTCAAGGATCTCCAGGTGGCTTACGCTATTCTACCTTTCTTTAATTATATTTACTTCCTCATTCCGTTTCTCTTCCAATATCTCTTCCTCCTCCTCCTCGGAGACCAGGGGGTGGATTTTAGGGGCACGACAGCAGGTGGCCAGCAGCTCGCACAGCCTGCCACACTGGCCATTCTCTCTTTCAACAGCCTTGGAGAACAACTGAGTAGGCATCTAGAGCGTCAACTGAACAGGCATGTGGATCAGCTAGTCACTGGGCAAAGTCTATTCTTTTGGAGGGGGCTTTCCCCAGTTTCCATTTATAAGAAGTTTGAAAGGTTGCCTCTTTATAAAGTCTGTTTGCTTGTGACGAGAGACCACCCTGGAGACTCAGTGTTTTTGAAATATATCAAGGTAAAGGGACTCCTGACCATTAGGTCCAGTCGTGGCCGACTCTGGGGTTGCAGCGCTCATCTTGCTTTATTGGCGGACCGGTCATGAACAGCTTCCGGGTCATGTGGCCAGCATGACTAAGCTGCTTCTGAACCAGAGCAGCGCACGGAAACGCTCTTTACCTTCCTGCCGGAGCATTACCTATTTATCTACTTGCCCTTTGACGTGCTTTCAAACTGCTAGGTTGGCAGCAGCAGGGACCGAGCAACGGGAGTTCACTCCGTCGTGGGGATTCGAACCGCTGACCTTCTGATAGGCAAGTCCTAGGCTCTGTGGTTTAACCCACAGCGCCACCCGCATCCCTATTATTTATTTATTTAGATACTTGGGTTTGGGGCGAAGGGAGAACTGGGTCTTGGAGCGGGGTAGAGCTGTACTGGAGCTGCTGGCCTCACTGCTATCACTGCCTGAAGAGAAATGAAGAGAAAAGATTCTTAATTTTTTCATTAATTACTACATTGATGACCCATCTTTCCTGCAAGGATCTCCAGGTGGCTTGCGTTATTCTCCCTTCCTCCCTTCCTCATCCCATCCCTGAACTCTTCTTGAATGAGGGAGCTGCCTCCCCCCACCCTCAGTGATCCAGATTCTCTCTGGCCTCCCTGTTCCTCCTGAACAAAGATCAACACTCACCATTGGTAGTAGCATCTGTGGTATCCATCCTCTGGTCCCTTGGCCTTACGTAGATCGTTCTCACCTTTACCCTTCTTTCCTTTCCATCCTTCATTACACTCACTGTGTCCTCCTCCTCACAGACCAGGGGATGGATTTTTGTGGCACGACAGCAGGAGACCAGCAGCTCACCCAGCCTTCTCAGACTGCAGAATCTAGGGAAGAAGAGGGAAAATAGTCAGGAAATGGGTTCTAGATGCTTCCTTGATACTCTTTATCTGGCAGATAAACCAGTTTCAGAAACCTCTCATGGCGATTGCAGCAAGCAGCTGAAACCAGAGAGGAGGGCATCTTGTCAAGAGACCCTCCAGAACTGGGAGATCCCTTTCTTGTGGTGATGCCCGCAAGGGAGAAGGCAAGCCATTTCCCTCAAAGGATCTAAGAGGGTCCTGAGGTCAATCTTTAAAAATTAATCTAACCATGATATGGTTCCTTATATATCTGAATCTTGAGGGATAGCAAATGAAGCAAAATGCAGGAAGAATAAGAGATCCTACGTATACACGAGATGAATAAATTTTCATTTTTCAGAAAACACAATTCACACCAACAACCTATTTTATTTGAACTATCCTCAAATAGTTGCTCTTCCCAAAGTTGTCAGCCAAGTCAGTCAGCCGGAGAACGTGTCACAATGGAGGACATGACACCGTCACTTTAGCTACCTGGGTTTACAAGGGACATGGCTCCCTTTAATATTCATTTTTAAAAATATATATTTTAGTGGGTTAAGCAGTTTTGTTTAGTTTATTTTAAAAAGTTCGATACCTCTTCCTTTTCTACATGAAAAGGTTCCCTAGGTTTCTGAATCTTGAGGGATAGTAAAAGAAACTATCTCCAAGAGCATAAGGTCAAACAGATTCCTCACTGCCCTTGCAGACAACTTCATTGTCTAGAAAGTGGGAGAAGCAACAAGAGGAACAGCCATTTTAGATCTGGTCCTAACCAATGTTGATGACCTGGTTAGTGGGGTAGAAGTGGAAACATCATTAGGCGCGAGTGATCATGCTCTTCTGAAGTTTACTATACAGCGGAAAGGAGCAGCCAAGCATACTAGGACTCAATTTCTCGACTTTAAGAAAGCCGACTTCATAAAGCTTAGGGAAGTGCTGGGTGAGATCCCATGGACAGTAATCCTAAAAGGAAAGGGAGTTCAAGATGGCTGGGAGTTTGTTAAGAGGGAGATAGTAAAAGCACAACTTCAGGCAATACCAATGAGACGGAAACATGGAAGGTGCCTAAAGAAGCCAGGGTGGTATCTAAAGAACTTTTAACTGAGTTAAGATTAAAAAAGGATGTGTACAAAAAATGGAAAAGGGGGGAAACCACCAAAGAGGAATTCAAACAAATAGCCAGCACGTGTAGACACAAAGTCAGAAAAGCTAAAGCACAAAATGAACTCAGGCTTGCTAGAGAGGTTAAAAGCAACAAAAAAGGCTTTTATGGGTATGTTCGTAGCAAAAGGAAGAACAAAGAAACCGTGGGGTCACTCAGAGGAGAAGATGGTGAAATGCAAACAGGGGACACAGAAAGGGCTGAACTCCTCAATGCCTTCTTTGCCTCAGTCTTCTCCGATAAAGAAAACAATGCCCGACCTGAAGAATTTGGAGCAAATGATTCAGCAGAGGAAACACAGCCCAGAATAACTAAGGAGATAGTACAAGAATACTTGGCTAGTCTAGATGTATTCAAGTCTCCAGGGCCAGATGAACTGCATCCAAGAGTATTAAAAGAACTGGCAGATGTGATCTCAGAACCACTGGCAGTCATCTTTGAGAATTCCTGGAGAACAGGCGAAGTCCCGGCAGACTGGAGGAGGGCAAATGTTGTCCCTATTTTCAAAAAGGGGAAAAGAGAGGACCCAAATAATTACCGCCCAGTCAGTCTGACATCAATACCAGGGAAGATTCTGGAGCAGATCATTAAGCAAACAGTCTGTGAGCACCTAGAAAGGAATGCTGTGATCACCAATAGTCAGCATGGATTTCTGAAAAATAAGTCATGTCAGACTAACCTGATCTCGTTTTTTGACAGAATTACAAGCCTGGTAGATGAAGGGAACGCAGTGGATGTAGTCTACCTTGATTTCAGCAAGGCATTTGACAAGGTGCCCCATGATATTCTTGTAAAGAAGCTGGTAAAATGCGGTCTTGACTATGCTACCACTCAGTGGATTTGTAACTGGCTGACTGACCGAACCCAAAGGGTCAATGGTTCCTCTTCATCCTGGAGAAGAGTGACTAGTGGGGTGCCACAGGGTTCTGTCTTGGGCCCGGTCTTATTCAACATCTTTATCAACGACTTGGATGATGGACTCAAGGGCATCCTGATCAAATTTGCAGATGACACCAAACTGGGAGGGGTGGCTAACACCCCAGAGGACAGGATCACACTTCAAAACGAACTTGACAGATTAGAGAACTGGGCCAAAACAAACAAGATGAATTTTAACAGGGAGAAATGTAAAGTATTGCACTTGGGCAAAAACAAATGAGAGGCACAAATACAAGATGGGTGACACCTGGCTTGAGAGCAGTACATGTGAAAAGGATCTAGGAGTCTTGGTTGACCACAAACTTGACATGAGCCAACAGTGTGACGCGGCAGCTAAAAAAGCCAATGCAATTCTGGGCCTCATCAATAGGAGTATAGCATCTAGATCAAGGGAAGTAATAGTGCCACTGTATTCTGCTCTGGTCAGACCTCACCTGGAGTACTGTGTCCAGTTCTGGGCACCACAGTTCAAGAAGGACACTGACAAACTGGAACGTGTCCAGAGGAGGGCAACCAAAATGGTCAAAGGCCTGGAAATGATGCCTTATGAGGAACGGCTAAGGGAGCTGGGCATGTTTAGCCTGGAGAAGAGGAGGTTAAGGGGTGATATGATAGCCATGTTCAAATATATAAAAGGATGTCACATAGAGGAGGGAGAAAGGCTGTTTTCTGCTGCTCCAGAGAAGCGGACACGAAGCAATGGATCCAAACTACAAGAAAGAAGATTCCACCTAAACTTTAGGAAGAACTTCCTGACAGTAAGAGCTGTTCGACAGTGGAATTTGCTGCCAAGGAGTGTGGTGGAGTCTCCTTCTTTGGAGGTCTTTAAGCAGAGGCTTGACAACCATATGTCAGGAGTGCTCTGATGGTGTTTCCTGCTTGGCAGGGGGTTGGACTCGATGGCCGTTGTGGTCTCTTCCAACTCTATGATTCTATGATTCTATGATTCTATGAAACAGAATGCAGAAGGAATTAGGAATCCTACTTATACTTTAGATGAAGAAAGTCTCTTCATTACACCAGAAAACCTATTTCCTTTCTCACAAACCACCTCCTCCTTCTACTAGACCACGCTACGCCATCTTTGCCATCTTTATAGGTTAGTGTTTAATATAAGTTCAATATTAAAAGTGTTGCCTTCTCTTTTACCTTTGTTTTCCAGTAACTTCCACTCTTTTACCACAAACAGCGCTGACAATCCAAGTCTTTTAACTCAGTCTCTTTCGCTGGGCTCACACCCCTTCAAAGTAAAAAACAAGTTAAGTCCTTGAATTCCGCTTCTTTTAATGGGCTACTACTGCTGCTGCAGAGTGAAATTTGAATCTGTCTTCCTTTTCTTACTGGTACTTGTTAGAGAAATCTTTGCTTATGGTTACATATCATGAGAAAGATTTCCAATATGTTTAAGATAAAATCTCCCGTTCTTTACTCTTTATGTGCTAGCCTTTCCGGTCTGTTTCTGAGCAGTTCAGTTCAGTTTGTATAAATAAGTCTCACAGACCCTCTTCTCCTCAAGCTCTCCTTGTTAGCTGCCATTCTTACCGTTTGGGACTTTGAGGCTTGCTGCTGAGGATTGCTCATGTCCTTGCGTCTAGGTACTCTCTGTCGACTCACCTCCTGGTTAGGACGTGGGCTTCGAAGGGTTCCTTTTTTGACGCTGCCGGACAATGTCTTTTTAATAAATTTTTATTGAATTTCCAAATTTTTATAGACAAAACAAACACACAAAAACAAAGACAAAACATGTAAAATTTCATATCCTTGCCTCATTAACTACTTCCCCTGACTTCCCCCCACCCCCCCTCTTACATCCCTATTCCAAAAGTTGGTTCAGCAAGTCCTTATCTCTCATCCTTACAAACTTATTGTTCTTCTTCTTAACTTCATTCTTGATTAAATCATTTTTATCTTATGCCAATTTCTTCTAATTCTTTTACCTTTTTCTAAGGTCGACCCCTTTCCCCCCCCACAGATTTCCCATTTTTTCATTCAAAGTTATTTCTATTATCTAAACACACAGATCATTAAAAAATTTTAAGATTCTGCCCTCACCCCCCCTTCCCCAGTTTCAGTCCCCTTCCAAAAGGAATGTCCACAAAAAGACAATTTCTCACATCCGAGGCCCTCAAGTCTCTGTCCATCTCTCTCCGCCGGGTTTGTTGGTAGTCATTTATGTTGATCATCAGGTCACGAAGGAGCTCTGGCACAATAAAATCGAGGTACCTTCCAACCTGCTTTCCACATCCAAGAGAGAGGCCCCAATCGTATTTCTTGTTTCTTTTGAGTCCAAATATTTCAGATATTCCAGGGGCTCCCTCTCCCATCTCAAGCAAATTCATAATCCATAAATCTTCTTCTTTATATTCCACAGATGTAAATTTCTGGCTGGTACTTTCTGCCTGTATTTTTTCCACTCCTTCTTCCCTCTCTTCTGGTTCCAAAGATGTCTCTTCCAATTCAGCTGCAGGATTTTTTTCCAGCAAGTCCTCCACACAGTCGGCAGTATTGCTTATTTTAGGATTCAAGGTCGCTAGTTTCGTAGCCATAACTGTGCTCCGGTCTTGTAATATTCCCACGAGAAAGAACATCCTTTCAATCTCCGCCTGTAATTTTCCATCTGCAGCCATTGTAATGTCTCAGAATCCCCCCTAGAGGGATTCTGGATACTTAGTAGTCCTTCTCCAACAGTCTTTTACTTTGTTATTTATTCCTTCTTTGTTTCCACCAACTTATACTCAAATGTAACAAAATTAGTCCGCAGATACAAGTTATAACAAATTTTCTAATGGTTCGTTTGACAGCCCTTTGACAGCTGTCAAACTCCCTGCTTCTCTCCAACAGCTCTCATTCACGGGACACTCCCGGGTCGGGGGGGGGGGGGCTACACAAAGACTTCAAAAAATTCTTTTTTCCGACTCAAAATGTATAACTTTTAATGTCAATCTTGGAGTTAATGTCCTTTATCTCACAAAGAGGAAAACAATCATTCCACCTTAGTTATTCGGTTTTTGCTTTAAATCGTCTGTAATAGAAGGGGGTGCGGACTTCCTTTTAACACATCCCCCGGTCGTATCTAATTCAAAAAGGTAAATTTCTTAAGTCCAAATTCTGTTTTACTCACGGGTTGCTTCTTTTCAAGTCCAAATTTCAAGGAAGGAAGTCAGCGCTCTCCGGTCATGGCTCGCGGCTTCACTCCACCGAGGTAGCGGTCGACTCACAGCGCCACGCCATCCCCCGTACCCTCTCCGCAGCCTTTAAAAAGGCTCCTCGTGAGTCGGGGGCGCTTGAAGGCACCCGCTGAGTCTCCAGTCCGCAGGCTTCAGCGCCTGCGGTTTCTAAGGGTCCCTGCATCGCCGCCGCGGCAGGACCCGTCCTCGATGGAGACGATTCCCTCCGGAGCTGGGAGGGAATCCACCATTACCCGATCGCGCTAACCAGGAAGCCCCCCAAAGTACCCTCTAACAGCTGCTAGGCACGGAGAACCCGCGAAGCACATCCACAACAGAGGGTGGAAAAATCGGAAGCCCTTACATACCAGGTTTGGGAGGGGGATTTGGTCTGCGATAGGCTTTTTCCGTAGGGACACGGGTGGCCACAGAGCCTAGGGCTTGCTGATCAGAAGGTCGGCAGTTCGAATCCCCACGACGGGTTGAGCTCCCGCTGCTCGGTCCCAGCACCTGCCAACCTAGCAGTTCGAAAGCACAAAGTGGAAGTCGATAAATACCGTATTTTTCGCTCTATAGGACACAATTTCCCCCCTCCAAAAATTAAGGGGAAATGATAAAAGCAGCAGAAATAAGAGATGATTGGATCCCTTTCTGAGCTCGAAGCATGGGTACCCCCAACAAAAATTTAAAATTCGGTTTTGTAATTTGGAACTAATGTGATTTGATTGGTTTGCTAATAAAAAATATTTTATAAAAAAAAAACAAAAATTAAGGGAAAATTTGTGTGCGCCCTATGGAGTGAATGCAGGCTGCGCAGCTAAGCCCAAAGCCAGAACAGGGAGAAGGAGCGCTGCGCAGCGCTCCGTCTCACTGTTCTAGCTTGGGGTTAGCTGTGCAAAGCCTCCGCAGGGCAGCAGGGTGAAGGCCCCCTGCTGCCCTGCGAAGGCTTCAAAGGCCGTCCCCGAAGCCAGAACAGTGAGGCGGAGCGCTGCGCAGCGCTCCGTCTCACTGTTCTAGCATGGGGATGGCTGCACAAAGCCTCCGCAGGACAGTGGGGTGCCTTCACCCCGCTGCTCTGCAGAGGCTTCAAAGGCTGCACTCCGTTGGCTTCAGGCAGCTATCCGCAAGCTTTCGGAGCGCAGCAGGAGTTCCCGCTGTACTTCGAAGGCTTGCGGATAGCCGCCTGAAGTCACCTAGCAGTTCGAAAGTGGAAGTAGATAAATACCGTATTTTTCACTCTATAGGACGCACTTTTCCCCCTCCAAAAATTAAGGGGAAATGATAAAAGCAGCAGAAATAAGAGATGATTGGATCCCTTTCTGAGCTCGAAGCATGGGTACCCCCAACCAAAATTTAAAATTCGGTTTTGTAATTTGGAACTAATGTGACTTGATTGGTTTGCTAATAAAAATTATTTTATTTTTTAAAAAAATCAATTAAGGGGAAATGTGTGTGCGTCCTATGGAGTGAATGCAGGCTGCGCAGCTAATCCCAAAGCCAGAGCAGGGAGAAGGAGCGCTGCGCATCGCTCCGTCTCGCTGTTCTAGCTTGGGGTTAGCTGCGCAAAGCCTCCGCAGGCCAGCGGGGTGAAGGCACCCTGCCGCCCTGCGGAGGCTTCAAAGGCCATCCCCGAACCCAGAACAGTGAGGCAGAGCACTGTGCGGCGCTCCGTCTCACTGTTCTAGCTTGGGGATGGCTGCACAAAGCCTCCGCAGGGCAGCGGGGTGCCTTCACCCCGCTGCTCTGTGGAGGCTTCAAAGGCTGCGCTCTGGGGGCTTCAGGCAGCTATCCGCAAGCCTTCCAAGCGCAGCAGGAGTTCCCGCTGCACTCAGAAGGCTTGCGGATAGCCGCCTGAAGCCTGGAGAGCGAGAGGGGTTGGTGCACACCGATCCCTCTCGCTCTCCAGGCTACGCTTCGCTGGAGAGGCAGTGCACAGTTTTCCCTCTCTGCGCAGCGCCCCTTCAGCGAAGCGGGAGGAGAAATGGAAGGGGCTCCGTTTCTCCTGCCGCTTCGCTGAAGGGACACTGAGCAGAGAGGGAGAGAATTTCCCCCCCCCCCTGTTCTCCCCCTCCTATGATCCGGTGCATCTTATGGTCCGGTGCGTCCTATAGAGCGAAAAATACAGTAGGTGCCGTTCTGTCGGGAAGGTAAACAGCCTTTCCGTGCACTGCTCTGCTTTTGCCAGAAGCGGCTTCGTCATCCTGGCCACATGACCCGGAAGCTGTACGCCGGCTCCCTCAGCCTATAGAGCGAGATGAGCGCGCAACCCTAGAGTCGTCCGCGACTGGACCTAACGGTCAGGGGTACCTGTACCTTTACCTAGGCTTTTTCCAGATCTGCCTTACTGCCCTATGTTTCTAAATCTTGAGGGAGAGCAAAAGAAGCAGAATGCAGAAAGAATTAGACATCCTACTTACACTCAAGAAGAAGAAATCTTTATTTTGCCGGAAAACATCATTACTTCTCACAAACCACCTCCTTTCTCCTGAACTATCCTCAAATAGTTGCTCTTCCCAAAGTCCTCAGCCAAGTCACTCAGCAGGGGGACGTGTCACAATGGAGGCCCTGACCCTGCTTAACAACCTTGCTTTAGCTACCTTGCTTAACAATGTAAATTGTTCCCCTTAACATTAATTTTTCAAATATATCTTCCAGTGGGTTTTTATTTTATTTATTTAGGAAGGATCTAGAGCTGGCTTCATCCAGCACGGTGCATTTCTGGACAGGACAGGAAACACCTTGCAAACACACACTTTTCAACATGGCGGTGTCACCAAGGAAAAACACTCCTGGCCTAGACTATGGCTGCTGTTTCTCAATTCATAGTAAAAAATGACCCTTCTCAACATCCTGTAATAATCTGTCCAGTATTAGGATGGACAGGAGCAGGACTTCACCCTTAGACCCCCTCATCCCCCTGTTTCTTTCTGTTTCTGCCCAGTGTCTTCTGCCAATCAACAGCTTTCCTTAGCTTGCAAGGAAGTGAAATGTTATGAGTTACTTGGTGCCAGACTCCCCTTTGCCATGAGTTTCTGGGTGCCAGGCACTGAACCCCTGGACACTGAACATCGGGGGAATTGATCTAAGCTGTACCCCAAGCACTACATTTGATTGTTGGTTATTAAAAACTGATTGAAACCATTTTATTTCATTCACAAAAGAAATTTTGACATGTGATTATGATAACCGTTTATATAATAAAGGTGACACGTTTATTGATCCTTTTTGTAAGTTATTATTTGTCTACTTTAATGTATTTTTTATATATATTAATCAGTAAGGGGGTGGGGTGGGAAGCAGTTTTGCATATGAAACTGGTGGATGGCTGTCATTAATCCAGATCAATTTCATAGAATCATAGAAACTTATAGCTGGAAGGGACACCAAGGGTCATCTAGTCCAACCCCCTGTGATGCAGCAATCTCAGCAAAAGCATCCATGGCAGACGGCCATCCAACCTCTGCTTAGTAACCTCCAAGGAAGGAGAGTCCACCACCTCTCATGGGAATCTGTTCCAATGCCAAACAGCCCTTACTGTCAGAAAGTTTTTATGAATGTTTAGTTGGAATCTCCTTTCTTATAACTTGAATCCATGGGTTCGAGTCCTACCGTCTAGAGCAGGAGAAAAGAAGCTTGTTCCCTCTTCCATGTGACAGCCCTTAAGATATTGGAAGATGGCTGTCAGATCTCCTCTCAGTTTCCTCTTTTCCAGGCCAAACCTACCCAGCTCCTTCCAGTGTTTCTCTTCAATCTTAGTTTCCAGACCCTTGGTTGTCTTGGTTGCCCTCCTCTGCACACATTCCAGCTTGTCAACATCCTTCTTACATGATGGTGCCCAGAACTGGACACAGGACTCCAGGTGTGGCCTGACCAACGTAGGAGAGAGTAGGACTTGGACTTCGTTTCATCAGGACCCTGGACTTCCATAGATGCAATCTAGAACAGCGTTACCATTTTCTGCTGCTGCACATTCCTTGTGGCTGAGGCTCAGGGTAACGCCCCCGGGACCTTTCAGTTCATGGTGTCCATGGAGGCGCAGGTCAATTCTGTGTCCAGGGCAGCTGTTGACCAGCATCATCTAGTACGCAGGCTGAGACCCTATCTGCCTGCGGATTGCCTCGCCAGAGTGGTGCATGCTCTGGTTATCTCCCGCTTGGACTACTGCAATGCGCTCTACGTGGGGCTACCTTTGAAGGTGACCCGGAAACTACAACTAATCCAGAATGCGGCAGCTAGACTGGTGACTGGGAGTGGCCCCCAAGACCTATATTGGCTCTCAGTATGTTTCCGGGCACAATTCAAAGTGTTGGTGCTGACCTTTAAAGCCCTAAACGGCCTCAAAGGCCCAGTATACCTGAAGGAGCGCCTCCACCCCCATCATTCTGCCTGGACACTGAGGTCCAGCGCTGAGGGCCTTTTGGCGGTTCCCTCCCTACGAGAAGCCAAGTTACAGGGTAGTGGTGCCTGCCCTGTGGAACCCCCTCCCACCAGATGTCAGAGAGATAAACAGCTACCTGACATTTAGAAGACATCTGAAGGCAGCCCTGTTCTGGGAAGCTTTGAATGTTTGACAGACTATTTTATTTTAATATTTTGTTGGAAGCCGTCCAGAGTGGCTGGGTATAAATAAATAAATAAATAAATAATAATAATAATAATAATAATAATAATAATAATAATAATAATTAATTATGATGATGACTGTGAGGTGTTACACGTCATTAACTTCAAGCCACACTGCCATGCCTTTGAAGACACAAACCATCCCAGCTTTTCAGAGCTGGCTATCATGGCTTCTTTAATCTTTGTGTATTGCTCCACCAACAAGGGACGCGGGTGGCGCTGTGGGTAAAAGCCTCAGCTCCTAGGGCTTGCCGATCAAAAGGTCGGCGGTTCAAATCCCCGCGGCGGGGTGCGCTCCCGTTGCTCGGTCCCAGCGCCTGCCAACCTAGCAGTTCGAAAGCACCCCCAGGTGCAAGTAGATAAATAGGGACCGCTTTCTAGCGGGAAGGTAAACGCCATTTCCGTGTGCGGCTCTGGCTCGCCAGAGCAGCGATGTCACGCTGGCCACGTGACCCGGAAGTGTCTCCGGACAGCGCTGGCACCCGGCCTCTTGAGTGAGATGGGCGCACCAACCCCAAAGTCTGTCAAGACTGGCCTGTACGGGCAGGGGTACCTTTACCTTTACCTTTATTGCTCCACCATGTGGCTGAATCATATAAAGCACTGACTTTTACATATCTCTTGACCTCTAATCGCAAGAAGATCTCGTTAACTTGGATTATAATCTTTATAAATTGGAGTTGTGGAGCAGGTCCTCGAGAGGGGGGGGGCTCCCACCATTCCTCCTCAGTCCAGCCCCTGACAACCATGTGGGTTATGGCGTCGAGGGCTCATTTTGTGGGGCGATGTGAAACGTAGTGTTTTCACCACCCCCAAACCTTGCAGGGGGCATTGTCTGGGTGTTTGGCGCCGCTTTGGAGTGAATTGGACAACGTCTGACTTTTGGAGAAATTGGGATCCCGTGAGTTGGGGCGCCAAAGGCTCATTTTTGGGGTTGCCATGAAATGTGGGGTTTTCACTGCCAAACATTTCAGGGGGTCTTTAGCAGGTGTTTGCCGTTGCTTTGTTGTGAATCCTAAGACATTGGGTTTTCAGCGAAATCGTGGCCACCATATCTATCCTGACAGATGATTTGGCCTCTCACCCTTGTGTGGAAGTAAAGGATGAGATTCCCCTACTACTCCGCCTGGGGTCTCCAATGTGGTGCACCCAGCCTCCACTCACACTATTCCTATGCTGGGGAATTTGGGGGTGGTTTGTGGGGATGTTATGTACTGAGTTGAATAGGATCCAAAATGCTACAGTCTGATTGGTCCTAGAACAATAGGATCCAACATGCAGCAGTCTGATTGGTCCTAGAACAATGCAGCAGTCTGATTGGTCCGCAGGAGCCACCCAATCCAGCTCCAGGTGGAAGTGAATCCACAACCTGATTGGGCTACAGGAGAATCCCAGAATTAGCCAATCACGTGCAGCCCACTGTGTAAATAATGTATATAAAGCAGATATTGTGGGGGAACTTTCATTCCTCGCTACTATGAGCTGAATATAGAGCATGAAATCCACTCTCGACTCCGAGTATATTTCAGGGGAAGAGCTGTTTGGGATATTTCCTGCTTGTGAATTATTATTTGTGTGTGTGTGTGTGTGTGTGTGTGTGTGTGTGTGTGTGTGTAAAACACATGCCTAAAGCTTTAAATCTGGGATGGGCATGGACGTTCCGAGGTGGGCCACCAGGTGGCACTGCAGGCCATGCTCCAGCTGCTGCTGCTGCTGCTACAGGTGCCAGTAAGTCTCGCATTTTCAACCTCTTCCTCCTCCATTGCACTGGCTAAATGATTCCTTGCTGGACTCCCATCGCTGAGGCCAAATGTACCTTTACCGAGCAAAACATCCTTTCGAATTATACACCCAGCACATGGAACCTGACAAAGGGGCAATACAAGCGGACTCTCTGTGCCCTTACCACAGTAAAAAGACTGATACTGGTGAGCTGGAAAAATAAAAATGCGTCTCCCTTCTATGATTGGATTGAAGACTTCTACAAACTCACCACATATGAACAACCTGCAGATGAACGCAGACTTGCCATGGACAAATTCAATGATACAGTGGTACCTCGGGTTAACATGCACTTCAGGTTACAGACTCTGCTTGTAGCCTTTTTAGCCTCGGGTGAGAAGAGCTTTGCGCCCGGGACGGGGAAATGGGAGTCAACAGACACTCAAGGAATAGTTTCAGAGAAAAGCTTTATTCTGCCATCCGGGGTGGCAGAAGGAGCAAGTGTGATAGATTCACAAAACAAGCATGAGTTCACAGCCATTTGCGCAGAGCATATATTCCCCTCCCAGTTCCCTCCCCTTTCTCCTCCTCCTCAAGAGTCCTGCCCCATTGTGATGAAATTCCAGTGCCTGTCTTCGGAGAACTTCCTGACATTAGTGAGGAAGATGCCTCCAGTGCTGAAGGACATGAAGAAGAAGTGGTTCTTGAAGATGATGCTCCACATCCATTTTCCCAAAAGGAGTTGAATGATCTAGTTCGCGACCTCAGCTTGTCAAAGGACAAAATTGGTTATGGTCAGCATAAGTGGTTTATTTGTGTAGACCTGAAGATGGTGAACTTTTTGGTGGGACAACAGTCTGGCTTCAACAAGTACCCATGTTTTCTGTGCATGTGGGATAGTAGGGACCGTGCTCAGCATTACACGAAGAAGGACTGGCCTGTGTGGGAGGAATTGGTGCCTTGCAAAGAAAGGAACATCATCGACGACCCTCTGGTGGGCAGAGACAGAATACTCTTCCCACCGCTGCACATCAAGCTCGTCTTAATCAAGCAGTTCACCAAAGGCTCTGGACAAGGATGGTGACTGCTTCACTTGTGGCAGGATTGACCATGGAGAAGTTGAAAGCTGGCATCTTTGACGGTCCTCAGATCCGTCAGCTCATCAGAGATCCAGAGGTCAGAAACTCAATGAAGGAAATGGAACTGGAAGCGTGGAAGGCATTTGTTCTGGTAGTGAAGAACTTTCTAAGCAACAATAAGGTCAGAAACTATGCAGAACTTGTCAACAACATGCTGACTGCTTTCAGAAACCTGGGCTGCAACATGAGCGTCAAGATGCACTGCCTATTTTCACATATGGACCGGTTTCCTGAGAACCTGGGTTCAATGAGTGACGAGCAGGGGGAGAGATTCCATCAGGACATGAAAGAGATGGAGACCAGGTATCAGGGTCACTGGGATGCAGTCATGATGGCTGACTACTGTT